>NC_043706.1:108725684-108753105 GCF_006229205.1 Suricata suricatta | reverse complement strand
TATATATATACCACCTCTTCTTGATCCACTCATCAGGTGATGGACATTTAGGCTCTTTCCATATTTTGGCTATTGTTGACATTGCTGCTATGAACATTGGGGACATGTGCTCCTATGCATCAGCACTTCTGTATCCCTTGGGTAAATCCCTAGCAGTGCTATTGCTGGGTCATAAGGGAGTTCTATGGATAGTTTTTTGAGGAACCTCCACACCGTTTTCCGGAGTGGCTGCACCAGTTTACATTCCCACCAACGGTGTAGGAGGGTGTCCGTCTCTCCACACCCTCGCCAGCATCTATAGTCTCTTGATTTGTTCATTTTAGCCACTCTGAAAACTGTTAGCACTCACCAAAACCCTGTCTTGCAGGTTCTGGTCATAGGTATTAAGGGCAGAAGTGCCACCAGACACCATCTACTTGTTTTCACCTTTGCCATAATAATTACAGTGTGGTTTATAAACCATAGCCACAGCCCCATCTCTCAGATGGGTATAGCTAACAGCATCAGCATATAGGTAAATATTATCCTCATGTTACAGGCCAACGAATGGACAAAGTTAACTGAATCAAACAGTATAATAAAAATTGTAGTAGTAGCTAACAGTATTTTTAATATTAATCATTATATTTATTAAATAATATGTTAATAATACAAATATATTTTTACATGTATTGTTAATAGTCACATTTACTATTAACAGACTGGTAATTGATTAATACTCAACCTAATTTAATGGTGATTCATTAAGTATCAATCACTCTAAGTGACCTAAATATGCTTTTTAATCTTTTAATCTTTATTTTTTTTAACTTTGCAATAAATATTATTATTATCCCTATTCTGACAGGGAGAAAACAAGCTTAAATAATTTGCTCCAAATCCTACAGCTAATAACTGGTAGAGACAGAACTTCAACACACATCTGTTTAGTTTCAAACACGCTAAGCTATATTGCCTTTCCAACAGGCTTCCAAGTGATGCTCAGATACAGCAGCCAGCGGAATCTTTCATTACAGGGGCTTTCATGGAAAATAAAAGGCTTTGGGAAAGAATGCATGTAATTAAATAGATCACATAAGCTGCCCCTACATTTAATTAAGGGCTAAAGGTAAAAATGGGTTGATAGGCAAGGCATCGGAGGAAGCCGTGTTGCCTCTGCCTGGTGAGGCCGTGCTGCGGCCTGGCCAGCCAGTCACTAACCGTAGACCAGGCCAGCTAAGAGAACAGCAGGGTAATATAGGGAGTGGTAATAAGTGGTAGTTCTAGAAAGAAAGAATTGAATGAGTACATCACTACATACAACTTAATTTCACCTCTCTCTAAATTTTATCGTACAGAGCATCATACAATCTCAGGATTTTATAAATACCAGCTCCCTAATCTTTCATTTACAGCTGCAGTGAAGTCCTGAGTTCTGTTTTTAACCTGCTTCAACTGAAAGTCCTTAGCACCCCTGAAGCGCTGGGTGGCTCCACCTCACGTTAGGTCCCTACCTCTGGAGCTTCCTTCACAGTTATGACTGTGGGAAAGCACAGAGGACCAGAGGACACTGCAGGAACCAGAGGGCACTCTGGTAGGACACTGTCTTCCTACAGTAGACCACTCAACATGATTTCCTTAGTGAACGGAGGCACAGCCAGCACAGACATGAGAAGGTGTTTATTAGTCGTTGAAATGCAATGCTTTTCCTTAGAAATTTCATAATGTCCCTAGGAATATAAACTCTTTCAATTTGCCTAAAATATATGCAATCTTGCAAACATGGCTCCCCAGAATTAATTCCAAAATTATATGCTTTCAAAGCTACAGCTGAATAGTAAACTAACCAAGATGTGTAAGGATTTAAAATGACATGATACTACGGGGTATTATATGGTAGTGACAAGTCACTAAATTCTATTCCTGAAATCATTACTACACTATATGTTAACTAACTTGGATCTAAATTAAGAAAAAAAAACTAGCCTAAAAACCTTGGAGAAGAGAAAAACTATTTGCTAGCAATTTCAATATACTCAGAAAAAAAGTTAAATATATGAAGAAGAATTCTCCTTTCTTGTTATTTGTATGTAGACAGATTTCTCATAATTATCTTGGGATTGAGTTTCAATATGTTACTATCTTAACCCTGTGCTTCAATTTGTGCCTTGGCATTTTAAGATAATTTACTATGTAAAACAGAGAAATACAAGAAATTATATATTCCACAATATTATGTAAAGTCAACTAAATAAAATGAAAATAGAAAGATTAAAAAAATAAATAAATAAAATGGCATGTTACCAGGAGCATATTTATTATTTTGGTGCAGGTAACAACTAAAAACAAACAAAAACAAAAACAAAACAAAAACTTTAATTTAATTTAACAAAAGAGCACTGATAGAAAGGAAAAAGGAAAGAATAATTGCTTACAAATAACCAGAAACTAGCTCTGAAACTCTTATCTTTTTTGTTATACGCTTATGCTTTTCTCCCTGACTTCCTCTCTCTGGATCCTTAAATTCGCTTTTGTTGTTTTAAATTCTATCTACTCTTCAAGGCACAATTCAGTCCTCACCTCTTCAGGGAAGTCTTCTTTTCCCTACTGGCTGACCCACATAAACCTTTCCTTCACCTGAGTGCCTGCAATTGAAAACATGGTTATTAACTTATATTTTAACACTTCAATATCCTCTAGGTGATTAATGTCTGCTAATTTTAACCCCTAAAAAGAATATAAGGATTTTGAGGTAATGGCTAATATTTATTACTAATAGAAACAATGATAATAAACCAGCAGTTACTATTTACGGAGGACTTACTATGTACCAGGCACATATACAGTGCCATTGAGTGACCACAACAACTCTAGGAGCTAAATATTATTATATCCTCCTTAAACATATACAGAAAGCAAAGTATAGTCAGAAGATCATTTTGGCAGAAGACGGAGTCATAATTTGAATCCACTGCCTAATGCTGCTACTTCCTTTCCCTCTGGAGCAAGTAGGCCAAAGTGTTACACAAAATATATCTCATGATGTGGACACTCAGTGTCTTTACTACAGCTGGACAACTCCTGCTGGGAAAGGTGGGAAATTCCCAAAATGCTAGATTATGGATGAGTTTGAATTCATAAGAACAATAGGCAACTGTTAGAATTCCTTCCTTAATTTGGAAAAATGCCTAAAGTCCAAATTACCCCAAAGGTCACTGGACAGATGCATACTTGCCATTGTGTGATCCAGATGTAGTCACTGGTACACAAGAAAGCAACCATTTATCCTTTCAGTGAAGGTTAGGTTCTTCAGGATTCAGTGAATGGACCATATTCAGACATCTTCATGAAATTAAATGTACATAATAAAATAATCATGTGGGATATCTTCCAATGAAATACTAACATCACAAAGATGGTAGATTAATATAAACCTTCAGTGAGGTTTTTAAAAATCAGAAGATTTCAACCTCTATAAGGTTAAGGGTTGAAAAAAAATGATAACATTTCATAAAGCACAGTTAGAATGGATCCTAGAAAAAAATTCTTGAAGGACTGTACTTAGCTAAAATGAAGAAATGAGGAGCTAGAGATGCCCAACCATACAAAACACAAAATGGAAATCAAAAGAGAATAATAAACAAGAAGATAAACTGACAAGGCTATAATCTAACCTGAAATGAGCTAAGGGTGCTGGCCATGAAAACCTTTCCTGACCTTCCCTCCCACCCACCCCCACCTTCCCCTTACATTCCTGGGTAGCCCCTTCTTCTGGGAACAAAATGCCTGGCAGCAGGAGATGCAGTGCAGCCAGGTTTATGACAAGGATAAATTGCCTTTTCTCCACTGGGTGCCTGGTGCTCAATGGAATGTTGGCTGTAAATATCTTGAAGCCCCCCTCCCTTTCCCTCTCGTAAGGCTTCTTCCCAAAACGCTAGTCCAGCATTCTCCTTTTCTCTTATCCAATTTGGCTTCTGCACCTTATCATCTACCTTTTTCCTGCACTTTCTTGCCTCTTCCCCTTCTCTCCTCTTTCCTGTGGAGTACAGGAAGGCAGAGGACAGAGGAAGGATTCAGAATCCTTGCACTCATGCATTCAATTTCCGAAGTACTAATTCACACTCAGAGTAAGTGTAGTGTTTGGTTACTGTTCTAAAACCTGTTGATTCATACCTGAAGATAATTTCTTTTGACATTTTTAAGCTTGTTTGTTCTCATTTCTCCTTTCCCAAAGGACTTTAGTAATGGTATTTATTTGCTCTTTTACTAGTTTCGAATCACTTCTATTTTCTTTTGCTAGCCATCCTAAAGCCCAGGACCATAAACCCACATACTTTTTCCAGAAGTCTTTGAAAATTATCATGGAGATCTATTATTTTTTGACATGGAGAAGGATCTCTTTAAATTAAGTGGAAATTTATTTTAAAGCATAACTCTATAAAAATTGTCATATATTGAAGAATATATTTTCACAGAAAAACCAGGAGGTCTATTTTTTAAGCTTTTTTTTTATTTTGAGAGAGAGAGAGAGAGCACATACACATGTGAGTGGGAGAGGAGTAGAGAGAGAAAGGGAGAAAGAGAGAGACTCCTAGCAAGCTCCATGCTGTCAGCACAGAGCCCAGCGTGGGCTTCAGTCTCACTAACTGTGAGATCACGATGTGATCAGGAACCAGGAGTCGGACACTTAACTGACTGAACCACCCAGATGCCCCAGAGGTCTATTTTAAAATGCTGAAAGTCTCTGTTGCAAATCTGCCTGAATTTTTCCCACATTTTCTTTTTTGTTAGTGTTTATTTTTTGAGAGAGAGAGAGCGAGTGAGCAGGGGAGAGGGCGCATTTTCTTAAGAAATAACTTAAAAAAAATACATGCATATATTGATCGACCAAAACCAAACAAACAAAAAAGAGTGGAGAAACGGTAAGCCTTTCCTGGTTTCCTGATAAGGAAAGGTGTCTGAGAATGGAATGGGCACGTGTGAAGCAGGTTCCAGGAACATGGACACCTGTCTAACGGTGAAGCAGGGAACCTGTTACAATGTTGCAGTAGAAGCGAGGGATGTTAGCATTGGCTGGAAAGACTTGGGGAGAAGGAAATCTATGGAGAAAAGCTTTTCAGTCTTAACAGCCACTCCAGCCACACAAACTTCTTCCTTGCAGCCTCATTAGTTAGTTCTAAATAACTCAGATTATCCAAAAAAGAGAAAAGGAAAAAGTCTGATCTATAACCAGGACAAGGCTGAAACCACCCTTCACAAGGAGTCCGGAGCATGTCTCATTGAGAAATGAATTGACTAAGAACCTCCAATTTGGATGTTAGCCCCTTGGAAGTGATAATAACCCCATCAAATTCCCAAGAGGAAACAGCTATAGAAATAAAAGGAAAACACCACAACAATGTTTAAAGCTGAAGAGCACAAAAACACTGGGCAGAGCCTTACAAAATGGAACAATGGTCCAAGTAAAACCTGAACTGCAGGAGCGCCAGACCGTGAAATGGAGAAACAATGCGTGCCCAAGTGGGACTGAAGACTCAAAGGCCGCTATGAATTCAAGCAAGATCAAAACAGAAATCAATCTATTCATGTGACTTCCAAAAGATCATTAAAAACTAATTACTTTCTGTCTACCTCAATCGCTTTGTTGCTTTAGCTGGTAAATTGTTCTTCCTCGCTCTTGGTCTAGATGGCTGTGTAATAAAGCAGTGTGTTCCAATTCAGATCACAGTGAGTCAAGTGGCCCCATCCTAGAGCCCAGACACAAACTCGAAGTACTTCTAAGCATTATCACAGACTCTCCTCTTAACAGCACAAAGCTTATGTATGCAACCGGGTGACACCTAATTACATAAAGAAATGTCATGCATTATTTAAAAAAAAAAATCAAACCCTTCTTTTCTAGGGCTATGGTCAGTAATTTGGCATGTTAGTAATCAACTTTCTTGTTCAGAAAGACTCTCCATGATGGTAATAGAGATAATTCTTATTTCTTTTTCAAATCTGATGCAATCATCAAAAAATTAAGCAAAGGGAAAAAATTTTCTGCTACTCAAGCAAATTTATGCTGTCGAGTAGCATTATCTTCAAGATGATAGCAACAAAACTGCTAACAATATTTATTTTTATTTGATCTTGGTAAATAATCTCATTTTTTTCCAACCTAAATTTTCCAACTTACTTTCCTTCAAAACAAAGTTCCTGATCTTTTGTATGTTTTCTAGAAGATACATTATACTTGTAACTGTTTCTCAGGACATGAAGTGTCCCTCAATTATATGTGTAAAAGAACAAATATGAATAGGCAGAAAAAAATAGTTTTTTAGAACCTTATTTGCACATGGACTTAGAAAATGGCCAAGGATAAACATGGTGAAATATGACCTTGGATATTAAGAATTCCTCTTACCTGAATGTTTATTTATTGTGTTTTTGTGATAAAATACAATATATGCATATCAATTCCTGAATTAATACCTACTTTTAAAGAGAATGGCTTATATTTCCTTAGTACTTATAATATTCAAATTTTATTGCATATTACTTTCTCACAAAAATTTGATAGCCACAAAATTTCTATGAAACAGATTTTTCTTTTTAAAAATATTTTTTAACATTAATTTATTTTTGAGAGACAGAACATGGGCAAGAGAGAAAGAGACAAGAATTTGAAGCAGGCTCCAGGCTCCCAGCTGTCAGCATAATGCCCAACACAGGGCTTGAACACATGAACCTGAGCCAAAGTCAGATGCCTAACTGACTGAGCTGCCCAGGCAGCTTTTCATTTGGGAAGATATTTCTTCCCATTTTACAGTAAAGAAAACAAGTCTAGGAACCACCAAGGTCATATAGTGCATGAGAAATAGAGTCTGGAACAGAAAGATCTCCTTGTTCCCAGTATTGCTAGTATACCTATTAAGGAAAAGAACAATTAATTTTGAAGATGTTCTATATGCCAGACCTTACTAGTGCTTTACAAATGACATTTCCTTTTATCTTTACAATAGCTCTTTGAGACAGATATTACGATTCCTACTGATGTCTGTACTGAAATTCAGAAATTGCAAGTGCCTTCATCAAATTTAACCAGCTAAAATGTGGCAGAGTTAGAATTCCAGTGTGGGTTTTCTGACTACACTCTCCAGGTTTTTTACCTATTTCTTGATGCTATTTATACCTACAACTTGAAAATTACAGCCTTTGTTGCATAAAATTCATATTTAGTCAGCTGGAAAATACCACTCACTTAAAGATAAAATGATAATATCAATGTTCAGAAATTGTAATTTAATACAAGTACAATCAAAGCCAAATGCCAACATGCAATCATAATATACCTGGAGTTTAGGTCTCCCTTTAGAGGAACTTCTCTCAAGGACATGGCACAGTCTTGCTAAAAAGTGTGCTCCTTACCCCATAAAGCAATGCAAACACAATTTCCTTAACAATCATCCTTCCCTTCCTTTTTCCAATATACTATTTCTTCTCATTATATATCACCTGTTTATTTTTTTTCCAGTAATGAAGAGTTGGTGAGATTTAGAAATCTCCTCAGCACAAAAAGTCAGGGATCCCCACCAATAAAATGTAGATCTATTGCTAGCTGGTACAGTTTAACTTTCTTGAGGAGAATAATGCAAGGAAGCACTGAAAAACACAAACTTCTAACCATGTAATTTTGTTTCTTACATCTGAAAATGTAGAGCTATAAGACAAGTGGTCCTGCTAGAAAGTGGGAGCTTTTTTTTTTTCCTGGTAGGGTGTAACAGAAAAAGAAATACTTAAAATTGACAGGAAAACTAAGACAGAAAGAATCCCATCATAATGAAGTCTAAAGCAATGCTAAGAGAAAGATAAAGTTATTTAATTAATTAGACTGAATTTCACTTATCCTTAGTATAAAAGACATTTATCTTATTAAGAAGGTCAAAGAAAAAGGGCAAAACTGAGCACATGGTGCTATAAAAAGGTTCTTGAGCTAGTGCTGAATATACACCACACACATACCTTTTACAAAATAATGATTTAAGTTAGTTAACTACATGTCCCACACTGACCAGAACTTCTAACTTAGTTTCTTGATTTCCTCTCCTGAACTTTTCTTCTCATATCACTTTCACTGTCCTGCCAGTCTTGGTAGGCTTGGAGTAGAGAAATTTCTCTCCATGCCAAATACATCTTAACCTTGGCAACAGCAGAAAAACCTAGAGATTTATACTTGAACAACAACTTCAGACCTGCTACTTTCATACAGTTTCTGTTAAGTCAGCAAAATCATTCTCACTGATTTACTATGTGTGTGAAAACACAACTACCTCTGACTATTTAACTTACTTGAATGATTACATTGATTAGAACAACAATTAACTGGGTACAATCACTTTTATTTGCTTTGCTTTTAATTAAGTTTGATAACTCAAATTAGACAAGTCAACTTATGTTTTATGCTGCTAATTAATTAGGATGATTAGACGACAATCCAAAGCTCCAGATTAAATTCCAATCACTTATCCACAGAAGACACAGGAAAATTCTTTCATGCAAATACACAGCTTATACTAAATACATTTTCTTTAAAGCAAAAAGTATTTAGTAATAAAAAAAAAACCCTAAAACTGTTACTATAATTTAACAGACACAAACTTGGATGGAGGCTGGTAGAGTCATCATATGCTTTAATGTAGCTACTACTCCCCAAAAGATGGCAAGGCATTTTTTTCCATTTTATTGATGAGGAAACATTCAGAGTTTAAGAAAATTAGAAGCATTGTGGAATTTTCTGGTTCATGAATCTGGAATTGGGGGTGGCATTATTTAAATCCACTACCATTGGGGGAACAAAGCAGAATTTCCTACAGTTACTTCCTACAGCAAAATAACTAATTTCATTGGGGACATTGCAAAAAGTTGGAATAGTGTATAGTTTGGTTTTTGCTGATACAAAATTTAAAATTAACTTGGCAAGAAAAGCATTTCCTTCTACTCTTAGCCTGAGATGTAGAAAAGAAATGCTGCATCTTTCATTTTCAGGTGGCTAATTTTGCATACGTAGATGAACCTTCACCAAAATGGGCAGTTTTCCAGAAAAGATGTATATCACCAAAACTGGCTCAAGTAAAAGTTTAAAAGATCTACACAGATGAATAACCACTAAGGAAATTAAACTAATTGTTAATTAGTTAATTGTTATACTTCAAAAGGTGCCCAATCCAAGTTTTTACTTGGGAGATTTATCATACCCTTAAAAACCAGACAATTCTCCTAAATCTTTCAGAGCAAAGAAAAAGATGAGAAGTTATGTGACCCATTTTATGGAGCAAATGTAGCACCGATACCAAAATAAGACAAAATTACAAAAAAAGAAATTATGGCCCAAACACATATATAAATTAAGATATACCAACTTAAATAAAATATCAGCAAATAAAATTTGTAGATATATTTTTAAAAATTAAATATCAAGGTAAAATTGGGCTTATCCCAGGAATGCAAGGATGGTTTGACTAGAAAATTCATCAATTCTCTGTATTAGAAGTCAAAAGACAAAAGCTAAATAATATAAAGGCATTGGATAAAATTTAACACTTGATTTTTTTATCTTAGAAAACTAGGAATAGAAGGAAAATTTTACCTTAATAAAGTGTCAGTAGTGGAATTATTATATATTAAGTACCACACTTAATGGATGAAATATTAGAAGCAAAATACAAGTAAGGAATAGTAAAAGGTATTGATACTATCATTGTCTATTCAATGCTTACTCTCTGTCCTTGTCTATCCAAGGCAAGAAAATAAGATGAGAGATAAGGATCGGAAAGAAAAAGATAAAATTATCTAAGAAAATCAACTTATAAATTATTAGAATTCATTAGAAAGTTTATCAAGGTGCCCAAACAGTAACTAAAGAATAATACATATATTAAAATAAAATTTACATTTTAAAACACACACATTTTTAAAATAGTGCTGTGGATAGCCTAGGGCCATAAATAGACCTCACAAGGGTAAAAATTAAAATTGTCTGTAAAGATACACATCAAATTACATGTTATTGGTATTTTCCAAAAAAGACTCACAATTGATGGTGATGATCAAATGAGATTACCTATAATAAAGACATGCCTCAGATGCTTTGCAGGTTCAGTTCCAGACGACTGCAATTAAGCAAATATCACAATAAAGTGAGTCAAATGGATTTTTTGGCTTCCTAGTGCATATAAACATTATGTTTTACTACAGTCTAATCGGTATAAAATAGCATTATATCTAAAAAAAAACAATGTATATACCTTAATTTAAAAATACTTTATTGTTACAAAATGCTAATCATCTGAGCTTTCAGTGAGTTGTAATCATTGGCTACCCATCACGATAACAAATTAGAATAATAATGAAAAATCTGAAGCATTGTGAGAATTACCAAAACATGACACAAAGACACAAAGTGAGTAAATGCTGTTGGAAAAATGGCACCAACAGACTTGCTCAATGCAGACATGCCAAAAACCTTCAATCTGTTAAAAAAAAAAAAACCCTCAGTATCTGCAAAACACAATAAAGCGAAGTGCAATAAAATGAGGTATGCCTGTATTTTCATTTGTATGGCCTAAATATATTTATTAGTTGTACTATTAAATATTAATAAATGAAATTGAAACTATACAAGAAAGAGCTTCAACTATTCCTACATTTCATTCCATTCATACTATTAAAGTTTCTATCATTATTTAACCAAAGGATAGCATCAAGAGAATAAAAGAGCACATCATCTATAAGGTCATAACAGTTAACTTGGTTGCTAAACATGCTTTACTGTTGAGTTAATGTCTATGAGAACTGTTTTAAAATTTTGATAAATAAAATTTAAGAATATTAAGGCCAAGGATTGAAAAGGTTTGTATATGTATTTATATACATGTCTAAATATGTGGTTTTCCCCACAACTTCACTAGTGTTAAAATATTAAAATAATAACGTAACCATAAATTCAGGCCAGTGAGATAGCTTTATCATGAAAAACAATTGAAAGTTATTATTCAAGACTATGACAATTAATTTTTAATGGTATTTTTCAGAAGAGACCACTGTATCACTGAATTTCTCTTTTTCTCTCATAGACATTGGACACCTGGTAACCAGGAGCCAGGTTCCTTTATGTCAGAGGTTTGAAAAGTCAGAATGATGGATATCTGTTCCCAAATCAAATATTTACCTTAAAAAATATTAGTAAATTTTTAAAGAATTCCATGTAGATTGACAATTCACTTTTGTGTAGTCAGTAAAATACCTAATTGTCAGGGGCAGTCTCAATATGAGCCTCAAATGATTAATATACTCTAGAAGTAATGGTGAGAGAAAAGAGCACACATTCACTCTTAAAGGGAAGAGACAACACTGCCCTATCGAACTCATTACACCCCATTAATATTGCACAACAAATCTGATTTCATACAGTAAAAACTAGTCTTTGAAGAAATTATTTTACTTTCATTTGTGCAGCCTGTTAAGATCTTGTAGATTTTTATTTATATCAACTGATATTCAGCTAATCATAACATACATCTTTGTATTTTCCTACAAACTATAAAGGTCATACCCATTTTTACTCACATCTCCAACTGAAAAATATTTTTACTTATATGTCTATAGGAGAAGAAGAATGTGAACAACTCAATTCACTTTAGAAATCTCACTCAAGCAATTCTGAAGCATGTGGATGAATCTGAGTTGTAGAACATTTCTGTTGTTGAGAAAAGGGTCATTCTTTTTCATTGGATAGTTGTTTTAAAGGTAATCAACTTCCCTGAGACAATGAGATTATGATTTTAGGTCATTACTGACCTAAAAAGCTTTTCACCTCACAACTCTTTTGAGACACTGCCAATGTGTACTTTACATAAAAATATCTACTGACTTCCTGGAATTCTCTCCAGGAATATCTTCAGAGCCTGAACTTCCTGGGAAATACTAGACCAATGGGCAATACTACTATATGTTTCATTAAGTGCTTTAGAGTTGTCCCTCTACTCAGCAGGAAAAATCTAGGGAGTCTAGAAGTCCAGAGGATATAAACACAGTGAGACCTGTGCAGCAGTAGCTTCTTACCTCCCTGCAACACAGCAGAAAGAACTTTGAAGGAAAGAACAGGCAGAACTCTATTGGAAATGCTGGTGGGAAGAGAAAAGGAAGGCATCCTGAAGGTCCAAGTTTATAGCTCCAGATCCATCTCTAAAGGAGTTTAGAACTCACTCTTTTATTTATTCTACTTATTTTTTTAACTTGCTGTTATCTTGTATAGTAAAAAAAAAAAAAAAAAAAAAAAAAAAAGACATTCTGGAGTGGCTCAGTCAATTAAGAGTCCAACTCTTAATTTTGGCTCAGGTCATGATACCATGGTCATGAGATTAAGCCCCACATCAGGCTCTGCACTGGGTATGGAGCCTGCTTAAGATTCTCTCTCTCCTTCTCCCTCTCCCCCACTCATGCACACGCACAGGCACACACTCTCTCTCTCTTTCTCTCTCTCATAAAAAAAAAGAAATTCTGGTCAATAAGCATTCAGACATTTAACTGTGAACAAAAAATTTAATAGATGATCAAATGTAGCATCCTGGTCAAAGCATATTGGTACTTAGAAGAAAAAAACTAAAAAACTGCAAGAGGATAAGACATTTTTCTAAGTAAAGTTTGGTGGCTCTCAAAAATCTTGTACATTCTCAATTTTCATCCGAACTTAATTATTTTGTGGGTTCAATTTCTGTTTCCAGCAAAACACAACTTCCTAGTACTGCGGAAGAAAAGACTTATAAAATGGGCTTTGTGGAGCTCAAATAGCTCTTAAAAACAATATCTTGATGAGTTAAGTGTAAATGAGCCAAAACATATGGATTAAATGTCCCTTTAAATACACATGGCTTTAAAAATGAAGGGAAAAAGGGTTTTGGCAAAATGTGTTTCAGATTTGGTTGAAAGAAAACATTTGAAAGGAATAGTTTGAGGGACTGAACTAACCCAAAACATACCTGAGCTCTTCCAACCTCATCTAGTACAACCAATTCTAAAACATATGGATTTTATACTATAATTCCCCAACCACACCCACCCTGAGTTCTGAGTTCTTAGTTTTTCTTCTTCTGTTGGAAGTCATTAAAAACAGTCATAGTGTCAGTACTGTATTGAAGAGACCATAACCTACTACTGTGGTCAGTTTAAATCAAATAGAATGAATGGCTTATTGGTCATCACTCCACAAAAATAAGAATAGTTTTTGTTTCAAACTCATAATATATATTTCTCACTGGCAGCCCTATCAAACAGTAATACTTCATCAAAGATACAGATTGAGATAAATACAAGGCCTTTCCAGTAGAAATGACAGGATATCTATGTTGTGACTCCTTACTTAACCAAGCCAAGTTACAGATGAAAGGTCAACAGGAGAACCCCAAAACACAACCTGAATAATGTCAAATAATTTTGACCAGCTTGGAATAGTTCAAAGTGCATTTATTTGATGCAGATGACTGGGAGCAAATGCAACTGGTCAATCCAGAACTGAGTCCACTGACGGACAGGTTGTAGGATCTGTGCTACCCATGCCTTATGTTTGTCTTCAAAGTTACCACCCAATACATACACATACACACAGCTGGTAATGTTATCATTAAACTCTACAAGCAAAGAGATTTACTTCTAACATGTGATTAGGGTTAAAATTAATTTTAAAAATGTAAATGTCAAATAGATGAACTGTTAGCTTTATGAATTTATGAAATTATCTGTATTTCTATCCCATTTTTTCTACATAAACCCATGGAATCTAATCGTCTCTACTGAAGCAGGTAGAAATGGTTTTTTGTTGCCATGTCTCCCAGATTATAACATAAAAACAAGCAGTAACATGGATAAATGACCCCAGTCATGACGCCACAAAATTGCTCTAATTTGCATGCACCCTCATCTAAGCCATCTAGTTATTATTCCATGAAGGTATATTATACTTACTCAAAGACTGAGAGATTTTTCTGGGTTTTTTTCCTGGTTTTAATAAGATATAAAAGATATATAGCACTGCATAAGTTTAAAGTATATAGCATAATGATTTTGACTTAATATATATCATGGAATGACTACCATAGTAAATTTAGTTAACATCCATTATCTCAAAAAGATACAAAAAAAGGAAAAGAAAAAAACCAGTTTTTTCTTGTGATAAGAACTGTTAGGGGGCCCGTGGGTGGCTCAGCCACCCAGGCACCCCTGTTTGGTTGCTTTGAGATTCCACATATAGGTGAGATCATACAGTATTTGTCTTTCTCTATCTGACTTACTTCATCTAACATAATGTCCTCAAGATCCATCCATGTTGTCACAAAGGGCAGGATTTTTAAAGGCTCCTTTTTTATAGTTAAATAATATTCCATGATATAGATATAAATATCACATTTTCCTTTTTGATTCATCTATCAGTGTACATATTGTTTTCATGTCACGGCTTTTGTAAATAATGCTGCTATAAATGGAGGGGCAGATATTTCTTCAATACAGTGCTTTCATTTCCTTCGCACATAATCCCAGAAGTGGAAATTCCAGATAATATGGTAGTTTATCAACTTTTTGAGCAACCACCATACTGTTTTCCATAATTACTGTACCAACAGGCACTGGGTTCCCTGTTCTCCACATCCTCACCAGCATTTGTTGCCTCTTGTCAAAGATTGAAGTTTTATCTTATATTTACCAGATCACATATACCTTCCTAAGACCATTACTGAGGTTACTAAAAAAGAAAAAAGAAGAAGAAATGATAATCACTTCTTAAAAACTTGTCATAAGAGTTGTGAACTGAAGCAGTTTGCTAGAGAAACAATGTCTAAAGAAACAAGCCAGATTGCTATACTGCTAGGGGCCTAAAAGGAAAATCAAGAGCCTAACACTGATGTGGTAGCAGGGTGGGTGGGAGGGGAGGTGAATGTGTTCTCGGGGAAATGGATAGCCTCTCTAACATGTGACTGAAATGGACTGACAGGGCAATTGAAGAGATAAACGGTGGATGAAGGTCAGTCTGGCCTCATTCCTGTGCTCTAATTTCCTTTTCAAGGCGTGGTGTAACTGCGGCTTTATGTGTTGAGTTGAGGATTTACTTGAAATATACTTAGACATACTGCTTCTACACAAGGGAATTGATGCAAGTTCTTAAAATTCCTGCAGTTCTCTCCTTGGGGACCAAACACTGTGTAGCTAAATCCCATAATGCACTACCTTGCCAATACTGCTAAGCCCCAGATCAGTTATCTTCTCTGTGGACTAGAGTCTGTGGGGGTGGAAATTTTAAGCCTAAGAGTTATCCAGACAGTGACAGGATCAAAATTTGCTGTAACAGCAATTCTCTTGTCCAGGATAAAATAATTCCCTTATATTTTATGCCTGTCTGTTGTCTTCAGCCATGGAAGCTATTATTATCCTTTCTGTGGTAGATTTTTTTAAAAATACATTCTGCTTTGTTTTTCCACAGACTTGAAGTATTTTTCAAAAATGTCTTTGTCCATGTCTGCCAAAGAAAATAAATAGAAATATCTATAAAGATCAATGTAAACAGACTTGGCTCCAAGATATAACACTTCCCACTGCATGCTAAGTAACTACAGAAATTCTCCTGAAGGCTAATAGATAATGACCAAAAGTATGCAAGTGATGTCTTTCAAATTTATTCAGAGACAATACTCTGATGGTGGTTTCCTCTTATGGAGGAGCAAAGGTTCATATTTACCTCAGACTTGAGAATTCGTTAAGAGTCATTTGTCACTGTTCATGTTTTCCCATGGAGTTGGACTGCATGTGGGGAGAAAAATCCCTCTACTCTCCTAGAGGAAATCTTGAGAGTTGGCTGCTGCGTGGTTAGCAGGGAGGTTGTGGTGAATGTTGAGAACCACCATCTCATAATCATATGCTTGAAGTTTTAAATCATAACTGTCAAAAACTCAAAAGTTGGAAGCTTGCAGAACACTTTGGACAATCAGAGAGGTTACTACAGACTAACAATAAAACAAGCAAAATGTACAAGGAGCCTCTGCATTTTACCCAAGATTTATTTGGCAGACACAACATCACATTCTCCTCTCTGAACACCCTGGAGCACACACACTAGAGTCAGAAGACCCAACCTCACATTCTGGGTTGGCTACCTGCTGGCACGTTATTTAATCTCTCTGAAACGCAATTGACCCTTAGATTTAAAAAATTAAATATTAGTGAAAAGGATTAAAGGGTATTATAATATAAAAGGATTTGTATGCAATGACTTTCTTTGTATCAGCAACATCTTCTAAGGCATACTGTGCTCAGAATACCTGGAACATCATATCACTCCTAAGATTTACGACCCTACTATTGTTTCCTTCATATCTTTCTCTCTTACACCTTCATGGGATATATTTCCTCACATGCACAAAACTAGAACAGAATGTATGCAGACCATTATATTAGATGTTCAATGATGCATTTTGCTCAATAGATACCATTAAGCTTCTAATAGACTGAACTGAAATGATTGAACTTCCAGTTATGTCAATGTACCATCATGCCCAAGCCAAAATAAAGGTTCTGGAAGACTGAGGGATTCTGGTGCTGAGTCTTTAATTAGAATATTAGACTCAGATATCCCTAGACATCATCTCTGTGTGCCAGTTGTCTCCATCCATGCTACTGTTGAGTCCAATGAACATGAAAATGGCAAGCCCAAAGTCTCTCCGTGATCTCAGAACATGGAACAGTGAAGTGGAAGCCAAAGATCAGTTGTGTAAAACAAATACACTGAGCATTATAGAGTGCAAGTTAAAGATAGCAAATTGGGGACCAGAGTAAGTGAGTGATCAAGATATTCCAAACACAACTTTCTTTAATGTTGCTTAATAGAGGACTAATAGCAAGTAGATCTAAAATCAGGATTGGGTGTACTCCCTATGATAGGCACCATATCAGCTATTAGTTTTTAATTTTAACAATAGGAGATGGATTGACATATTTTCAGCAAAGTAGCAAAATACAAGTACTAAAAATAAGTTGGTGATGCTTCTGCATCGAACACTATTTTTACACTTCACATGTATCAACCCATTTCATACTGACCACAACACTAAGAAATAGGTTTTCTTACAAATAGGGATTTATAAATTAGGAATCTGAGCCATTTAGAGGCTAAATTACTTGTCTGAAGTTGCACACATTATAAGGAATAGAGGGAAAGGGGACAATGTTAGAGATAGGGGGAATCTCTTAATTTACTATCAAGAAATATTAGAGCACATAGGAGCTGCAAATCCAGTGAATTTCAGTTCCCTTGTTTTATAGATGAAAAAATGAAGACAGAAAGGTTCCATGCTTAGACTAATACCACAATGCTAATTGGTGGTAGAGCTGGGACTAGATCTAAGTGTCCCCTGATCTTTTATAACTCTGTCTAAGCATGGGAAACAGTGGCTCCAGACCACAGGAAAAGGGTGCCCCACTTAAAAACCATGTTCAAAAAACCCTGTCAAATTCATTTTCTTTTCTGCCATGCTCTTATGTGTTCAGAGCCACGAGGTTTTTCATCTTCTCACATAATAATGGTGACCTATAACTTCCAAAGAAGTTTGTCACAAGCTCACAAGGGACGTCTAATGAGTGCTAGCATATTAACTGCTAGACTAAATTTGTGGTAAATAAACAGAATGAGCTTGCACTAGAAATCATTTGAAACCACAAACATTTATTGAGAATTGAGAATCACATTATGCAGGAGAGGGCAATAGGTGTTGTGGGGATTACAAAAATGTTCAAGACAGATTCCTTTTGGCCATCTGTAGGGAGAAACAAACATGTTCACAAATGACCACTCTCTAGTCAAAACACAGGAAATGGTCCAGGGACATAGAAATAAATGGAAAGAACTCAGATTGAGAAGAGTATGTAAGGCTATGGGGAGAGAAATTAATAGAGCTGAGGTTCAGTCCACATAAAAGAAATGAGATAGAATTATTCAATAATAGGTCCTCCTAATTGGAATTTCCATATTTACCACATTCTTAACTGTTAATGATAATATGTACATCCTTTACCAATTTAGAAGCAAGGAAGAAAAAGGGGGGGGAACAATTTTAACCAAGAAATAGAGGCTGAAGCTGACATTTGTTGTCTTCTTATCTTAATTGAGCCCACATGATTAATTTATGGGAAAAGCAGCCAAACTTATTTCAACAATGTATAGTAGTAGTTGTTGACCCCAAAAGAGGACTCATTTGCAACATGAGTAAACAGAACATATCCACATATTGATATTTCATTATCATTATAATATACAGAAATAAATTGATTCCTAGGTTACCTAAAAACATTCACTATATTGTGATTTTTAGTTTTTAAAATGTGTTGGAATCTCCTGTCATGACAATTTCAAACACTCTAGAATCTCAGGATAAAAGGAAATCTTAAAGATCTTCTGGTCAGATCATTCCATCAATGAGTCAATCTCTTCTACAACATCCCCACCAAGTGGTCATCCACTTTATGCTTGGTTGCCTAAGTCCAGAATTCTCCCTGAGCAGCACATTACAACTCTGAACTATTCTTCTTTTTTAAAAAGAGCCAACATGTCTTTCTGGAGTTGGTACCTATTGAATCAACTTCAGTTTCTTATAGTCATCTGTTCTCTCTTCTGCATGGCAATTTGGTAATTTTGATGATAACTACATTCCTTGTCCTTTTTCAACTACCCCCTTTTCTTCTGTAAGCTTACTCTTCCCAGACTTGTCCACCTCTCCTCACATGATACAGCTTAGTATTCCTACAATCCACCCTGAAAGTTCTCTAGACAGCCTCCAGTTTTTCTACATCTCCCCCATTGGGTGCGTGCACAAGTTGAAACACAATGTACAGAAGTGGACTGAACACTGCAAGGAAGAATAAGACCAGCTGTCAACCCCCTTCTTCTAGTACAATGCCCCAAATCATATTTGCTTTTATTAATCTCATGTCTCTTGAAGGAATTAGGAAAAATATAACAGCAACATATAATATGTAAAAAACAAAGATTTATTATTATTTTTCCTAAGGAGGTGAGGAAAATCAATCCTTATTCATGGGCTTCCACAGGTGGAAGTCAATTGTAAAGTTCGTTTCAGGTGTCACAATCAATCTTCATATCTCACGAGTGCTCTACTCTATAATGATAATTATCAGAGCACCCTAGAGTTACAAAATGTCTGAACCCCCTTTCTTGATCTTGGAAGGGTGGGCTTCAGCAGGGCAGGGTGAACATTTCTGTTGAACCACCAAAGGTAATGGATGGGAGTAAGACTGAAAGAATAAGCCAATCTGGGGTCTTTAAGGGATGCTCACAGCCCAACACCATGGAAAGAAAATATGAATACTGGTTTTGAAGGGAGAGCGTGAAGTTTGAGAAATGAAATCATGAATCCAGAACTCTGTAGAGACTAAATGAAAATGAAAATAAATCATATACAATTTGGAGAAGCCTGAAGACCAGAGCAACTGGGTACCAGGATATGGCAATAAGGTCTATAAATGAGGAAGAAGAGGGATTTCACAGAATTAAATAGCTAAGAAGGCCAAAAACCTGTTCAGAATCTTCAACCTAGTCATTAACAAACCCTGGCAAAACAAATGAATTTGAAGTACATGTAAAAATATGAAATACCTTAAAATATATATATAAATAAATACATTCATAGTTAAAGATATCTGATTAACAATAGAAAAAGAACATTATCTGGGAAAAGATAGAACGTCTCATATCTTTGAAAGTTACAGATAAAATATTCCTTAAGAATATTTTTTAAATAGGATTCTAATTTCCTAATCTCTAGAGTCAGTGGAAAACTGAAATGCACAGGGGGCCAGACAAATAATGTAAATGTGTCAAACAGCCAGCTCGACTACAATGGAAGTGAGACAGGTCATGGTCCATCTAAAGAAGTCAGTCAAACTGGCAAAGAGAAGCTCCAAAAATACTACAAAAACACTGGTCTGGGCTTCAGGATACTTTTAAGGGTACCTATATTGACAGGAAATTTTCCTTCTCTGGTAATGTCTCCATCAGAGGATGGATTCTGTCTGGCGTGGTGACCAAAGTGAAGATGTCACTGTCATCTAATGAGACTACCTCCACTACATCCAAAAGTACAATTTCTTTGAGAAACATTACAAGAATATTTCCATGGACCTGTCCCCTGCTTCAGGGATGTCAAGATTGGAAACACTATCACAGTGGGTGCTGGCCCTTGAGTGAGACTATGCACTTCAATGTGCTCAAGGTCACCAAGGCCTTCAGCACCAAACAGCAATTCCAGAAGTTCTGAGACTGGATGTCTGCTTATACCTCCAAACAAAATAAAGTTATTTACCCTGTCAAAAAAGAAAAAATTCAGCCCCTATTGATTTCTGCTTAATGTTGCCCTGCAGGAAGGTGGCCCAATGCTATAGTGCCTTTGGAGTTTTCAAAATAAATCAGAATGTGTGTATGTGTGTGCACACATGTATGTATGTATATGTTAGAAAGAAAGAGGAGACTGATTTGATTTTTAATTGTTAACAAGATGTTTTTAAGTACTTCACACACCACACTGAAGATCCCAAGGCTTTTGGAGGTTAACTTATTGTCCAAGATTTAATCTGACAACCATGTGATTCTACTCTTAAACTGGATCACTGCATTAAACACCCCAGTGAAAAATGGAGGTAGCTGTTGGGTCTCATAAATATTTACAAGGACAATGCAGAAAGAAGTGCTTAGGGAAGACTGTTGATAGAGCTCCTTATTATCATTTCCTTGGGGAGATGAAAAACATCTATTCATCCCCACTATTTCACTTGTACCGGCATAATGCCTGGCCCACAGTAGATCCTTGAAGAAAAGCTACTGAATAAATTAATATATGAAAGTCAACATAGAAGAGAGAAAGCATTAGTAGTCAGTTATCATTATATTATTAAGTTATTCAGAGAGATACTTATAATCATGTCATTTAAAACTCTGAAGTAAGTTACATCTATCAAATATTAATAGGCGCACGTGTGTGTGCACTCACACACACACACACACACACACAGATTTAGAATCAGGGAGAATAAATAAATAAATAACTGGAGCTATTTCTGGCTAAACGTGGAATGCTAAAACATATGTTTATCCCTACTTTCTCCTAAAATCCCTGTCTATGAGAGAAAAAGAATTAAATTAAAGGGCCCAAGCCCTGAAGGATTAGGTAAATCAAGTAGGATATGACAGTAGAGAAAAGTGAAAAACAAACATCAGACACTGGAAAGTGGAGGGGCAGGTAACCTAGCAAATAGGAAAAGGCCAAAACCTGGTGCCTACAGAGGAAAATTTGAAAGGAAAAAACTCTAATAATGACACCAAACCCTGGAAAAGCTCTATAATGGTCATATCAGAGACCTCTGAATGGGGGGCCAGGATGTGATTCAAAAGATGATTAGTTGAAGATTAGTATAAGGTTCAGTTGGTCAACCCAATCCTTCTCCTACCTCATATAACTTGGTGACTTCTCTCCAATCAGGGCAAAATACAGGAGCCTAGTTTCTGAAGAGGTTTGCAGCCCTGAGGAGGAAGGTAAAACTCTGTAGTATTAGTTATCTGTTATGGCAATAATGCTTTGTAACAAACAACCATAAGGTATTCAGTATTAACAATGTATTGCTTATGAATAAAGGTTTAGCTGGAGATGCTCAGATGCTGGGGCACTGGTTGACTTTCAGTCACTTTGGGAAGGGTGACTACCTGACTCCATTCTGATCCAGAAGCCTCTCACTTCCAGTAAAAGAGCTCAAAATGTTCCCACGCCACTGACAGGCATGAGAGAACAGGCCCAAACACACAAGTCCAAGGCTTGGAATTGCCACATCCCGTTGCCCAAAGTAACAAACCAGCTCAGAATTAAGGAGGAAAAGACGCTACTGTGTATTAAGAGGAACTTAAGAGTCATACAGAAAAGGGCATACAGAGAGATGTGAAATATTGACACTGTTATTGCAATCTCTCACACCTGTCCTAAAAAAGAGGTGTGAGCAGTGAGACGCCCACATTCCCAGCCCACCTTCAGCTCTGAGAACACTGGCATTCAATCTTATACTCCCACATGTTCCAAAATCCTCCCCAGAGAAAGTGAGGGGCTCAGGAGAGACTAAGATTCAGATATTTGGGGGACCCCTTCCCATGAGAAATCCGACTTACTCTCTTGTTAATTTTTTGTGAAGCACACCAATACATTTTTAGTGTTTCAATTATGATTATGAATAAACAACCTAGGTTCACCAGACATTTGAGAAAATCAACACAAAAGGCAGAAACAGCCAAGAAATAAGAGAGCATGCAGAGATCAGAGGAAAACATAAAATCCTATTAAATCATCTGTTAAATGATAAACTGTTATAGCTAAAATAGATATTCAAACAAAGGATTAGAAGCTTACATTAAAAAACTCAAAGGAAGGACAAGGGAGATGGAATATAAGGAGAGAAAGAAGAAAAAAATCTAATAGATCATAGAACCAGAACAAATAATTTCTTATTATATTATATTATTACATTAATAGTATTAATATATTATGTATTATTAATATATATTATTACTTCTGATAATACATATCAGAAAATCTAATTATTAGATTATCCACTCAGGCATACCATTTCATTTCTACTCGATTAAATACCCATGTTGTGAACAGAGGTAGAAATTATATCAGAAAATAAAGACATTCCATTATCAGGAAGTTCTTGTGTTTATATGGTCAGCAGCATCTGGAAAATCAGTGGTGTCAAGGTTGAAGGACAAGATTTCTTAGAGAGAGCCATCACTTCCCTTGTCTATTTGCTGGGAGTGCTCAAGCCTGTCACTGCTCACAGGACGCTCCTTATCTCATTTGGCGTCTGGCAATTTTTTTCAGCACACTGTGTTCCTTGATTAGTGCTGTTAACAAATCCAAACCACTGTGAGACACAAGTCTCCAAAGTATATGCTCCCTTCCTCCCCACAAAGATGGCACCAGGACAACAATAAAAGCTTTACTTCATTATTGAAATACTTGGCTCAACATGGTCCTGGAAGAGCTCCCCTTTTTAAATCAATTTATTAGGGCTAGCTTTGTTCAGTTGCTTACTATGTGCCAGTCACTGTTCTAAGTGCTTGGCAGACATAAGCTTATTTTCATAAGCTGCTCAAAGCAGCTCTATATGGCTGCTATTAGCTCTATGGCTCTATGGTTCTATTCTTATTGTCATTATTAGTATCATTATTATTTTCATTATTCCGTCTTATAGATAAGAACCTCTCTCAGAAACAGAGAGTGTAGTATAGCAGAGGGATTTTAGCCTAAGCAGGGTAGCTCTGGAGCCCACTAAACTCTCCCGCTTTGAGAAAAGATTCGTGGATTATATTTTTATATCCAAATGAGCTCTTATTGCAGAAATTTATTGAATAATCCAGCTCAGTATTCCCTCAAAATTTTCAAAAGAGCCACTGTTTTGGAGCTGTGTTATACAAACAGATCAGTGATTTCAGAGCAACGAACCAGAAATTAAATAAATACTGCCCCACAAAGTCTACAGTGCTTAGCCCTGGCTTTCTAAGAGGGCATAAATTGTCCAGAACATGATGGATCCTCTGTCCTCATGAGCACAAAATTTTTAAACAATTTTTAATGTTTATTTATTTTTGAGGGAGAGATAGAGACAGAGTGTGAGCAAGGGAGGGGCAGAGAGAGAGAGGGAGACACAGAATACAAAGCAGGCTCCAGGCTCTGAGCTGTTAGCACAGAATCCAAAGTGGGGCTCAAACTCACAACCGGGATATCACAACCTGAGCCAAAGTTGGACACTTAACCGACTAAGCCACCCAGATGCCCTGAGTACAAAGTCTTAAATCTGTATGCCAGACACTATATTAAGTGTTTTTCACACATCATTCCATATAATCCTCACAACAATGCTGGTAGACAGGCATTAATTAATTCCACATATTATGAGTTAGGAAACTGAGGCAGGAAGAAGATAAATCATTTATCCAAAATTCCACTCCCAATAAGTGTTCAAGTTAGGTTCAAGTTAGGTTCAAGGTTTAGTGTTAGTTCTTTCTAACACTAAAGCCCACATTGTTCTTCCCTACTACCAGAGTTAAATAAACCACAGTTGAGAGCCCTGGTAATTTAAACCATGAGTAGTTTGAAGTTCTGTGTTCTATGTTTTTACTCTAGAAAGATAACTATTGAGAGGTTTTGAAAAATCTATTGTTACCCTAACTTGTAGTAATCTTTTTGAGCTAAATGATGGGATCATATCTAAATTGCATAAAGAAAGGGAGGCCAATCAAAGGAACACCTGATTCATTAGATAAATAAGATCAATTTTGCCTACATGAGGAAGACATAGGAGATAAAAGACATAGCAGCCTTTATGCTTAAGAAATTGATAATCTAGGGGCCCCTGGGTGGCTCAGTCCGTTAAGCATCTGACTCTTGATTTCAGCTCAAGTCACGATCTCACGGTTCATGAGTTCAAGCCCTACGTCGAGCTCTGCACTGACAACGCCGTCCCTGCTTGGGATTCTCACTCTCTGTCTCTGCCCCTCCCCTGCACACACTCTCTCTCAAAATAAATAATTTTTTTAAGTTTTTAAAAAGAAATTGACAATCTAATAGAAAGTTGTAAAAAAAAAACCATACGTGTATCATGGAGGTTCAAAAGAGGGGGAGATCACATGCACTGAGGGCAACTATTCAAGGAATTGCTTCCACTTAATCTGGGCCAAAAGAACATGAGAGGATATAGGTGTGAAATGCATGTGGATGTAGAAAAGACCAGGAAAATGGCACCAAGACAGTGAGCCCAGACCCCCTCCTCAGATGTGTCAGCTATGTCTGAAACATGGAAACCAAACCAAAGGTAGGAAAAAGAGTTTGATGACCCAAGTCTGTGTCTAGTCAAAAAACTGTTACATGTATCTTTGGCCTGAGGGGGCTTTCCCTGCCTCTTGCATGTGTCTGCCATTGTCCAGTTATAAGAAAAAGGCTCAGAAAACATCTCCCTAGGTGAAACTCTGTACAATTTGTTTTTATCTCAAATTCAGACATCCAAAATCAAACTTCGGGTGCCAAATTTCATCCTTTGTAGAAATCTTTATTTGGAATTAAAGCCCTTGAACATAAAGGAACCATACATAAGGAAAAGCCTGACAGACCTTTAATTATCTACTAGGAAATTGCTAAACAGCAATTCTCAACCTCCTCAGAGAATACCCATATTGTAGGCTTATAACTTTCACACAAACATTTGCTCTTGGATGAGTTTTTTAATAACATTTATTTCTGTATCTAAATGTAATAAATGACCACTGTGGAAAATACATAAAGGTATAAAGAAAAATAACCATTTATGGAAAACCACTAATTAAAATTCTATAATTTTATCTATACATATATATTATATGCTTCAAATCATATTATTAGCATATTTTGTATACCACTTTAGTCAGTTTTATAACATAAATTCATTCCCATAGTATTAATTCTCTTATTAATAAACATTGAACTCATTCCATTGTTTTTGCAATTATATATCATGTTCCAGCGAACATCTTTAGGTCCAAATTTGCTCATTGCTCATTATTGTTTTAGGTTAGAGTCCTACAATTGAAATTATGGGTCTCTCTATATAAGTCCTCTTTATCATCTTGATAAATATTTCCAACTTGTTTTTCCAGAAAGATATTCTCCATTTACACTCAGCTAGAGGCTCGTGGAAACATTCCCAAAGCTAACACTGTGCATAGGCACATCAAATCCTTACTCATAAAGGGAAACAAGCTGACTCTCACTGGCACACTGGCACTTCATCTTCCATCATGTGCATCCTTTTTCACCCTTTCCCTGCCAGTTACTGAGTTTCCTCATCCTACTTTGCTTCTTTGGTCAAAGGAAAAAGGATCTTATAAAGTCAGACACACCAAAGTATCAAGACTTTTCCCAGAGCTATGGCCATATTTTAAAGAGAAAGGCTGTTAAGATTTAACCCATAGGAGTCATATACTGTTAGTGAAAATATAGGGCTCAATAGGGAAAATATCTGGGATAAAAGGCTTAAGATTTCTCAAATCATACCATGCAGGCAGCCATGAACTTCTGAGGAGAATGAGGCCTGTTCTTCTTATAAAGGACAAGCCTGTAGTTGGGGAATTTTCATTTTACAAAAGGCCCACAGACACATGCTTATCTTGCGACGAATGGCTATGCTAAAGTCTCATCAGAAAGGACTCTCATGGGCCAGCCTTCAGAGGGATCACACAACCAAATGTAGGAAGTGAATAACATACATTTTGACCTAGGGATTTAGATCCAGAGCTCTGTGGAAGTAAAGCAAAGTCCATTTCTATCAACTTGGCCCTTTGGGAAAGTGTATAAAAATCCCACCCACCTAAGGAAATGTTTATAAAGAGATTTGGCAGCCTAAATAGTTGTCATTCTGTTTATTAATGAATAGTGATCCATGCAATTTAGAATGGGGAAAAAGATGTCTCCACAGTGAAGAGCGGTTGAAATATGATAACAAGATCTTCCTCTGAGCTTTGCCTTATAAAAAGTACTTTCTATAATTTTTCATTTGGTAGTTGGTAGTTCTTAGTAGTTGAAATTTCTATTATGGAAAGGATAAGGAAGTTTTCAAACTCTCCTTAAAGAATCAAAAGAAAATAAGAAATAAAGTCAGAAAACAATCCATCAGAGCCAAAATCCATTTTTGAACCATAAACTGGAGAGTTTTTGTCATTTATTTAAAAAACAAGAAGAAAAGAAGTAAATTCATCCATCTCCCTAGGAGTAAATGTTCATTTTCTAAATGAGATTGCCTTTTACCCCAAACCTGCTAGACACCAGCATGACAACAACTCCATGACTACTACTCCGTTCAGATGATAGGCTTCATTATGACTGTATATCCCTGTTTGCTCCACATTGTTTTGGAGGATTTTGTTGTTGTGGGCAGGGCAATTTTTTTTTAAATAAAGGATATGCATTTTTTTCTTCTACCAGGAACATTTAGAACTCTTAGTAGATAAGGTAGCATCCCCTGAACTACTAGAAATTACTAAAGACTGACAGCCACTTAGACTGTTATCGTTTTCTGAGAGGGCCTGCTGCTGGTTCTGTGGGTACTATCTCCACAGTAGCAGGCACTTAGTTGTTCAATGTTATTTGAAGAGGTTTAAGAGGTGCCACAGCTGCTGCAGCTCAGGGTTCTATTTTTAATTAGAATGAACTTAACTGGGGTCTGAATCTCTTCAAGAGAGAGACTCTCAGGAAACATTTATGGTAAATCTACTGACAACAGCAGAACATAAAGATAACTCAATAATCAAATCCTCTAAGAATAAAGCACTTTT
>NC_043706.1:108723666-108725584 GCF_006229205.1 Suricata suricatta | reverse complement strand
TAGATCTGTGAAATAATTCTTGTTACAGCAACTACTTGGGTCCCTGGATCTATAAATTCTTTGTCTCCTCCTTCTCCTCCTCTTCTTCTTCCTTTTTTATTCTTCTTCTAAGGGTTTTCTACTTGAATGCTGTTTCACCTCAAACAGCCAGTTCTGTTCTGACATAGTGGAGATATGGAGCTTCCTTCAATTGACATAGCTTGGCTAGATGCCAGCCAAGAGTTCCTCCAGGATATTTTGGCTGTAGGATAAGTTACAGATAGTCTGGCCTTGCTATCTGCAATGATCATTTGTTGTAGTAATAATAACAATCACTGGGTACATAATTGGTTGTCTAAAAGCTTGAACTTTATTAATTATCCTGCATTTCTGTTTGGCTGCTGGCAACTCCATCTTGACTCTATTTTATTCTCTCATCTGTCATTTCTACCACAAATCCTCAAATGATCTCTAGCTGCCCACTTTCCCTTATATCACTGTTTATTTGAGCCACTGGTTTTTACTATGATTTTTCACTAAACTAGAGACTTACTGCCCTTCTCAGTGCTGTGGACAAGAAACAGAGTCATCAATGTCTCCCCGGGTCTTCTGTTTTTCCATGTCTGCTATAGCCCAGATAGTGTATTATTGAGGTAGGTTGTGTGTTTCTAGACTACTGAGTCAATTCAATACATGCTTGTTGAACCTAGGACCCGAGAAACTAGTCAGGCTGCAGGCTGGTAGCTGGAGACAAAGGTGAAAACCTCTCCCTGAGCTCTAAGAGGTCCCATTTCATTTGGGAAGCTAGGCATTTAAACAACCATAGTACACTGTGCTGTGTGCTATCACTGAAGTATAAACAAAGTGATTTTGAGGTATGGTTTTGCCTCATAAGTACCCGAAGCAAATTGTAGTATTTTGACTTCCTCTAGAGTCAAAATTTATCTGTTTACCCAGGGAGTTCAATTTATTAATAGGGCCCTCTTTCACTCATGGTGTTTCTGTTTGTATGATAAATTGCATAGTCTTCCTATTTATAAATCAAGGACTAATATATGAGGCTAGTTTGATTTGGGGACAATTACATTTCTATTTATCAAGAATTTTTGAATTGCTGGCTTTATATGAATGCTTGAGACAGTAGAATAGATTCTTGATCTGGTTCACCTTTCTCATCAGCAATAATGCTTATACTTTTTCAGAGTACATCAAATGTAAGGTAACAATCTTTTGCCCCAGCCCATTTGTGGTTTTTAGTAAGTAATTCAACAATAGTATGAGCTGTTAAAAGTATTATTTCCTTAATCATTTGAGTTTTAAAATAGCTCCCCAAGGAGTTGACTAAATAGCTGCAAAAAAAAGATCCAAACACATATTTTATTATTCTAAGTCACCTGTACCACTCTGCCTTGGTGGTTGGTAGGAAGAATTGCTTGAAATTATTCCTTATAGTTTTTAGCTTCAGTGTGAATGTAGTGGCATATGCTGATCATGAATAGATCTAGATCTGAATTCTATGGGATTCTAAAGAATATAAGTTCAAGTTAGCATGTGCGTGAGAGACTGTATTGATTTCATAGCCAAAACAGAATTCACTCATTTATTCATTCACTCGTCCACCCACTGAATGAATAAAATCCATACCTATTGGGCTCTGACTATGGGCCAATCTAGGAGGCACATAAGATACAGAAATGATTTATGTAGATATATCTCTGATCCCAAGGAACTTATAGAGGTTGAACCTCTAAAAGTTATTTTAATTTCATCCACCTGATACTCTGTAGGACCCAGATCCATTCATTAGCCTAAAAAGGAATGTGAATGCCTACCTGTAACCCTACCATCTGATTGGAAAAGCAAATAATGACAAGAAAGCCCTTAAAATTTTATGTCACCAGAAGGCAGAGAATAGGAAAAGATCACTGAAAATGAAGAT
>NC_043706.1:108703136-108723566 GCF_006229205.1 Suricata suricatta | reverse complement strand
GTTATTATTATCCAAGACAGGGAGCCTCCTCATCAAGATTCCTCCCTCAGGGGTCTGAGTTGTGGCAGAGGAGGATTAACGCATTAGATCATGCAGCCTCCGTGGTCCCTCCCAGGGGTCTTGGAAATGGCTGCGAACTATCCCTAAGCTAGACACATAAGTCTTCTCACCCTTTCTGCATTTCTCACCACCTGGGTCAAACTCATTTTCCCTTTACCTCCCTTTTCTGGGAATGCATTAGTCAATATTTCTGTTTTGGAAGTATTATTTTACCATTTTGTGGCTTTGCTATCTAATTTCAAGCATAAATCCACTAAGCGTAGTTGACATCTAATTCCAGGGTCTGTCCAGGGGACCATCGACATGCAATAAATGTTAAATCATAATGACAAAACAATGGACTCAAATAGCAACATGATCACAATGAAACACTTTATTTTTCCAATTTCACGAGTTCTGCAAAGCTTTGACCTCAAAACAGCTTTATACACACACATGCACACATGTACAAGCACACACGCACACACACACGCATGTGTTTCTATGGTTTCTGTTACCATAGGAAGGGTTTCCATTCTGTCCCATTGTATGTTTATACAACACCTCATTGTTATGATCTCTAAGAACATTGCTTAAATTAAACAAATAGGAAACGTCATTGGAGAAGAAAGGGATTATAATAGGAAGCTGAAAGGGAACCAAATTACAGAGGGTAAGAATGGGTGATGATTTTTATTTTATTTTATTTTATTTTCTAAATGTTTTATTTATTTTTTTACACAGAGAGAGACAGAGCATGAGAGGAGGAGGGGCAGAGAGAGAAGAAGACCCAGAACTGGAAGCAGGCTCCAGGCTCTGAGCTAGCTGTCAGCACAGAGCCTGATGCGGGGCTCAAACCGACAAACGTGAGATCTGACCTGAGCCGAAGTCGGACGCTCAACCGACTGAGCCACCCAGGCGCCCCGAGTGATGATTTTTAAAGGCAAATATTTTGTAAAATGTTTTATTCTGACATAGTTCCTTATGCATATTATATTTGCATATTTTATTTTGCATTCTGATTGTCTTCTTCCACACCCATCCACCAATATGGAAAGGAAACCATATTTCTCAGTCTTATGTTATTTCTTAGAAGGGGACAGAGACCAGACCAAATCATGCTATGTGTTTATTGGCTCCAATAATGCTGCACAAGTGATACATGATTGAAGAACAACTTTGGAAGAGAGAAATTTTGGCAAAATGCCTATGCCCCCAAATAATAACGCAACCCCTAACCATGCTGATTGCTTCACTGCTGATGATGAACCTCCAATCTTTAACAACATAAGGTGATCACACTTGATCCAGAGACTGTGGCTTGCCTCTCTCCCAGGTGGAATTCTTTGGTTCTCTCCCTCAACCTCTAAGATCAGTCCAGATTTTATGCTAAAAATTTCACTAGTTCTTTAGTCTCACTCATGGGAGCCTCCGTCAAGTCACACTGGGTACCAGCCCAGACCTGGTTTTATACTCTAATTCTTTAATCTTCTGATTTTCTCTTCTGCAGTCCATGCATCTGCGTAATGCCCAGGCCCTTAATGACTGGGTCCACATCTGTCTTTCCTCTTTTAAACTTCTTCTCTAGCTGCACACCCCCACTTATGCACCTCCCCATTTCCCTGATACACATAGCACACACAAGTGTGCGTGCACACACACACACACACACACACACACATACACACACACACACATTCTGATGGACTGCTGGTGAATCCAACTGCATTCTGCCTGGACATATGCCTCCTCCATCATTTAATGTAATCACAAATATTCACAAATAACACTCCCTCCACACGAACGGCAGGATGCAATTTCAGATGCCAGCCCTTCCAACTTGATTCAATCCTGCTGCAGGGAACTGGGCTCCAGACCAGATATGAGACCATCTATCTTCTTGTCCAATAACAGCACAAAGCTCATTTGACCACACCCTCCTTTCCCACCTCAAGAATAATTGCTCTAGAAATGGCTCTGCTCACCCATAATCTCAATCTATGATAAAAATCATATTTTGTTTTGACAGAGAAATGTGTTGATATTCCATTTATCTCATTAAAGTTTTACCATCAAGACATTTTCCTAAGTATAAACAAAATGACTTTTTGGAGATTCTGGTGATAGAGATAAGACCTAGATTATCATCACTTTCCACGGCATAGTCCTGAGGCTCAGAGATCAGGAAGCTAAGTCTTTCAGAATACTCAAATTTGCTTGGGTAATGGACCTGCTTTGAACCAATTTCCCAGACATCTGGCATCTAAGTCAAATTTTAACTTTAATTCACTGGAACATTTTAACTTTGTAGCAGAGAAACTTGTTAATAGTAGAAGTAATGAAATAAATTAGAATCATGTGCCTTGTGACATAATTCACTGAGAAAACACAGCATTTCTTCAGTGTTCTTCCTACCCAAAGTTATAACTGCAATCCAGTCATGAGGAAACATCAGACAAACGCAATTGACAGTTTACAAAATAGCTGGCCTGTTCTCTAAAAAATGTCAGAACGATGGGGCGCCTGGGTGACTCAGTCAGTTGAGTGTCTGACTTTGGCTCAGCTCATGATCTCAAGGTTCATGGGTTCAAACCCCACATCAGGCTCACTGCTGTCAGCACAGAGCATACTTGGGATCCTCTGTACACCTTGCTCTCCATCCTTCCCTGTTTGCTTTCTCTCAAAAATAAACATTTACAATTTTTTTTAAAAAGTTTAATGTCAAAATGGAAAAAAAAAAAAAAACAAAGACAAGAACTGTTACAGACAAAAAGACTAAAGAGAAATGGCAACCAAATGCAACATGTGATCCTAGATGGGTCCATGAATACACCTCCAAAAATATTTTCATTGGGATGGTTGGTGAAATATAAATAAAATCTCAAGATTAGATATTAGTGCTAAATCAGTGTTAATTTTCTGGAGGTAGTTATTATAATGTGGCTATGTAAGAGAATTTACTTATTCTTAGAAAATAACACCAAAGATGTTCTGCAATTTATTTCTGAATGGTCCATAAAATAATGAGTATCTATTGAGGGAGAAAAATTACTCCCCTCAAAAATGTGGTCTGATGTTAACAAGTAGGGGAGTCTGGGTGAAGATATATGGGAGTTCTTTGTACTTTTCCATAATTTCTTTGAGTTTAAATTATTTCAAAATAAAAAATTACCAACAACATATTCATAATCTTCTGTAGTTAAATATGATATTTTTCTAGTTCTCAGAATGCCTGAGTGGCTCACCTTCCCATTAACAAGGCACCTAAGAAGCCAATTCAATTCAATTCCACAAGAGCCAATTGTGTAACCAAGATCCTCTCTGCTCCACTATCACAAAACTCCAAGTTACTCCTCTTTCTACATTTACCCTTGTTTCTCCTCATCTTCCCATCCTCCTCCTGAGTCTCCTCTCTCACACTCACGGTATCTAAGGCATCACAGTCAATGAACTCTAAGTCAGTGTTGGGGAGACAGCAGTGCAGCAGGTTAAAGCAGGTTGCTGGGATGTGATTCCTGGCACTTCTGTTCAGTTAGCAGTGGGTCCTGGGGAAGCTCTTTTTTCATCTCTAAAATGAAGGTGATAACAGTACTTACCTCATGATGTTATGGCAATTAAATAACATAAAAATGTAAGGTGCCTGCCACCCAATAAGCATTCAATAAATGTCAGCTATTATTTGTATTAGGTAAAATATATGAGAACATTAAGGAAATAAGAAAATTGAAATCTAATTTTGGCACTATCCCTACATACATGTGTTCACATCATTAGGATGCCATGAGCTACAATTCAAAGGGAAATGTGGATTCCAGCAACTGTATAGCCATGACTGAATTAAGAAATGCCCCAAATTCAAAATAATAGAAGAAATGAGCATAAATAAGCAACTTAATTCCATTTTAGGACTGTGACAAATCTAAAACAAAGTGGGAATTACAGGCAACAACTTAAGGAAAAATGAACCCCCCTCCCCCCAAAAAAACGGCACTTTGCCTCCCAGTGGGAGACTTTAAAAAGATAGGGAAGAATATTTACTTATGAGACAAAAACATGTGTAACTTTCTCATTTCCTGCTCACGAGATGTTCTGGCTGCCATTATTTAAAAGGCTGTGTTGAGACATATAATAAGAGACTAAGCAGATATGAACGTTCAACAGGACGATTCTTTATGGCTCCTTGGCACCCATGGCAAACACTAATAAGGTTTACGAGAAGCTAGTGAGCACTGTAAATTGCTCTCTTTCTAATTTGAATCATGCTGCAGACCTCGTTTGTTTCCTGCATGCTGATCTGACAATGAGAGATAAATCTGATAAAGTTCTCTAACTTGGAAAGAGATTTGTTTTCTGTCCAGGGAATCTATCTCTATGAGGGAAAGGTTATTGGGCCTGGAGCCACAGGCAATAATATGTGTACCTGAACCACCCCTTTGATATCCGGAGTGTTGTCACACAGGATGCTTTGCTTATTCAGCCCTTATAAATGGTCCTGAAGGAATGTTTTTGTGCAACCCTCTCAGCCGCAAACTCGCCTGGAGTGAGGTGATTTAGGACTGAGATGTCATTAAGTGAGCCATATTTTACCAGCAAGGACTGGGTGGCCATCATTTTAGATCCTCTGTCACCTCAAACTTCATTACTTATTTACATTTTTCATATTTAGAGGATAAATAGTTCCAAAATACATATTCCAGTTCATCCCTTGCCAGAGTATCATGCAAACAGGTCAGAGAAAAGATAACTGATTTTACCTTGATTTTTGAGGTATTTCAGTCTCTTGAAATCTGACCGTGGTGATGGTCTTGGTTCAGTAGTAGTAGTGTGTTATATGATAATTACATGTAGGCAAAATCAAACCAACAATTTCCAGGAAGGAAATTTCCCATCTTGTAGAAAGAAAGAGATACCAGACACTTCTTACACAGCACTATCTCCTCATTCTTTCCTAAAAGCCTGGAATCGCAAAAACCATATTTTGGAGTAATGAGATAGGCAAAGTGGTGAGGTTCTTTAGCATCAGTGACACACTTTTCTTTTAATGCAAGAAACTCACAATATACTGTGAAAAGCTACAGAAATGGTTAAGTTAAACTATAAGAAATTTTATATATGATAATAGTGACAGTGCCACAACAGAATATCTGAATTTTAACGCAAAAGTAAAAACTGTAGCAATTACTGATATATAAACCAATATGACTAATAAGAATTAAAATAAGTCATAGCTACCATTTATTGAATATTTACTATATACCAGCACTGGGTTAAGCAGTTGACATGGATGACCTCTTTGAATCCTCACTTCTACCCTAGGAGATAAGTAAAGTACGACCTCTCATTCTACAGATAAAGAGGGTAAAGCTCAGGTGGAGGGGAATATTCTTCCCAAGGTGACATCTTTTAAGATGGAGAGCCCCGGTCTCACTTCAGAGCTCAAGCTAATTGACTCTACCTTAACACACCCACCTCCCACCCCCTATCCTCTAATTCAGGCCCATTTTTCCAGCAGCAAAAACTTTTTCTAAGACTAAGTACTAGTAATGCCACAAAGCTAGCAATTTCTTAGAAAACCCATCTGGAGTTCTACTGAGGGAAAAAACACTAGAATACAAAAATAAAGATGTCAACTGGGCAGGAAATGGACATACAGAAATTCCAACCTCCCAAAGAAAGCAAGTAAGCCATTTGTTGGAAAGTCAACAAATATGCATGAAGCACCTACTGCATGCATGGCACTGCTTCGGGCACTTCACTTTATGAGGTAACACACCTCTGGATTTTCTGTATTCATTCAGTGTTTTTAACAGAAACCCAGGTATCAGGGTCTGAACTAGAAATCCAAGACCTCCCTATCCAGTGCAAACCTAGCAGGCCTTGTTCTTTACTACTATTGTGCTTTCTCTCCTTTCCCCTAAAAAATGAAAATAGCCACCCATATCCAAAAGAGCCTATTATACCTTTGAGGTATAACCTGTTGGTTTCCTAACTACCCTTTAAAAGAAGCAACATGTTAAGAACCATTCTAATCCATAGAATTGGAATGTGTGAGAGCTCAAAGGAACCTTCAAGATTACCCATCTGGACCTACAAATGAGGAAACTGAGGTCTGTGTCTCACAGGAAACTTCTGGCAGATACATGGCTCTAATCATGTCATCTGGCTCCAGGGACTTCGTTCTTCCCCAGTGCATCATGCTGAGCTACCCGTATGTGATCACCCATGCCCCTTTGCCTGCAGAAGAAAATGAAAAGTTTTATTGCTCATAATTTTGGATAAGTTGCAATAGTATGGATTCATATAAATTCGCTCACAAACTATACTCAGTAAACCCCAGTGAGCAATTTAAAGGCATGATACCACCACCACCACCACCACCATTCCCCTGCTGGGAGGGCAAGGCGATGATGGAACGGAGGGAGGAGAATGGGGAAAGCTCGTAAATTATGAGAAGCAAAAGAGTGATTTCATCAAAGTGCCAAGCTCAGTCCATGGAATGTTTCAATTGTATAAAATTTATAGTTTTCTGAGAGGGATGATTTATGGGCCCTAATTTTCCACAATAAAAAGCTCAGTGGGGATTCTGTGAATGAAATATCTTTTTAAAAATAAATAAAAAATGTAATTCGAAATGAGGGTCAATGGTGCCACGTCTGGAGAGTAACTCCTTCTCGGATCAGCTCCAAAAATGAGTCATGGGAGAAAGACCCCATAAAACATGTGTTATTTTAAAAGGCATAGGAAGTTGTATAATAAATAAGCAATATGCAGAAAAGCATACTTGATCCAATTTGGTCAATTGATAAAATTATATCTTTATCATTGTTTCAATGAGAAAAGAATAACAGGAAAGAAATCTAAGAATTCTAATGAAAGCTAAAGTATTTTTAAAAATAGCAAAACAAGAGAAAAGAGATAGAAAAGGAAAAATCTTACTACAAATAATGAAGGAAATGTGCTTTCATTCAGGTAAAAAACAAAATGTAAATATGCATTGCTTCTCATAAAGTTGATCAATAGGGAATCAGAGCCTAGATTTCTTGAGATAATTCTCCATCCCTTTCCTCAGTGAGGCCTTCCACAAGGAGAATATTAAGTCTTTCCTCAGCTCACAGATGTAGCCAAATGCCAGTGTACGAATAGGCATACTGAGTCTTAATCTGACCTCAGCCCCACCTACCTGCTGGTGGTCCATTTCTCATCGCTGTGGCTCCACCTCAGCTTCCTGCTAGCAGCCAAATTATCCTCCAAGCTCTATCTCTGCCCCTCCAGGCTGGGATCCTGAGAAACTACCCAGGCCTCTCTAACTTTCTCTCTGAGGAACTGAAAGAATCCCAAACCTAATACATTCAGATCTTTGCTACCTACTCTTGGCTAGATGGCCTTGCATCTCAGCTCAAGCAAGAGAAGTTTGAATTGACCACACCACTTTGGACAGTGACTATCCGTAGCACGTTATCTCCCTCAACACACACCCGAGTTGCTCCATCCGAGGCTCAATCCCCACCAGCAACTACTTGCTGTGCAGCCAATGCCATCTCACTGTTGATGGTGATGATTTAGTAGCTAGTACAAAAAGATCAGAATCAGGTTTCTGAATTCATTTCAAGTACTATTATTGATTTGCTAAATGAATTTGATAAAGTGTCAAATAGTTATCAAATATTTCCTGCTCCTTTCTCTTTTGTGGTAGGTAGACTCTAAGGTGGTCCCCTCATGATCCTGACTCTTGTTGTTCAAGCCCTTGTATCATTCTCGCCCCTTGAAAGTAGGCAGGACATGTGACTTGTCTTTAACTAATAGACTATGGCAAAGGTGATAAGATGTCACTGTCATGATTATGTTATATGATGTAGCATTCCATGTTACTAACAGACTCAGTCTAGAGGCCTTCTGTTGCTGACTTGAAGGAAGGAAGGAAGCTGCGGTTCTGGAAGAGTACCTATGAGAGAAAACTATGAGGCATGGACCTAAGGCAGCCTCAGGTTGCTGAGAGCAGCCTCCATCTGATATCCACAAGAAGTTGGAGCTCTCACTTTTAGACTCCCAAGGAAATGACTTCTGCCACCAACATGGGTGAGCTTGGAAGTAGATCCATCACCATTCTAGCCTCCAGATGAGAACTGAGCCCCAGCTGACACCTCAATTGCAACTTTGCAGATGACTCAATTAAGACCTTCCCAACTCCTGACCCATAGAAATAAGATAATAAGTGTGTTGTTTTAAGTAGCAATAGATATCCGTTACAATTTTAATTCAAATAAATACAAAAAATTGATTATAATGTACACTGCCATGTATGCTATAGAAGACTTTTTTTTAATTTTTTAAATATTTATTTTAAAGAGACAGAGAGGGAGACAGAGTGTGAGTGGAGGAGGGGCAGATAGGGAGGGATGCACAGAATCCGAGACAGGCTCCAGCTCTGAGCTGTCAGCACAGAGCTTGATGCAGGGCACAAACTCATAAACCGTGAGATCATGACCTGAGCTAAAGTTGAATGCTTAACCGACTGAGCCACTCAGGCGCCCCTAGAAGACTTATTTTTAATCTTTACAACAAATCCACCAACATGAATAATTTCACATTATGTAGAGAAGGATTAACATAAAGTTAAACACAATTGCATGGTAAGTGAGAGTTAGCTAGGGCAGTTCATGCTCATCTGCCAAGTAAATGAGGTACACATAAGTGCTGATGCACTCTGGGAAGAAAGTTGACAGGGTCCTAGGAAGAGTTTATGATGGAAATAGGGCCAGTCTCACAGTTCCTGCAGGATGAATAGGGCTTATTTTGGCAGAGATAAGGAAAAAGACACTTGCGACACAAGCACACCTCCATTAGAGAACAGTTCATACACTCCACTCTCTGTAAATGAAGCTGTCATTCTCTGAGGGATCAATAATTTTATGAACCTACAGTTATATGACCTAGGCAAGTTATTTTATCTTCTAAACCTCAGTTCTCTCTATTGTAATACAGGAGTAAAAAATGGTACCTTTCCTCACTGGGTTGTTTTAAAAGTCAATTGAGGGGCGTCTGGATGGTTCAGTGGTTGAGTGGCTGATTGGCTCAGGTCATGATCTCACAGCTTGTGGATTCAAGCCCTGCATCAGGCCCTGTGCTGAGCCTGGAGCCTGCTTCAGATTCTGTCTCAGGCTCTCTCTGCCCCTCCCCCACTCATGCTTTGTCTCTGTCTCGGTATCGGTCTCTCTCTCCCAAAAGTAATTAAACATTAAAAAAAAAAAGCCAAATGAAAAAAAGAATTAAAGCACTTGGCACATGTAAGCACCTGATAAATGTCTGCTCTTATTATTACCAATGTGACCATTAGTACTTGCTAGAGGAAGAGACTGTCGTTCCACAGAGAGCTCCCAGTTTGCCAGATCCCTTGGCCAACTCAGAGGTAAGCTAAGAGTCTCAACCTTTCTCCCAACACTCCCAAAATCATACCCATCCACCACCACCAACACCACCATTCCAAAGAAACGTTGCTTTCCACTCTTGCTTCCTGGCTTGCTTTCTTAGGCACTTTGACGGCCAGGGAGATTCCACGTTCTAAACCATGAGTGATCTGAGGACAAAGGCCTGACTATTCCATTCATCTTCTTAGCTCTCAACAGGGAAGTTCAGCATGTATTAAGTCCTCCTGAAGTAGTTTTTGTTTGTGTTTTTGCTTTTTTAAATGAGCACCTCAGGAGGCTGCGGGGCAGAGAGGAGTTTGCGGAGATATTTTTCAAAATTCTAGCCTCCAGGGGTGCCTAAGTGGCTCAGTCAGTTAAGCACCCAACTCTTGATTTTGGCTCAGGTCATGATCTCATAGTCAAGCCCCATGTTGGGCTTTTTGCTGGGTGTGGAGTTCACCTTCTCTCAAGGGAATTTTCTTGGGCCAGTTAATATAGGTGGTTTGAATTTTTTTAAATGTATCTGTTACTTGCCATTTACACATTCTTCTCTTCTTCTCTTTCAGGATCCATCTTGAGAAATGGCTCTTACCTCCAAGATTCTCCACAGTAACCAACTGCTGTAAACAATAATAACAGCAATAACCTGAAGAGATTCCATCAGTTTGTATTTTTGTAATCTGCCATTGTCTCCATGGGGAGAACAAACAATATCTTTATTATACTAAAAAGTCAAATTCAGAATACATTACATCTATTGGATATTTATAAATATGAGGCATATGTGAGTCTTCTGGTTAGTGGATGGAATTTATAGTCTTCCTGCTGTTCAGCACTGACAATAGAACATAAGTCCCCAGGAGTTTACTGGAATAGTCACATGTGGTCAAATATTACACATACATCTGGCATCTCAGTGTATTTGAGAAACAATGTGTCTATACACAGACAATCGGCATATGGCTTGAATGTTGAAAAGCGTGGAGGGAAGCAGAGATGCCAATATAAAATCAAAGGAGAAGAGGAGCATGGAGAATGGCTTTTCTTCCAACCAAAAGAGAGACGGAAACACTTCATGTCCATCAGATGATCGGCTGTCCAAGTCTGAAAATTCAGGATGCCTTCAGGCTGCTTTTACTTAAAATTAATCCAGAATGTTGTTTCCATCAAATAAATGAAAAAGACCTGAACAACAGAGTTGATTTGTTTTAAAAATTGAAGTCTCTAGGAGAAAGATATGGCAGAAAAAGCTTGAGTTCCATCTCTACAACTTACTAGCTGTGCGTCCGTGGGCAAACTGTGCAGCATCCCTGCTCACCAGCTTCCTCATCTATAAAGTGGGAACAGGCATACCAGCTGCTTGACTGCAAATAGGTGAGATTTAAAATAGGACCATGTAACATATATACTCTTAGAAAATATTTGTATTATTAGCTTCATTGAACCATTTTGCAAGTAAGTGTAGTACACATTTTAACTAATTTCAGAATCATTATTGCCTGTAGTAAACATTGTTTTTGTCTGCCAAAGAGCATGTCTTCTTCTGGGAACTGTCACCTTGGTTCCCCTCACCTATTCCCCAAGCCCGGACTTCACTGGTAGTGTGGGAGCCACCATGTTAGAATAGTACTAGTTCAGCCTGGTCACAGATGATTGGGACAGTGTTCCTGAGGGTTAGCCACATTCTTCCCTTAGAATACGTGAAATACTACCCCCCTTTTTTGGCACCACTCCCATATAGCAAATTCCATGTAGCAATTTTTTTTGCTCAAGTTTATTCAAATTGGGGTTCTGTCACCTGCCACAAGAAAACTTCCTAAAACCAAATGAAAGACAATAATGAGTTAGGGTACAAAAGATGGGGAGAAGAATATTATTTAAAAAAAGGAAAAGTAATGGATAAAAAAGGAGACTACCTATGATATCCAGTTATGGCTATGGAAATCACAGCATCGTGACTTACTAGTCATGTGACATTGAACAAATCACAATCTTAACCCTAATCCATAAAATGGAATTGGTTTGAAATGCTCATACCACTTGGGGTTCCAATGTGATCCAGTCTCTTATTTCACCAAAAACTAATTAAAACTAACTCATGAGTCTTATACTGGCTTGGCCTTCCATTTTTCTTTCCCCTGTATCATCTGAGAACACCCAAGAGGCTTAAATAAACCAAACAGGAGGATCACGTAACTTGAGTCCAACATATGTAAAAAGTGCTGTAGGTTGGCTTCGCCCCTGGAAAGTGGGGACACCTGCCAGCAGCACTATTCCCACAGCACTCCACTCCACCCAGGCTGCCCAGACCTGCCAGGCATGTACTCAGGCAGCCCTTTCCAATCCCTAATGCCCCACAGGCTCCATGCCCAGATTGGTATAGATGCCCAGCCCTTCCAAGCCCCACAACCACATCTCTCTTTCCAATCCCAAAGAACAGAAGTCTGACTGCTTTCCTTTCAATCTGGGATTTAAAAAAAAACAGAAAGTGCTGTTCTACTTTTTTCCTTCATTCTGGAGCTGCCGATGCACCACCTTCCCTCTCCCTACCTCTTTCCCAGAGTAGCTACCTGGTCTGTCTTCCCTCGTCCCTCCTTGAAGTGCCTCCACTCTAAGGCTTATGCCTAATTATCCTTCCTCCACTCTTCCTGGGGAGCAGAAAGTGGAAACTGCCCTCACAGCTCAGATCTTGAGAACTGATCCCCATCTAGACCATAAGCTCCTTGAAAACTGGAGGAGTATTTTTATTTTTTATGTGTCAAAATCATACCCATCCACCACCACCAACAACAACTCTCTTAGCTCTTCAAAATGTCAAACTTGAACCTGTAACATTTTTACCAGAGAAGAGAGCCCATTTGGCTCTGACATTTCTCTAGCTACCTCCTAAGTCATGCCACAGAGAGGCTCATTCTTCATGGGCAGAAGTCAGGCCTCTTGTTGACCTCAGAGGGGTAAATTATGCTACATCTCATTGCGTTTTTGTTTCTGGCATCATGTGAGAACAGAGAAGCATGAAACAGAGGGTGTATGGGTGACTCACGTGAAGAGCAATGTCTATTCATATCAGGATTTTCAAGTAGAATTAAAAAGGACAACTTCTATCTCCTTTTTGACAACATATTTTGCATTCATGCTTGATGCTACATGTACCTATTTCATCCACTACTCCTACCCAAGAAACTTTATTATCATATCTTTTGCCTTTGTGTCTTCACTGTAAGCAAAGAGCTTAGGATAAAATATTGCATCATACAGATATTATAGGATCCTTTGGACCTGATATAAACTTCCCAATTATTTAACCATAGGTCACTATGGTTATGCTTCAGAAGTGAAAATTTTGGAAACTTAATATACACATATATAAATAAAGCCTTTGTTTTTCCTCTAAAATCACTCTTCAAAATTAAAGAATCACTGTATACTGAAGTTTTTACAAGCCTCTTCTAATACAGGGCACTTTCTCAATTGTTTTAGTTCAGACAACAAAGAAATACTGACTAAAGTTGTATCAGATGATGCATTCACCTTAAAGAATTAATTTAAAAAAATGAGATAGGACACAAAGGAACTTAATATAGGTTTAGCATTATAAGCAGGCCTTTTAAAAATGAGTTTAGTATAAGTGGTTATAATACAAAATTATTAATAAAAGTTCCAGTGTCAGCATCATATACAAAATCAAACAATGTTATAACTCAAGTAGTTAGGCAGAAGTAAAGATGCTATTGTTTAGTAAAATTTGATAAGTAATTAAAAAGCTCTTGTAGTAATAAAAAGGACACTAACATTGAAGATTTATATGATATCTTTAAGTGTAATTGTTTCATGAAATGTATTGGTGGGACAAAAGTACTTCTAAATCAATATACCATTTTATATGTTATTTTCTATAAATATACTGATTCTAGAATCAATTTATTATTTATTTCAAATATGTATAAACAACCAATGAATCACATTATGTTATAGGCACAAATTATTTTATCTATCCCTAAAAGGATTTATGGGTCCACATTGGTCACAAAACTGCTTTTATTATCTTCTCATTGGAAAAATGGAAAATGGCCTCACTGGGGGTTGCTTCATATTCAGACAAACCACAATATATCAAAATGAAGAGAGATTTAACAAGATCTACTGTAATGTTACTAAGGTCTTGTCCTTTTTAAGCTCAGTGTTGCAAAGATGTGGAGAGGATTTCATGATCCTTATAGCATTTCATTTTCTTTTTTCTTCTCAAAATACGTTTCCCCCCTAAATCTTTTATTGTACCCATATTATGTTTCAGATGCCAAAGAAGAATCTGATTTTTCTAGCATTCTGAAATATGTCTTCTAAGTGTAACTTATCATTCATATTTGATCTAAGTTTCTATTTCCTCAAATGCAAAATATGAAAAATAAGTGAAGCCATCCTCATAGGATTGGCATAGGATTAAATGAGATGTTTCATATAAAAACTGCCCAGTTGACTTCAATAAATTCTAATCACTATTCTTGTCAGGAAACTACAGGGATCCAACTTGCCACCCATGAAGTTAATCAGAATTATCTAGAAGATCTCAGCATTAAGTCAGTACACAGAAAAGTCTATTACGTGTATCTGTGAGTTCTCATATCAACACAAAACTATGCGTACAAATTTTGAGTAATGCATAAAATTTGTTTTCATCTTAACATGGGACATGCGGAGCAGGACATTGAGGCAGAGTTCTGCTGAACAGGTGATGTGATCGGATATAGAAAATGTACAAGTGTAAGCTGAGAAATATAGTGAACTAAAGAGTATGGCTTTATAGAAATCTGGGGAGCTTTTCCCTCCTGAATTTAAAGCACAACACATTTGAAGCAGTGTACACAAAACCAATATATTCCTGAAGAGCAAGCAAATGGTAGAAGCTAAGTATCAACAAGTTAAGGACGCCACCAAGTTTCTAGCAATGAGAGGTAACTCCCAAATGAGGGAGGCTGGAAAGCAACACCTCAGTAGATTTAATCCTATGTGAGCAGCTAGCTAACTTACTTATATACCAACTGTGTCTTGCACATAGCTGGTATATAATAACATGTTTGTGGAATTAATGATTGTTGGATGCCTACATTTTAAAAGTGAATTGGTAGCTTATACCCATGATTTCTTATCCATTCTTTAAAAAAATCCACTTTTTGAAACATCTTAAACTACTGATACATGAAGGAGCAAAATGTTCTAAGTTTCTGTTTATGTAGGCTCGTGAGACAAATAGGGAAACTGATCCTCAAGTGATGGCTAGAGTGAAGGACTGACAGGTAGATATTAATATTCTTTAGCAGGCTTCTATTAACTATACCTTTTTCCAACCTGCTATGCCCTAACCCTTCTCTTCCAACCTTGCATTGAAGAGATCTAGTAAGGACAAAGAAAGGAAATCACTGTGAGCATGTCTGGGAGAAAAGACATAGAATTGCTGCTGGGGAACTAGCACTGCTAGGAATTTACCCAAGGGATACAGAAGTGCTGATGCATAGGGGCACATGTACCCCAATGTTCATGGCAGCAATGTCAACAATAGCCAAAACATGGAAACACCCTAAATGTCCTTCAACTGACAAATGGATCAAGAAGATGTGGTTTATATATACAATAGAATACTACATGGCAATGAGAAAGAATGAAATCTGGCCATTCGTAGTAATGTGGATGGAACTTTAGCATGTCATGCTAAGTGAAATAAGTCAGGCAGAGAAAGACAGACATCATATGCTTTCACTCATATGTGGAACAGGAGAAACTTAACAGAGAACCATAGGGGAGGGGAAGGGGAAAAAATAGTTAAGGAGAGGGAAGGAGGCAAACCACAAGAGAGTCTTAAATACTGAGAACAAACTGAGGGTTGATGGGGGGTAGGGGAGAGAGGAAAATGAGTGATGGGCATGGAGCAGGGCACTTGTTGGGATGAGCACTGGGTGTTATATGGAAACTAACTTGACAATAAACTATATATTTAAAAAAACAAATTTAAATTCCTACTCTAAAAAAAAGAATTGTTGCTGGGGAGAAAAACAGGTTGGGGCAGGATTTTAAAAGAGTTGAACAGTACCTGTGACCTATATGGAGTGATACAAGGCACATTCTTAAGAAGCTCAGACCTTTACAGAACCCAAGGTAACCACTATTCATTTCTTTCCATTACAATCATACATCTGAAGCATACCCTTAATTTAAAGGCATATATAAATAAGAGAAATATACATGATCCAATTGAATAATAATTCAGAATTTAAGTAGGACAATTTGCAAGGAGGGTGGGGAAGTTTGATATAGGTGGGATTAGCAAGAGGCTTTGAAAGGAGAGCTTGCTACAAGTATTCCTTTATAAGGTGCTGCGCTGCACCTGACTGAGGAAATAAAGCAGCAGTAAAGACATGGAGGGAACAGAGATGGAGACAGAGTGGACACCAAATAATTCAAAAGACAATTGCCTTAAGTTATAGGTTAGAGGTCAGGGAAGGCAGTGGGAAGAAAAGAGAGATTTATCTGACTCAATGAGAGGAAAGAAGAGCATCTCCTCTGGGGTGGTCAGCTGAGTCTAGAGGCATGGCCCATCAAGAAAACCAATGAGGAAACACCAGACTAGACCACATGCCCTTCCATTTACTGTTCTGGAAGAAATTTTGAATAATTCATCAGGTCATTAAAATTCAGGGAAAATTTCAGGGAAATTATCCTACCCAGCACTTTGTAAAACCACTTACCATAAGAATAAACACAGAGTTTGGAGATGTTTCGTTAAGAGGGTAAGAGGCATTTTTAAGTGCTTTTCTCCACTTCCTCTCCTTACTGCCCACACCCCCCGGCCTTTGCCCCAAGAACACACACATACTGAAATGCAAAAAAAGAAAGAGTTCAGAAATAAGGAGCATAAGCAAATTTTAGTCTAAATATCTAGAGGGAAAAGAAACAAAGATGAAATGAAGAAATTATTGTTCAAGTTCAGTTCTATTTAATTTCAATTGATTAAAAAGTTTGAAAATACCCAGAATATTGGAAGGAAGGAAGACTCCTGAGTTATGCCTCAGTAACCATTAAAAATCAAGTTTCACATTCAATATGCATGCAATAAAATAAAGATTTTGTCCTATTTCTCAGACAAACACCATAATAAATTATTGCCCTAAGGTAACAAAAGCTAAATATAAAAGTTATGTTTAAATATAAAGCAATGATATAAAGTGCCTCTTTTATTCTTCAGCTTGACACATTGAAAACATATTCTCTGGGAGTTTGCTTTCCTTTAAGTATTACTTAAAATAATTAGCATTTATACTACATGGCCTTCTTTATATACAATGTAGGTCCTGTGATGTAAGCATTATTTATTGCTGCTTTTTATTTTTATTTTTTAATTATTTAAATGTTTATTTTTTTTTGAGAGAGAGAGAGAGACAGAGAGAGACTGAGACAGAGAGACAGAGCATGAGCAGGGGCACAGAGAGAGGAAGACACAGAATCTGAAGCAGGATCCAGGCTCTGAGCTGTCAGCATAGAGCCTGACGTAGGGCTCGAACTTATGAACCAGGAGATCATGACCTGAGCCGAAGTTGGACACTCAAGTGACTGAGTCACCCAGGTGCCCCTATTGCTGCTTTTTAGTAGCTAATGGAATACATATAGTGCTAACAAAGACAGAGGCTGAGGTAGGGAGTTTACCTTCCCAGGAAGGAAAGTCATTTTCCAACCCAGATATTCTATTAGAATGCTGAAGTTAATAACTCTTCCTCTAACAATACCATCAGAACATCCCCTTACTTCATAGTCATCACCATCAAATCATACATTTGAGGGAAAACATAAACCCATTCATTTCTGTATCTAGTCATCTTTAGTTTTGATACATTAACATCAAATAGAAGGTTTATATTGAGAGGGGAAAACAGTCTACAAGTTGGAAAAGTCTCCTGAAACTAGTAACAGGCCCTGTAATTACAAATGACTCCAGTCATTGACTGTGGTTGTAAACCCCAAACTTATATCTGCAGCAGTGACTCACTGCCTTGAATTCTGTTCTCCAAATTTTAGCCTTTCATAGCTCTGATATAACAAGCCTCTTCTTAAGGAAATTCTCCAAGAAAGTTGGATCAACTTAAATCAATTTCATACTAATGGCTAATGCAAAATAACAAGAGACAGATTCCAGATACAACACAAGAATTATTTATAGGATAAATATGATTGTGACGTTATTGTTAAGTTCACAGGTACTATAAGCTCCTACCATATCCATAAGACCATTCTATGCATGATGGGGGAATGCAAAGATGAAGAAAACCCATTCTGATTTACAGTGTTTACCCTAATGCCTATTATCACCATGCTACCTAAAGTATTTAATTCTCATGAAAAAGAAACTAAAATCTAACTTATACAGGTTTTTGAAATCAGGGTGAGCATGATCCAATGATGTAAGTAATTTGGCTGGGACTGAGAGGATCTGGAGTCCAACATCAATCTGCTGCTGACTGAGAGTTGGAGGGAAGCTGATTACAGATGTAGGCAACATCACAAAGGGATCCACAGAATGGTATTCCATTGTGTAGGTCCAGAAAATACAGTTTTCTGGAATTATACAAAATAGTTCAGGCCCCAGAGGAGACTGAAACTAGTAAGACTTAAGATAGACTGAATGGCAAACTAGAATACCACTTTACCAATCTGCACTAAAAAATCAGGTTAGTTGCTAATGAACCTAGAATTCTATAGGTCTACTGGCCCCAAAGAAAGATGACACCAAAAACCAAAATACTCTACTCTGCCGTCAATAATTAACTTCTAAGAGAACCAGAATTCTTTTACTGGTTAGACAGAGCAAACTTATCTCTCTGCTGGCTGACCATTTTGTGCAGAAAAACCTTGGCCTGTTCATCAAAGTAACTCAATGTCTTATGTCAGCTTGACTCCAGTTTTATCTCTTTTTTTCTCACATGCCTGCCCATTACCACTCATTAAAAGAAAAACAATTCCCAGTCACACAAAATTTGTAATTCTTTCCTCAATGAGCCATGCTTTCTTGTGCCTTCACCATGCCTTAATAAATGGCTGATTCCAATTAGATAATTCTTCCCTTATCTCCTCATACTATAGAGTTGGATTAAGTATCTTCTCTCATGTGAAAAATTTTCTGATTCCTTCCTCTTGCCCACTTAGCCTGGGCCCAGAAGACTTAGTTGTTCCCATTACAATATGTTCATATCTTTGTTATAGCAGGTATCACATGCAAATAATTTTTTATGTTCAGTTTCTCTCCCTTCCTCAACCCCTAGTAGACCATGAACCCCATGAGGGCAAGAATAGAGACTTCATATCTCAATTCCAAATGTATAGACCTAGCAGTTGGTATCTTTAACAAATGCTTGCTGGCTGAATAAAGTGAGTCTACATTTAATGCCAAGTTGGTATCAGAAGGTTACAAGGCAAACAAAGGGAAAAATGCAAGGGAATCGTATAGTCCTAACGAATGAAGTCATCCAACAATTCTAATAGTATTCAGTCAATTCCACTCTCGGACAATATTTTCCACAAGGACTAGGGTGGCCAGAGCTTCCTCCCCCTTAGACTATGTTTGCAACCTTGACAAGTTCCTGAAAATAATGCAACTGTTCATCAATCTTCAGTAGACAATATAATGAAGAGATTAGTTTCCAGGTCTGTACTCATCAGCAAAGGCTTGATGCTTAAATCAAGAGCCAGTCTATTCTAACACATGTTGATTTTACTAGTATCCATTTCCAAATATTACTAGTATGTGACATTCTAAGCACTTTGTCCCTAAATTCTAGGGGTGAATGCTAGCTTAGAGGCAGCCCTAACTACCTAGAAAAAGTGTGATCTTGAAGAAATAGCTTAACCTCTCTCTGTTTTATGTTTATATAGAGTGGAAATAATGAGTTTTAGAATCATCTTATTTTAAACATGAGAAAATTGAGGCCATAAAAGTAGTTATTGGCATCTATATCTGATTCTTAATCCAGGTTTCTTCACTATGTCAAAAATCAGAAATCACTGAGGATAAAATAAGGCAGAATGTGTTAGCAGAGTAAACACATGTGAGAGTTCTTTGAAAAGCTTCTATATATTCTACTTGTTACTAATTAAGTAGAAAATAGACCACAGTTAATATGACCTGCAGTGTTCACCCCAAGAATGTTCTTGAACATTCATCTCACACCTACCAATTAAAAACTACAAAAAAGGCTATTGTTGACATTGCTGCTTATGAACATTGGGGTACATGTGCTCCTATGCATCAGCATTTCTGTATCTCTTGGGTAAATCCCTAACAGGGCTATTGCTGGGTCATAAGGGAGTTCTATGGATAGTTTTTTGAGGAACCTCCACACTGTTTTCCAGAGCGGCTGCACCAGTTTACATTCCCACCAACAGTGTAGGAGGGTGCCCGTCTCTCCACATCCTCGCCAGCATCTATAGTCTCTTGATTTGTTCATTTTAGCCACTCTGACTGGTGTGAGGTGGTATCTCAGTGTGGTTTTGATTTGTGTTTCCCTGATGATGAGTGATGTTGAGCATTGTTTTATGTGCCTGTAGGCCATCTGGATGTCCTCTTTGGACAAGTGTCTATTCATGTCTTCTGCCCATTTCTTCACTGGGTTATTTGTTTTGTGGGCAATGTCAACAATAGCCAAAACATGGAAAAAGCCTAAATGTCCTTCACCTGATGAGTGGATCAAGAAGATGTGGTATATATACACAATGGAGTACTACATGGCAATGAGAAAGAATAAAATCTGGCCATTTGTAGGAAAGTGGATGGACCTTGAGGGTGTCATGCTAAGCGAAATAAGTCAGGCAGAGAAGGACAGATACCATATGTTTGCACTCATAGGTCTAACAAGAAACTTTCAGAATGATCTAGCTTCAAGAAAAGCAAGCAGTTAGTAGTGCTTTAGAAAAATTGATTCAGTATCTAATGGATAGTTGATACCTG
>NC_043706.1:108521973-108703036 GCF_006229205.1 Suricata suricatta | reverse complement strand
TAGTGAAGCACCCAGATTAGTCTACTGACTCAGAAAATTTGCAGTTATTCAGTGCTAGTGTTTAGAAATGTAATTTATTTTTGTATACTGACTTTATGTCCTATAAACCTGCTAAATTAACTTATTAGATTTAGGAGATATATATGTCATATAGGTCGCAAGCTACTCAAGTGCCTGACTGAATGTACTGTCCCACTAACATGTGTTAATTCTATAATTTAATTCTCTAAGAGAGTTAAGCATGTTTTGTTTCTAAGATCTTTTTCTTAAAAGTTTATTTATTTTGAGAGAGAGCATGCACACGAATGGGGGAGGGGCATAGAGAAAGAAGGAGAGACAGAATCCCAAGCAGGCTTCATGCTGTCAGTGCAGTGCTCAACATGGAGCTTCATCCCACAGATCATGAGATCATGACCTGAGCTGAAATCGAGAGGTGCAGGTTCAACTGAATGAGTCACCCAGGAGCCCCTGTTTTTAAGTCCTTGAGTAAGTTCTAGTACCCAACTGATCAGCCAGTACTAGGGCAAAAATATGTCCTATTATCCATACTAGGGTACCAAACGAAACCACCATGGCCAGTATACTGAAGCAGCAGGATCCCTAGTTTGTAGGGAACCCTATTACAAGAAGAAGCAATTATAAGCCCCTTCTAAAGGTCTGCAAACTTCTCATCCTACATACTTCCATTGGGATTAATCTTTATAATCAATTTATCTTAATATTCCAAATACATAGTATGCAGAGAGTGTGCAATGAGGTATGAAATCTTCTGATGTAGAAATCAAGAAGAGTCTAGTGTATTTTTCTGCCTTTCAGGTATCTCAATTTCAAACTAAGCAATGTGATGGAGTCGACATGTTAGGAGAAATTACTAATTTGCTGTGTTTTTATTTTACTGATATAACCCAGATTTACAACTGAACAAATGTGAAAATAACTTATTAAACTCTAAAAATTATACTTGGATGTATAAGGCAATAATTTGGTACCTTCCTAGGAAAATATCTCCCTCTTCCTGATTCCATTAAATAAGCAATGTGGAAAATATTTCATAAGTAAGAAACAGTTCATGGGGCAGGGTTATAATATAAGATTCCTTTTCATACAAACTCTAACACATAAGAGATTTGAGTGAAGGGTCCAGAGTACATTGAGATAAACTTAGAAATTCTGCATAGTTTCTAGAACTGTGTCATTTGGCTCTGACAAGATTGGCAGAGCTCATGTACTTTCTGAGTCATCACTTAAGAGTGTGTCATTTTTACTTATTTATGAGAATTCCTATATCCAGCTGATCAGCTAGCAAATAAATCTTTGGAAGTAACCACTGGATTGGTCAATGATTTAGAAATGTCTAGAAATCACTAAGACAAATGCAAGAGTTCACAGTTGCCATGACTCCAAATATCACAACAAAAATAAAGAGGTAAACAGACATATGGACCAACCACTGAGAAGGGCAAAAAGCTCTAGTGTTTTCACCATGTTCTCCAGTTTCCCTTTCTAACAAAGTTAGAAAACCAGGTGTGGTACTTGAGTAAAAATTCAAACTAAAATTAAATCTACACAGAGAATTAAACAACTATGAGCAAGTAACTAGAGTAATCAGGATTCATCAGATCAAATAAAGTTTTCGCTAGACTCAAACCTGAATCACCTGAAGAACTACTTTGGCCATTTTGTATTTCTTGCACAGCTTCTTTAATTTTGAAATTCTATGATTGCCTATAACTTAAATGTTTTTAAGACTCATGAACACAGGTGATGAGTTATTTTTAACTCTTCTGGGTAATTTAAACACATGGGAAATGTGTTAACAAATTAAGAAATCAGAATTTGAGCAAATTAAAAAGATCTCAAGAAATTGCCTGAATTTCTATCCGGTTATTTTGAGTCCAGAAAACATGGAAGGAAAGCAATCTATGTGTCATCAAGATGCACAGCATTCTTTAGACTGAGAGATAACGGGTTGAATTTTACCATTTCAACACACACACACACACACACACACACACACACACACACAACAATGTAACCAGTGTTCCTCTGACTTTTGTGCAAACCACCAAGTTGCCACTCTAGGACCCCATTCCCAACACACAGGCAAAGGGGACCTAATCCCCTGCACCCAGTAGATGTGGCCCCAAATATATCTCTTCAGTATGAGAGAAGAAATCTGTTTCTGAGAAAAGCTTTAAGGAATGAGACTGGATTCAGATACCATTTCCCATATTAACAAACAAACACCTATACCCCACATGTATGGATTAATTCTTCACCAAAGTGGTTATTCTAATCACAGACATCCTGCAGATTAATGTAAGGATGAACCAATCTCATATAGTAAACAGTGATATAAGGATTTCTTGGCATATCAAATTTTAATATTACATAGAATATCAACATTTCAAAAGAGATAAACTGCCTCCATGAGACTAACATTCATACACACTCACAGACATACACATTGCTATCAATGGCACTGAAGATCAACTAACTGCTTTCACAGTTATTCAACAGTAAATGTGCTTATTTGCATATTTATACTTCCCTTAAGAATTTTTTGGGGGTGCAGATTTTCTTTTTTTTTTAATGTTTATTTTTGAGAGAGAAAGCACACAGAGAGCGCGGGGTAGGGGTAGAGAGAAAGGGAGGCAGAGGATCCAAAGTGGGCCCTGCACTGACAGCAGAGAGCCTGACACCAGGCTTGAACTCATGACCTGAGCTGAAGTCAGACACTTAACTGATTGAGCTACCCAGGGACTCTGGCAGGGGGTAGGGGTAGCAGGGGTGACAGGTTTTCAAATGGAACAGCGACCTAATCAGATCAGGATCAAAGTTTTGCTCAACTTTGCTGCATGGTCTCTCAGGTAAATTCCAGTTTGCTTAATGAGTCATTCAAAAATTCAATCAACCATCTATTGAGCACATGCTATATTCAGGCACTGAAGGTAGAGGATCAAGAAAGAGTCCTGCCCCAAAGAAGATCCTCACCACACAGGAGGGACAGGTGAGACAGGATCACCATGAGAACTGTAGAAACTAGAACAGAGAAAGTTATAAGGTATGGCCTGAGACACAGGAAAAAGGTTATTTAGGCCCCAGGGTGGAGGACGATAGGGGTCATGGAAACTGTTCATCAAGAGGAAAAATGCTTGACCATCTTGAAGGACTGGCTGGAATTTGACAAGTAGACAGGACCCAGAGGAGATGGAGGGACATGTGGGTAGAGCAGACAGAATGTGCGTATTCACAGAGGCTGAAACAGCACATCATGTTCAAGAACCAGTAGATGAACTGTCACTAGATTTAAACACAGAACAGTTGTGTTACTGTATTCTCTAATTTCCTGATAATAAATAAATGATACATTAAAGCCACACTGCTGCTCTTCCCCAGCCTATAATATGAAAAAAAAAATTCCATGAATTTTATTTGAAATTTCACAGGTTCATCTGAAACACATTCTAGTGGAAAGTTACACAATTACAGTAGACAGTAGACATAATTCATAAATAACTTACAGTTGAACTTAAATGAAGAGGAAACCCCCTGAAATTTATATCTTTTCCATCGCTCTTGTATTTCAGGTTAAGCATTTCACTTAGTGTTTTGCTCAGCAGCAGAAGGTGGTAGAAGCTATTCCTGGAGCACAGTGTGGAGGTTAAGAGCTGTGACCTGTGAGACCTGGGTTTGAATCCTGCCTTTGTTTCTCAGTAGCTATGTCACTCTTGGCAAGTTACTTATCTTCTTGAGTCTGAATTTCTTTGTGTATAAAATAGATGTCAGACAAGCAAATGCCTCAAATGAAGAATCTAATAATTAAATGAGATTATATGTAAAGAGCTTTGCAGAGAATATGGCATGTAGTAGGAGCTCAATAAATAATTTAAAAATAAGAACAAAAAATACAATGTTGGCCTAGAAGTGCAAGCAAAACTAAGAGTTCATGCAATTGTCCAAATAATCAATCATTCTAATTCTTGAGAAATAACTAGCTATTTTAGATATGAAATAATAATATGAGTTTCAGATAAAAATAGTTTGAGGTTTGATTTTTCTAGCAAAGTCAGCCAATTTTCATCCTATAAGGGTATAGAAGCAACCTAAACTTCTGTTCTCATTAAGCTCCCTATGCTTCTTGGACTTAGATTATTGCATTTTATTTTTTATTTTTTTTTTAAGTTTTTTTTTTAATGTTTTTTTATTTTTGATACAGAGAGAGACAGACCATGAGAGGGGGAGGGGCAGAGAGAGAAGGAGACACAGAACCGGAAACAGGCTCCAGGCTCTGAGCTAGTTGTCAGCACAGAGCCCAACGCGGGGCTGGAACCCACGAACGTGAGATCTGACCTGAGCCGAAGTCGGAGGCACAACCGACTGAGCCACCCAGGCACCCCTAGATTATTGCATTTTAGTGTAGAGTTACAAGTTGCTTATACTGTTTATTATAAATAGATGAGTGAACCAGAAGTGCCTATACACCAAAGAAGGGGATATTGGGATATCTGAGCTGAAAAGCTCATGAACAGCATGATACACTTAGTACTTAGAAGCCCACATAAGCAGTTTTCATGGATATCTTGATAGATAAGCATTGTGGATTGACAGACTCAACAGCTGATAGGAGAGCACAATGCTTTTCAACCCTGGCTGCATATTAAAATCACCTGGGGATGCTTTTACACTCCCTTTTCTGGTTAAATTGGTCTTAGTAGCAGCCTTGGCATCTGTATTTTTAAAATCCCTCACGCAATTCAAATGTGCATACAGCATTGAAAACCACTGGTATGCCATAATGCCACTTATAATTTGGAAAATGGGGGAGAAGAAAATACTTCTTATATGCAAAGACACTCAAGATGGTCACATTCTGATTTTTGTTTCTGTTAATAATTTTGCAAGGAGAAAACGATCTCTGTCATTAAATATCTTTTGTTTAATTCAAGGTAACTATAATGTTTACTAAGTGCTTGCTATGTAGACTGTACATCAGGCTAATAACTGTCAGGAATATTTTTTAAAAGTTAATGACAGTTCTTGGCAGAGGGAATAATCTGATTAAGGAGACAATATTTTGTTTTACACACAAAACCCTAATTAGTGATAACTATTATGCAATAATATCACAACTGAATAGTCTGAATCTAAAGGTCCTGGGGAGGTCAGGAAAAATGGGCACAGTGGTCAAATCTCTAGGGGGTGCTTCAGAGAAGCTGGGAAAAACTGAGACAGGTCTTAAAGTGGTAAGATTTGTAAAAACAGGAAAGGAAAAGGAATTTCAGGATTTCTTTTCAGGGATGTATGCTGGAAAGAATCCAGTTTTTTATTCATCTTTCTAGCTGGGTCTATTTATCATTAGCCAGTTTAAAAGTATGCCCCGCCTGCCCTTGACCTCCTAGGAGACTCTCCTTTCTTTATAATTTGGTGCTTGTATAAGATATGAACACACACCATGATAAAATGACAGCCACAGCCTCTTTCTACAAAGGAAAGTCTCTGAGATCAGCTTACAGGGAAAACAAAATGAAAAACAATGAAGCAATCCTGCAAAAATGAGACATTTTTAAACTCCTAAATTTATTTCATTTTCAGTCATTGCCCAAACGGGTTTCCTGATATTTTCTTTTCTTGGCTAATGTTCTTTAGTTTATCATTTGTCTTCATTCTACGGTCTTGGTCCCTGGATTTGGTTGTGCCCTTTCTTTAACATGTTGGCAGTATTTACTTTAAAGTAGACTTTAATATTGGTTAAGGACTTTTCTTCTTTAATTTGTGGTTGGGAAATGATCTGCTCTTTGTTTCAGGTTGTTTAATGTTTTTCAATATAATATTCCTTCTTGTATCCCAGTGGGTTCATATACAAAGCATTTAATGTCATTTGTGTCTTTGAAGAATAGTGTATTCAGTTAAAACAAAAGTAAGTTCCTGCATAGAACTTGTGACAGTTTATAATTGGTAAACTACTAACTTGACTAGGTTTATGAACTAATAAAGAGTAGGAAACTTTTGGATGTTTACTCTTTTCCATTTATTCATTATTTTTTTCATTTGACAAATGTTTATGGAAACATGCTCTCTGTGTCAGGCACTAGGCAAGGCACAAGAAGTCTCAGCTCCTGCCTCCAAGTAATGGATAACTCTTTGGAGAATGGAGAGGAGACAGAAAAATAAAGAGAGCTAAAACACAATGTGAATAATGTCATGACAAAGGTAAGCACAGGGAGCTATGGCAAGCCCAGAGGGAGAGTAATCCCAACCCCAAGTGGTGCCTCTACTATGGTAAAAATGAAGGTTTTAACCACACAAATAAGAGAGAAAAGGTCACTGAAGGCAGAAGTAGTAGTTTATACAAAGGCCTAAAGCCAAGAGATATCATGAAGATAGTGTATGGAAGAAGTGACTCAAGATAGGACCGAAGAGATGAACAAGAACTAAGTATGGAAGGTCTAGAATGCGGTGCCAAAATGTATGATCTTACCCATGTAGACAATGTGGAATCACGAAGCACTTTAAGTAAGAGATGCATACTCTGGCTTAACATGGCTGTGACTTGGAAAACAGTGAGGACAGGAAGAACAGATGAAGTAGATGCAGTAATCTGAGTAAGAAACAATGACTAGAGAGCCCACAGTAGTAGAAATTCATATGTTAACAAAAGGATGAACTTGAGAGTCAGTTGGAAGTAGAACTGACAGACACCTGGAAGTTTCGATGAGGATGGAGATGAGAATAGAGAAAAGGCAGTCAAGGATGACATCTAGGTTTCTAGCGTTAGCAGCTACATGGATGTGATGCCACGAACCAAACATTCCTCTCCTACACTCATTTGTGGCTCAAGTCATTTTTGCCCAGAACTAAGTTAAATAAATATGCTTAGGTAATAATGGGAAATTTAACTAATTCATTCACAATTCAAGAATAAAGTGGCAGGGGTGCCTGGGTGGCTCAGTTGGTTAAGCCTCCGACTTCAGCTCAGGTCACATCTCACGTTCATGGGTTCAAGCCCCGTGTCGGGCTCTGTGCTGACAGCTAGCTCAGAGCCTGGAGCCTGCTTCCAGTTCTGTGTCTTCTCTCTCTGACCCTCCCCCTCTCATGCTCTGTCTCTCTCTGTATCAAAAATAAATAAAAAACATTTAAAAATTTAAAAAAAAAGGATAAAGTGGCAAAATTTCATTTGTGGTTATATTTGTATGATGTCTGAGTTGAGCACTTCTTAATGTAAATCTATCACTTTTAAGTCAATTAGCACAGAAATTAGACTAGAAAATGTACCCTTTTATGATGGGTATTAAGGAGAGCACTTGTTATGATGAACACTGGGTGTTGTATGTAAATGAGGAATCACTGAACTCCTGAAAACAACATTGCACTGTTTGTTAACGAACTAGAATTTAAATAAAAATTTGAAAGAAAAGGAAAATGCACCATTTTGAAGTGGGTCATCTAAGGATGACCTACAAATATGAAAACCACAGACCTCTGATATCACTTACCCATTTGTTCAACCTCTGAGTCAACAGACAGACAACAGGCAGACATCACCTTGAACACAGCCACGATGTTTAACTCACTGAAGAATTCCACTGTGTCAAGGACTGGCCTATTGTAATATACTGATACTGGAAGCCTTCATGAGTACATGATACACTGAGGCATATTGAGGGTCACAGGGGCAGCTTTTCTCATATTAAATATGTTATGCTATTTCTCATATTAAAAATTTTTGATATGTTAACATTTAGATAGAAGGTAAAGGAATTTGAGATGGCAAGAGACCAAAGAAAAATGGTAAAGGTCCTAGCCCTCCTATGAAATAAGAACGGGTAACTATCCATTCCATGAATAACTAAGAGGTCTAGAGAATTTCCTGACCATATGTTAACTGGTATTCTATATCAGAAATGTGTAAGCTAGTGAAAAAGACATTTAACCAATGATGAAAGGTTGCTGAAAATTCAGAAGAGGCAGGTACAGACTACTATGGAAGTAAACAGCAGACGACTTCACTTAAGGGATCAAATCTAGTGCAAAGGGTCATAGAAATATCCCAGAGCAAAAGATGTTTATATTTAGACCTAGGTCAACTGACGTCAGGGAAAAGGGAGAGTCCTCCAGGAAGAAGAAAGGGTAGGAAACTACTGTTGATAAACTCAGTAACGGTGCCTTGGATTGCCTAATCAAGGGTAATGATGAATGGGATATCAGTTTGGCAAGGACTGAGAGCCTATCAGAAAAGCAAAGCTCCTAAAGAAGCTGAGGATTCCAAAAGGAATGCTCAACAAAAATCATAGTTAAAAACAAAAAGTAGTTAGGAGCACCTGGGTGCTCAGTTGGTTAAATGTCCAACTCTTCATATTGGCTCAGGTCATGATCTCATGGCTCAGGCTCTGTGCTGACAGTGCAGAGTGTAGTTGGGATTCTCTCTCTCCCTCTCTCTGTCTTTCCCCCACTCATGACTGCACAATATTTCTCTCTCTCTTAAAATAAGTAAATAAACTTAAAAAAGAAAACAAGAAGTCATTAAAGGAAAAGTGAGATCAGAGGATTAGGGTGAATCTTTACACCTGCTTCTGCATTATCTATTGAAAGCAGTGATCTTTAAATTAAAAATTGGAAAATAATTTAAATAAGAGGATATGAAATTCTAAAATGGTGAAAACTAAAATGAAACAAGCATCTCATGGTGCATTTCTAGAACAGTGAGAAACAGGATATAAAGTAGATCAAAACCAAAAATAGTTAAAGAATTTTGGAGACTAGATAACATGTTTCCAAATGAAAAGAAAATTATAAAAGTGAACACAATTATTATTTGGAGCAATATTCTACAGGGTGGCAACCAAGTCTTCAAAGAAGAGAACACATAGTGAATGGTTAATTGATATCACATTATCATGTGTATATTATATACACAATTGAAATTAAATTACAACATATAATATTGAAATTTCCATAAAATACACAATATATTGATTATATATTATAATACATTGCATCACAATAACATTGTCTACTGTATTACCCAGGATTCAGAGAAACAGAAGCAGCAGCATATATACACATACACATATATATATATATATATATATACATACATATATATATACACACACACATATGTATATATATTCAGAGTCACCTCTGAGTAGGGCTGTAATGATGCAGCTGTCCATTTTCCATGGTATCGGTATAACATGCAGAACCTTCTGTAAACCAGGCTGAAGATTTTTCTTCCTTGTTCATTTGGTTGTCAAGAACACCACTGGAGGTCATAGAACTGAATCAAGGGTGAGGAGGCAATGCAACAGGAGTCAATTTTGGAAAAGTCTGAACCACCTGCTAAAGCAACTTACTAATACCTTCTAGACCTGCCTGAGTCTTTTATATCATCTCCACTTGATAGAGTGTGCTGTACACACCCAACCTGTGGCTAAGTGGGCCAGACAACACCCAATTCATGACGAGAAGCTCAAGCCACATAGTCATTTGGTGTCCCATGGCATTCCATCTCTCCATGGTTCCGGAGCAACCCAGAAGCCATTTTAAGAAGAATAATTACTTGCAGAGGAAGGTATAGATTTGCAACCTAGAGATGTACCTGCTAGAAGTTCGATGCAGCTTCCCTATTTGCTATGCACACGGTGTCCCCGAATCTGCTGGAGCATATGGGTGGTAGAGCAGCAGGCACTGGAGCTGGGATTGCTACAGAGTCTTCTCTTCCTCTGGTTGACATTCAAAACTGGCAGCGTTATGGGATTAATACTGCACGTAGCTAGAAGCAGCATATTCAAATGTAGTATACATGAAGTTGAAAAAAATCTTTAATCTTCGCACCAGTCACTGTATGTCTTTTTCCATGGGAGATGACGCAAGGTGCAAGGACTTATCTTTCACCTTACTCCAGACCATTGAACTCCTAGAAACCTCACTGATGTGGTGGGCTCTGGAATTTCTGTGGGACTTATGTCTGACTCTCTTGTTTATTTCTTATTAAGGCATGTGATTTGCTACCTTCTGCTCATCAGATCCAATCAACGTAATATTATGTAAAGGACCAGTGCGATGTTTTGTACAATGTCACAGCAATCAATTTCTCTTCAAGCTACATTAGTGCAGAGAACAGAAATGGCATAGCCCGACTCAAGAGTGTGAAGTCTTGTTGTCTATGTGTGAGTAACTGTTGGTTTTGCCAGACAAAAACAAACTGCTCTGGTGGTCCTTGCATATTGGTCTGGAGTAAGAGGTATTATTCAGGTCAACAGCTGGATTTCAAGGTCCATGGCCTTTGTTTATTTGGTCCAGTAAAGATACCACATGTGAGAGAGCAGCTGCAATTGTAGTTACCACCTGCTTATGATTCATAATCATTCTCCAAGACCCAGTCATGTCTGCACAGACAGAACACGTGAGGTCAATGGGCATGTGATAGATATCATTCTGCATGTTTCAAGTCTCTGACAATGGCACTAACCTCTGCAATTTCTTCCAGGGATGTGATATTATTTTTGGTTTATCATATGCATAGGAATGGGAAGCTCCAGGAGTCTCCACTTTGCTCCTTCTCCCATAATGTCCCTTACTCCATACGTCAGAGAGCCAATGTGGAGTTTCTGACTACTGGCTATTATAGATTCAGGAACTAGGGAAATAATCACAGCGTAGTTCAATTGAACAAATGGGCTCATTGTGAACTAAACTTGGGCTCAGACTTCACCTGTCTCCTGGTCACTGAAAACTCTGATTTTAACTGGTGGGCTACAGTGAGTAGTTTAGGTCACTGGAATTAATATAATTAAGAACCAGTGTCTAGAAATTCCCAAATGATCTAGGTATTTCCTTTTCCTCAGTGTGCATTCTATCAAATGACTGCTGGTTCCTTTTAGAAAAGACTAGGAGGAAGATTTACGGTATTTACTTGAGACAATAGTGGTTTTTTTCCTCAAGGGGATCTGGCCTTTCCTTCAGTCCAGAGGCTCTGCCTCTGGGAATTGGCTGGTCAGGAGACTTGGTAAATGTCCCTTGCTCTATTATAGCAATTCAAGTCAGGTTTCTGGCCACCAGAACTAGAGTTTTTCTATGTTATATATCAAGCAATACCCTAGACTGCTCTTCTTTTTCATCCCTATGGACACCATTCATGATCAATATCACCAAAGACCTCACAGCTCAATACACTCTGATGATTACTATGTCCCCTGCTTCTCTACAGAAACTTAGAACCTCAATAAAAATCAATACACACAAACACACACACACACACAAATTTCATGGGAAAGAAAACAAGGAATTTATCTATCTTGTCCTGGGATTTTCATGGTAAAAATGATTTTGGAGAAACTGTAGCATAAGCCTAACTCATTCAGGTTTGAGGTTCTGATTTACTCTACCTTTATGGTCCAGGGACTCCCCAGTGGAGAAAGTAACAAGCAACTACACTTTCCTAAGGTCCTAGTTTCCACACCTAAAGATACACATGATAATATTTACTTCCTTCAGATGGTTATTTGACAACACATAAAAGGACATCACATAATGCAGAACACATATCAGCTGCCACTACTATTTTAGAAGAGAAGACTATTACACATCACTTCTACACACTAACGTGCACCTCAGCCACCACACACTGTCCAGAGTAGCAGGTCAAGAGCGCATGAACTTCAAAATGTCCCAAGGTCGCTTCTGCCACTTGACTTCTCTGAAACAGCTGTTCTCCCTCAAGTTGACTGAAGTCATGTACCTTTGGCTCCTCCAGCGGGGCTACGTGCACACCCTCAATGCTGGCTGAGCTTGTCTTCAAAGCAGCTTGACTCTCTAACCTTAAGTAAACTCAGCAATCCAGGGCCTATGACAAATGCACAGTATGGACAATGTTACAGCAGAGGAGACGCTTGATTTATTGTGCCTGATGAAACAGAAACCTCCTCGCATCATGGGAATTAGTGATGGAATTTTAAAAAGAATAACAAAATGAAATCAGGAACAGAAGAAAAAAATGCCTGAGTCCAACTGAAAAAAAAAACCCACCAAAAAAAAAAAAACCTTTCTAATAAAAAATGCAAACCAGATGCAGTTAGAGATGACTGATAATTAAGGATGATAAATGACTAATGTTTTCTATTGAATTATCCAGTGCACACTATTGTTTCTACATGAGGGAACAATTTACATATGGCTGCTGGGCTATCTTTTTACCTAAATTTGATTTCACAGGCAATTCTCACAATTCTCACAATCCCAAAGTGCTCTCTCCATCACTGAGTCCTGTACTTCCCTCAGGAAAGTGACTCTCTTACCTTTCGGAGATCTCTTTTGTAAGAATAAGAAAGGATGGGATGCATTATGGATAGACATTCTTTCCAATGAGCATAACATTTATGCAATGAAGCCACAAAGTAGAATACAAACACTGTTTCCTCAGTGGGGACAATGCATTAGCATATTCCCAAACCAGTCTATCTTGGGACTCAGGGGGTGTTTTCCAAGCACATGTAAGGGGTGAGGTGCACAATCCGTGGTTAAACTTTCTTAAATCCCAGAACAATCCCTCACTCTCGCTCTCATTTATCATGACTGCAGCCCATTTTCTGAGCTCCTAGAGAGTTTTAGTCTATACCACATAATACAGTATTAATGGGATACTGCTTTTTATTAGCAACCATTATTTAATCTGTGCTGGTATTATCTTACCAACTACAGTGTAAACAAGGTAGAGATTTGATCTGCTGCTGCCATTCACTTAATACCATGTAAACATGAAGAGTATCCTCAACAGATAGTACGTAATTACTTGACAAAGGATATTTACACCATTATTAGGACTATACTGACATTCTTTTTTTTTATTTTTTAACTTTTATTTTTGAGAGAGAAAGAGAAAGCATGAGCAGGAGAGGGGCAGAGAGAGAAGGAGAGAGAGAGAACCCCAAGCAGACTCCACATTGTCAGTGCAAAGCGGGATGCAGGTCTCAAACTCACAAACCATGAGATCATGACCTGAGCCAAAATCAGTTGCTTAACTGACTGAGCCACCCAGGCACCCCAGGATTACACTGATATTCAACTGAAACAACTAGCTTCAACCCAGACTTGGTTTATGTTAACTTCCGGATTTTTTAGACATGAGGTGATAGTGTTAACTACCCAAGGAGGGTCTTAATGAAGGACAGGTTAATAGTCAAATGATGAGCCTCCTTTCAACCCTAGAGAATCCTACTCAAAGCTTAACATTTCCCAGCCAAAGTTGCTATTTATCAACTATTGTCTTTTGCAGTTGTCAACTATGTTGTTATATCTTGGGTCTAATGTAGGGAAGAAAATAATGTTGCTATATGTTGAAGGAAAATGAGCCCCAATCTTGGAAGAAAGGAAATGTCTTCTAAGAGGAAATTTGGTTGCTCCTACCCACCCTTCTAGTACCACTAACATTTTCTATCTAGTTAGTAAGAGGATTGGGGTTTAATACACCTGATTACCTGAATATATTCTATGGTGAGGGACGTAGGGGGGTTTTCATGTGGATTCTGACTCAGTTCATTTAAATATCATGGACAGTAAAACTTTCTTTACATTTGCTGCCTTGCTTATAAAAGAGGAGGAACTCTGCTTTCCAGATAGAGGTTTCTAGCAAACTTCGACAGAATCAGATGAAAAAGAAAGTGATCTTTTGGAGTTCCTTATCTCATTTTGAATGTCCACATGTCCCATTTGATTTCCTAAATCACACTCTTCAAAGCCCAGATGTTGCACATCTGGGACAGAGCAGGGTACACACTGTGGTGGTGACAATGTTAAAGAAGTCACCCTTCAGTTCCATGTCAGACAGCCAAATGCGCTGTTGGTTTTAAATTTAAAAATTGGCCCCAGCTGCTCAATTTCTTTTGGCTTCTGATACAGAGCACTAAATAAAGGCAAATAATTAATCAGCCTATTGGAAAGAAAGTAAGCAATAATTAATCAGCTTATTGGAAAGAAAGTAAGCAATAATTAATCAGCCTATTGGAAAGAAAGTAAGTGCTTTAGATCCTGAGGTTACAACAGTTGGGATCACCAGAAAGTTACTGGGTTTCTTTTTTTCAAAAGTGTTGGGTTAAATAGGACAATTGGGCCAAAGCTCTCCACACACTCTGAAAAGGGATCTATACCCTTGAGGTGCCACAGCCATTGAAAAATTGCTCAGATTTGCTTTAGATATTCACAAAACATTCTATTGACAAATAATCTGATTTTTGTTGAGATGATAAGAAATGAAGATGTGTTTCTCCTTTACTTTAAATCTTGAAGCAGATTTAAATATTTGACTTGGTATGAGTGGAAATGATTAACTGGCAAAATTAAATCCACGGTTATTCAGATAGTAATCAACCACCTGGTAATTATAAAAACTACTAATAGTTGAACGAGGGTTAGAAGAAATGAATATAGGACAGTTAGTCACTTCTCATTTATACGGTATCTATATAACAAAAGTAACAATTCTGCAATGTAAACATAAAGGTTATAATTATTGGTACTCTCTTAGGTAACTGCTAGTTATTTGGGTTAAAAGTCAAAAGGGTGTAAGGATGCTGTTTTGAAGTTTTGTTGTTATTTGGGTTTAAAGACAAGGGGTATAAGGATGCTAGCTCTTCTCTCTTAGTTGCAAGTTACAGCACAACTCATCCTAGCTCAGACTAAGTGAATACACGGCTGACATGACTAAGGAAACCAGGGCATGAACTGGCACTATTTGTTCCAGGAGTTCAGTCAAGGGCATCCAAATTCTGTCTGTTTCCTTTTGGCTCTGAAGTCTCTTCTTTTGGCTTCATTTTCAAGCAGACACATCCACTGGTGGTACTGTACTGGCACAGCTATTGACACTATAGGCATACATAGCCCCTAAAGCTAGGAAGACCTTCAAGAAGGACTCTCCTGTGTCACAGCTATCTCTGCTTGGCCAGGCTTGGGCACATGCCCAACTCTGGAGGAAAAAGAAAGGTCAAGCCAGAACTATATGAACCAAAATTGGGAGACAGATGATTCTCACAAGGAATTGTGGGTTCTGCTACCAGACAAGATAGTACATGTCCCCTACGTGTGTCCTCTCCTCAGTTTCTCCCCACCCCATCAACTTCAGGAGCACACTAAGCAGGCAGAAAGGTGGGTGAAATGTCGTCTCAGGAGACTATGACAGAAGCCGTTAATGCTTGCCACCATCCGCATGTTCATAATCATGTCTCAGCCTCCCCTGCAGTTATCTTGGGCCCCGTGACTAGATTTAGCCAACAGACCGAACCACAGTCACAGTGACATGTGCCACTTCTAAACCAAGACAATTAAGGGCCATGTGCTTTCTCCATCTTCCTCCTCCATCTCTCTCCTCCTTTGCAACAGTGACCTTGGAGACTCCATGGCTCATGTGGGATGACTGGCTACCAGACAGAAGAGAACTCTCCAGCCCAAACTGGACTCCATGCAAGCAAAAAACAAACTTTATGACATTAAGTCACTGAGACTTGGGTTGTTACCTGTCGGAGCTGCTGGAGGTAAGTACCCTACAAATACATTACTATTTCTCAGCATCTCTCTGTGAAGAGATGAAACGTAGCAGTTGAATAAAATCTTATGAATATCACATAGTCATTTACTCTCTGATTTTAACATGGAAATTTAAAAGTTTCCTTTATTTAGAGGCTGAGAAGTGTTGTTTCAAGGTGTCCCACCTGTGCCTCCATGACTAATTTGTTGTCATAATTTACTTTTTTTATACAGAGCACATGATTGGCATTTCAGACTTACTTTGAGAATCTTGATTCCCTAAATAGGTTGTTCTGTTTACAGTAAAATGATTTTTTGAAAAATTTTTGAATTTTTCTAAAATGTACTATTTCTTTATCAGCCATTACTTTTTTTCTAGTTAAGAAACTTTTGATGATGGGACATTCCCATGAAAATCAATTACTTTTATATATGTAAATAAATGAAGAAATGGATTGAATGAATACTAACCTATATATTTTTTCTGGCAGCCAGTCTTAAAAATAATTCTGTAAATATTTGTTCTTTGCCTTTGCTTCTTTCTCTAAAGTCTGGTTCAGGTGAGATCCAGTTAATTACAGATTATACCTATTAAAGCTCCTACTTATCTATGTTTCATTGTAATATGAAATTGAGAAGTTTTCATTTTGGATGAATCTTCTCTATGTTTGAGGAAAGAATATGCAAAAAAATTAATTCTTAAAAAAAATCAACAAAAGACATTTTACACTAACTGTACAAAAACAGACATTGCCCCAAGGGACTGATAACAAAAAAACTAAGTGATAACTCCTAGGCCCTAGTGTCCTTTTTCTCCACTTCTGATAACTTCTTTTAGCTATAGGTAGTATTGAAAACACTCTAGCTTATATATTCCCATCCCCAATCCAGAGTCTACTTTGATGAGGAAAATCTAGATACCATTTATTCATTCAATAAAGAATATATTCCTATACAAAAGAATGAAACTCATGCCCTGTGTTTAAGGAGCATGCGGTCCAATGGAGCATATGCTAATGGACATTTACGGTGTAATAAGGACTAAGTGCAATGTAAGCCTTAAGCACAGGAGCACCTACAGAAGGAGCCTAGAGGAGGTAAAGATGGCTCAGCTTCATGAAATGAATACCAGGCAAGTTATATGTACAAAGTGGTTTATGTTGTGACTTTGTGATTCATGTACCCATTAGAAATGGATAACAAGAGTGGGTGACTCATAATGTCCTATTAGAGGATTTCATTTATTAACTAAAGAAATAAACTAATTTACCCTGGTACTTGAAAATAAAAAGTGAAATTATCAGGGGGTGCCTGGGTGGCTCAGTTGGTTGAGGGTCTAACTTTGGCTCAGGTCACGATCTCACAGTTCGGGAGTTTGATCCCCGCATTGAGCTCTTCGCTTACAACACAGAGCCTGCTTGGGATTCTCTCTTTCCTTCTCTCTCTGCCCCTCCCATACTTGCGCTCTCTCACTCTCAAAATTAATAAACTTAAAAAAAAAGTATGTATTTGGTGTGTTGAATCTAGGGATTCATATTATATTTTAAGAAAGAACAGCTACATCCTCTCATTGGAATCTTCATCAGGATATGAGAACCCCGGGAGCGCACTCATCCTCCTGTGCTCAGAGTAAGCAAAGCTCCCTCAGAATTAGTACTCCACTGGGGTCACAGTGTCTCTGCTGTGACACAAAACTGCTTTTTCAACTATATTCAGACCACGCCATCAATGGCTACGGGGAAAATTCTTCAAAATGACTTGGGGTCACAAGTTACTCCTAAATACCCTAGCAAAGGAACACTAATCCTCTTCATGTAGGATCTCCCATGATCTTAGCACCAAGTGCTCTATCAACACATTCAACATTTTATAAAGATTGAGAAGGACAAATAATTTGTCCTCCAATTCTGGATAAATTCTAAAGCACATATAAAATGTATAAAATTGTGAATATTTCTGTTTATTCGAAGGACACTATTTTATTGATGAGCTCTTGGCACTAACTGTAAATTTAAAATTAAATGCTTCAGGGGCACCTGGGTGGCTCAGTCAGTTAAGTGTCTGACTTCAGCTCAGGCTATATCACAGCTCATGGGTTCTAGCCCCATGTCCAGCTCTGTGCTGACAGCTCAGGACCTGGAGCTTCCTTTGGATTCTGTTCCCTCCCTCTCTGTCCCTCCCTCTCTTGTGCTTTGTCTCTGTCTCTGCCTCTCTCTCAAAAATAAACATTTAAAAAATTGAATTAAATGTTTCATATTTTGATTTACCATTTGATTTCTTGATTTCTTATTTGGCCTATTGTGCAGTAGTGTGTTATTTAATTTTTACATATTAAATATTTAATTTTTAAATAAAATGTTTAATAATACTATTAAACAATAAAATAATAAATGTTCCAACTCAACAAGCACTTATTGAACACCTACTAAGTTTAAGATATTCTATTAGGCACTGTGGAATATATAGGCAAGAACACAAGTCTGTGACTATCAGAAATAAAAGCATTTTCTTTTCAAAATAAGTGCTGAATGTAATTACCAGCCTTCCCCGTGCTATATTATGGCTTCTACATCTATATGAGTCAGACTCAGAGCATGCATTGCATCCTGAAGACAGCATGCGTTCTTCTTCAGAACTTCCCAGAAACAGAAAATCCCCACCAATGCTTCAAGCAATGCAGATCCCGCTCAAACAGGACAGAACATGGAACTGAATATTTTCATTAGCTGAGATCCTAGAGATGCTATTAGATATATCACAGTGGTTCCCAAACCGTCACTGAACCAGATGCAGGAGATTCAAGGAAAAAAGACACTAAAAAGTGCTCAGGTCACACAGCTAGTTAGTACTGAGCTGAGACTGGAAATAGGACTCTCACAACTTGGTACATGCCCCAGCAGCAACAGCAGCATCACCTGAGAACTTGTCAGCAGTGCAAATCAGGCCCCATCCAAGACCTACGAAGTCAGAAAGTCTAGCCCAGGGCCCAGCAATCTGAGCTGACACACGCTGGGGTTTGAGGAGCACGGATATGCCATGACATGGAGAAATTTAGCTAAGATGTGATTTCCCACCTGTACCCATTAGGTACCGAACCAGTCCCGATGCTGAAGCCCAATACTGAGGGCCAATTATGGTGTGACTTCTAAGCCCACATATTTTCCCGACTCTTAGAAAAGCTCACTTTAGCTTCCGAGAAAAAAAATTCTCCTTCACTGATCAGTATGCCAGCTTTTATTCTTAGAACCAGGCCTGCACTGAATTATTCGCAAAGATCTCAAAGATCTTTAATATCCCACCAACACATGGGAAAATAAACCACTGACAATGTGTCAATGCTTTTTTTTTTTTTTTGCTTTGCTTTGCTTTTCTGTGATTGAGTAACTGAAAACAATTCATAGCTTTTGCAATCCTGAGCTCTGCAGACTTACAGAAGATCTACTAAAAATGTCATAAACTTAAAGTAATTTGGTACAGAAAAATAAAAATTCAAGCTATCACATGAATGCCAATGGCCCAAGTGGCTTATGATTAAAACATGACGTGTACTTTCATTATTTTTATAGCTAATTAGAAAGATTTATCAGCAACCAAAAGAGGCCAGAGGAAACAGCACTGCACACTGTGATTAATGATGACCAGTTCCCACTTAGAGTGGAAAACTACTACACTCCAAACACTCATGGATGGCAATGTGAAAGACTGCCTCTGCAGAAGGCAAAGACCTGATCAGAGTTGAGGACATATTAAGGCCACAAATGAGAGTCATTTACCCATTTCTTCCATATATCCTTCACCATTTCAAGTCCTATCAACCCCACAAGCTTCCTTCGCCAGCATTTTATTTCTTCTCTTACAGTCCAAATTACTGTGGCCTGTGAGGTACAGTGCAGGGCTGAATTATCAAAGTGGTGGAAGCCAGACCAGCTTGGCCTTTCCACTGAGATGGGTGGCATTGGGCAAGATCTTCATCTAAGCCTCAGCGTCCCTCTCTGAAAAATGTGGTGAATTCTATTACTGATATCACAGAACTGTTTTAAGGATTAAATGTGACAAAACATGTAAGATGCTCAGCACGTTGTTTAAGGAAATGCTGAATAAGTGGTGGTGTTATCTTGTCATTACTGTTCAAATTTGGTTTATGTGTGATGATGTCACCAACCTGAAGATAAATTCCTAGAAAATAAGCACTAAGCCTATCACTTCTAGCAAATAAGGGGGGAAGGGAAAAGGGCAGAAGAGAAAGCCATTTAAACTCTCCCACCAATTGGCCGATTCCTAGAATTCTACCTTTAGAGCTTCATTCCTTTATTTTAGGTTTCTGACCTCATGAATCCATCTGATTTTGCAAACATCTTTCCTGTAGGACAAATGAAAGATCTGAAAGTCCTTTTTAATTCAAATTTTGGACAAAGTGAACATGTGAGAGTGCCAGGTATATGAGAGGGAATGAAAAAAATATAAAATGAAATGAAATAAGATGAAGTGAAATACCTAATAAAATAAAATACAAGAGAGAGTATCTGAGCAACAAGGACAAGCTTCACATGCTTCCAAAGTTCTCTAGATCCCAACCCCTAGCAGCAAACTAGAAACCAACATTCTCTAATTCTGAGTTGGGAATCTTAGATAGCAAAAGAAGTGAAAGTTCATTCATTCTCTGATGGGAAGCACATCTCCATGACTGTCTCCAGAGATCAGTCTCTCTTTCTTCAGTTTCTATCCAGAGAATTCAGAAAAGGAAAAGGAGTCCATGGCTACTTGATGTATCATCTGTGTGTTTGGTTTTATTTTGATTCATGCGATGCTGCTTTGTAGGACACTCTAATTGCTCCAAATCCCCCCCACCCCAGAGACCAATTGGGAAGTGGCTATATCTTAACTCCTCTGTTTAATTCTTTAAAACTATAGGTAATTTGGTGTAGCTGGGTGGCTCAGTCAGTTTTGTGTCTGACTTTGGCCCAGGTCATAATTTCATGGTTCATGAGTTCCAGCTCCATGGTGGGCTCTGTGCTAACAGCTCAGAGCCTGGAGCCTGTTTTCAGATTCTGTGTCCCCTTCTCTCTCTGCCCCTACCCTGTTCGTGCACTCTCTCTCCCTCAAAAATAAATTTTTTTTTAAAGTAAAAAAAGATATTTCTAACAGGGCATTTTGTCAGATCTTTTTGTTTCAATGAAACCAGAAAGAAACCTCCTTTATCTACAGAAACCAAAGGTATCACTATTGTCAATTTCTCCCCTCATGCAAACAATTACAGCCTTGATAAAACAAAAGAAAAACTGTTCCTTAGAAGTCTCCAATAACCAGAGAAGATGATGCATCTGAACGCCAGCAGGTCCAGGATGACAGGTTCTGGAACAGAGATGCCCTGCTGGCAGCAACAGATGGACAGTTCCCATCAGGAAGCTGTTAACAGAGGGGAGTTAGGATAACACAGCTCTGCAGCTTGATGGCTGTCTCCAGTTGCAGGTCTTGGACAAGGCTCCAAAGCAACTAACCCAGAAAAGAACACCTAGGAAAAATTCAATGTTAGAGTTTTGTTGTTTAATTTCAGAAGTTTGCTTCATTTAGGAAAATAAATAGGAACCAGAGAAACCCAAGTGATTATTGCTTTGGGGATATTTTCAGAATTCTCCCAGAAATAGTAAAGCTAAAACAAGGCACAGTCAGTACACATTTGGCATTTTAGTGGCTGCTAACAGCTTCGCCTACATGGCGTCACAGACATGTCAGCTCAAAAGAAATTCCCTCTCTGATCACAAAGTACCAAGCCTTTATGCTACTTTAGCATACTGCCTAATGTTACAGTCTAGTCCTGCTGTGTGTTCACCTTACAGTGGTTAGGGCAAAGCAAGGGAAGGGGGAAAGGTAACTCATGTGCATCTTCTGTGACTTGGCATTATTTGGGGCTAATAGAAACCCTTCACTTTTTCAGTCACCGTGGAAGCAGAATGACTGGATTTCTCCAGCTTCTAGGTGCACACCTTGAAACCTTAAATTGCAATGACTCCAGTTTCTTCCTCCCCAAATAAGCTGACTCTTATCGTTTCCAAAAAATCCCCAGATATCCCCCAAGTAGTACTGGCCCTTCCCTTAAGTTAGCAACTCTGGTGGCTCTCGAGCCTGGACAACTCTACAACCGCTGTTCCGGAGATTGGCTCGTACAGAAGCCGACTCACGAGACCGCTGCCTCGAGATCCAAGCCGGAGTGCACTTGAACTAGGTAGACCTGGAGTGCTGTCTCTCATAAAGTGCGAAGAAATCATAAAAATGGGGGAAAAGAGAGAATGAAGAAAGTCTTCCAGTCAAAATTCTAGAAGACCTTTTCGTGGACCCTGACAAGAGGAGTTAAAAATTGGTAGGGAGGGGTGCCTGGGTGGCCCAGTTGGTTAAGTGTCTGACTTTTGATTTTGGCTCAGGTCATGATCTCTTAGAGCTCCACGCTGGATGTGGAGTCTGTTTAAGATTCTCTCTCTCCCTCTCTTTCTTCCTGACCCCCCCCCAAAAAGAAAAAAATATATAGGAAAACCCAGAGTTAAGGATAGCCAAGATGCTTTTGTACAAAAGGAAAAAGAAAAAGAAAATAGGATGACTTACTTTTCTTTTTTTTTTTTTACTGTTTTCTTTGGTTTTATTGAATAGTATCATCTTCCTACAGAAATTATGAATAGGTACTTATTTTCCAAGATTTATGGCCAAACTCCTTTTTTAAATTTCATTTTTTTTCGTGTTTTCAATTTTTTATTTTTTTTTTATTTTTATTTTTTAGGGCACTTAAGGGGAAGAGCACTGGTGTTGTATGGAAAACAATTTGACAATAAAATATTATGAAAAAAAGGATGACTTACTTTTCTACACATAAAATATCAAATCACATTCTAAAAGTTACAGTGATTGAGACAGTGTGGTATTGGCACAAACATACACAATTATTTATATGAACAGAATAGAAAAAAAAAAAGCCCTAAAACAGACCCATGCAGACCCAGTGCAGAGCAATGGGTAATCAATGATGTTTTAATAAACAGTGCTAGGAAAATTGGATATCCTAATGGAGTAAACATGGAATTTGACCTGCCAACTCACACCATACATTAAAATCACTTCCAAGTGGATCAGAGATCTAAATGTCAAAGGCAAAGTAACAGACTTTCTAGAAAACAATATAGGAGAATAACTTCATAACCTGAGGCAGAAAAGAATGGCATTCCTTAAACTGGATGCATAAAGTTCTCACCATAAGGGAAAAAATTGTTTAATTTACAACAGAAATCAAAACTTGTATTTATCAGACAGTAACATGAAACAAGCCAAGAGCCACCAATTGAAGAAAGGCTCAAAATTAGACTATTTTTAAGGACTCCTATGAAACAATAAAAGAAAGATGGACAACCCAATAAGAAAAATGAGGCTGAGACTTAAAAAGACATGTCACAAAAGAAGACAAATGATCCACAACACGCAAAGGGGTGGTCATCTATTGGAATCAGGAAAATAAAAATTACAAACAATATGTGATGGCTACACAAGTCTGGATACACTAAAAAACACTGAATTATACATTCTAAATGAGTGACTTATATGGTATGTGAATGTATACCAATAAAACTGTTACTAAAATTTTTTTAACTCAACAAAATTAGTACACACCTACCAAAATGACTAAAATTTAATTGGTGAGAATGTGGAGCAATTAAAATTCTTAATCATGCCTGGTGGGGAATATAAATTAGTACCACTACTTTGGAAAACACTCTGGCATAATCTATTAAAGTTAAAAATATGTATGTATGCCTGTGATCTAGCAGGTCAACTCCAAGGTATAAACCTAACCAAACGCATATAAATGATGACTAGGAGACTTATAAAAGAATGTTCACAGCAGCATTATTCACGAATGCCAAAACCTGTGAATATCCCAAATGTCCATCCTCAGTAGGACTGACAAACACTGTAAATTATAGTATTATGCATTCCGCCAAGCATGTGAACAAACTCTAGCTAGATGCAACAATGTAAATGAATCTTACCAAAACTTTGAGCCAAGGAAGCTACTAAACTATCATGTTTAAAGATGCACTCTTGGCGGGGGGGGTCAAACTATAAGGAGAGAATGAAGCCGTTCCTGGAAGCCACGATATTGATTACATATCACAGGCTCATGGCAACTGTGTTGAGAAGGTGGTACGTGGAGAGCTTCCTATTTGTGCAAGTTTCTAGTTCTTGTTTCAAGTGGCTGTTACGTTTACTTTGTGATATTTTATTGAGCAACATATTTATGTTTTGTGCATTTTGCTGTATATATTTTATAAAACAATCTTTTAATTTAAAAAGTGAAGTTGTGAAGGGACTTGCCCAGGCACCCCAACATTCCCACCATTAGGAAGTACACCCTTGTTTTTGACATACTGGCATAGCCAATGTCCTGGCTGTCCAGGAAGAGGGCACTCCGCCAAGCTTCACCCTTGCTGCACCTTGCCCTCTGCCTGCCCTCAGGGCATGCCTGGCAGTTCCTAGAGGGTTTCCAGCATCTCTAGGCAAGAGAAACTAGTACCCAAACAGCAGGATTATACTCTGTCCACAAAGCCTCAAGCCTGGACCTTGATACCCTCACTGGGAGAGGCCAGGTGGGAAGGGTGAGTGCCAGCTCCAGAGCACCCCTTCCTCACCCCAGCCTAGGACAGAGGCCAGCCTTGATCCTGGCCTGCAGAGTGCACTTCTTCCAGAGGTCTTCCTTGCTTACCTGCTCTCACAATCTGGCTCCCTGGAGCCCATCATACAAGGAAGGGGTTCAAACCTTAGTCCACTTCTCTTAGTCCACGCTCATGTCAATGTGAGGCTGTACAGGCACAGGGATCTATCTCCCCAACCCTGCCCAGCAGCAGGCGAGCCCCAGCCATCCACAATTCAAGCATGTGTCTCGGAGTCTATCTCTTTATATCCCTGAGAAGCTCGTGAAATAGGCACTGTTCTCCTCACTGTAAATAAAGGAACAATTTCAGAGAAACAATGCCACTTGCCCACCACTGCATAGCTGAAGAAGAGTAATTTCTATTATTATCTGTTGGATACATACAGTGTGTCAGGCACCGTTCTAAGCACTTTATTAATGTTATAATCCTCACAACAACTCTCCAAGATAGGTACTTTTATTTTAAGAACATCAAGACACAGAGAGGACCAAGTAATTTGCTGGAGATATTATGACTACTGAATGGAGGCATCAGGAATTAAGCCAAATTTGCCCTAGCCACAGTTTATCCGGCAGGTGCCTGGAATTAAAGGGTGAGCTATGAAGTGTTCGCTTTTGGAATCTTCAAATGTATCCAGAGAAGGGTGCTTCCAGTGAATGAAGAAGCACTAACCGCCTGATGGCCGGGCTCCACGTGGGCACCCCAGGTCAGTGGGACTTGGCTCTGCTCCCACCCAGCCTCCACCTCGGAACAGCCTGGTCCTTCACACTAGTCTAGCTAACAAATTCCCTTTATAATAGGTCATCTTAAGCTATTTATTTAGCAATTAAAAAAAGAACCTCCTGATTGAGTTAGTCGGTTTTTTAGGGCTCTTTTCATAGGCAAATTGTTCGTGTTTTTATGCATGGGATGTTGTCAGTGGTCTCCGGCTCTGCAGAGCACCCTCCCGGGCCTTTTGCTTTCTCCTTCAGTAGGTATAATGTTCCTCCTCTAATCTAAGTGATGACTCTGAACTTCTCTGCTGAGGAGAATGTCAGCATGAATCCTTTTTAACTATCCCTGCTCAGCACCAAAGGTACTAAACAAACACAAAACAAGGCTGTTAAACAAACAATTAAGAGATGAACCTAAACCACCTAAACACCTAAATCTGTAACTTACAGGATTTTTTCGGTTGGCAGAAACCATGTTTCTGACCTCATGTTTGCTCTCAAAATAGAATTTGCACTTTATGGTTTATTGCATATTATCTTGCCAGAGATTGTCACAGTTTATTGAATACACAGTTTCAAAAGACTGTTTCTAATCATTAATTACAACTTTTACTGTATCTTGGAGGCAAATTAATTCTTTCTTATGAGACTGCCTTTCCACCTGCAGAAAGCAAGTCAATTGGGAAATGAGATCTAATGGGTTCTGCCTCAGTTTCCCCCACATATCAGTCTGGGAGCCCAAGAGTTTTGGCTACTAGAGCAGCAGTGCACTGAAGGTATTCTAATCTCCACTTCGAGAAGAGGAAGAACTAATCCTTCTGGAACTGCACACATGTTCTTAAAAGGGGTCCAGAGAGCTCTGGTTTAATCCAGGTATCAGCTGGCACACAAGCAGATTTTCAGATACACCAGAGGTCAAGGATCCCGAATTGTTGCATGGGCCTTTTCTCTCTCCACCACTTGCCCACTTTTGCTCAGGAATCTGCACCAGCTTTCAGACCTCACCCTGCCTTCTCCTTCCCTTCATGCTCACAGGCCACAGCTTCCAAAGTATCCTCTCTAGAGGTTGCCAATAGCTTTCTCTTTATAATCCACTGGGTGAAGGAGACCACCAGTGGCATCTTCAGGAAGGTTATAGCACACAGGATGGTAAGGAACAGCCAGGTCAGTAGGCTGTCCTCCTCCCATGGCTCCTCCTCAGCCCACCTCCATGTGCTCTGAGCCTACATCCCAGCCCTCACTCCTCCTACTCCTACATCTCTAACCTCTGTCCTACTCTGATGCAACATTCAAGTCCCAGACCCAGAAGGCTCCAACTTTCTGCCGTGGGCTGTTAAATCTTTTGCTCAGCGAGTATTTACTTTTTCCTTGGCTCAGAGTGATTTCTGATGTCATTAAGAATGACAACTTCTGTGTAGGGACCCTTGCCCCTCAGAGCAGGGCCCACAGACCACCAGCATCCAGCTCCACCCTGGAAGCAGGATGGGAACACAGAAACTCAGGCCTCATCCTGGACCCATCTGCATGTTCAAGAGATCCCCAGGGGACTCATCTGCACATCAGAATTTGAAAAGCTCTGGTCTAGAAAACAGAAAAGTCTGTCACAACACAAATTCAATTTATTCTTTTTTTTAAATTCCCACTGCAGAATGTTTTTACAAAATTAAACAGAACTGTTACAGAAATCTTTTCTTAATTTAAGTTCCATTGCGTTTGGTTAATGAAAAATAAAAGCTAACAAGACTTTTCCTGCATTCTCAGGGAAATTTAGTATTTCTGCATAGTAGAACAAGGTTTAGTCTAGATATCTAATCCTTGACATATATTCCCATATTACTTTATACACAAAGTCCATGGAGTCTCTAATTTATTTTTAACTAAAAATAACCATTTCCTTTTTTCATGTTATAAAAGCAAAACATATTTTAATAGAAAAATGTTAAAAACATATGGCTAAAATTAAAAAAAACAAATCAATAAAATAATAGGGCACCTGGGTGGCTCAGTCAGTTGAGCATCCAACTCTTGATTTTAGCTCAGGTCATGATCCCAGATTCATGGGATTGAGCCCCGCATCAGACTCCACACTGAGCATGAAGACTGCTTACGTTCTCTCTCTCTCTCTCTCTCTCTCTCTCTCCCTCTCTCTCTCTCTCTGTCTCTCTCTCTCTCTCTCCTCTCTCTTTCCTCTCTCTCTCTCTCTCTCTTTCCTCTCTCTCTCTCCTCTCTCTCTCTCTCTCTCTCTCCCCTCTCTCTTCTCTCTCCCCTCTCTCTTCTCTCTCCCCTGTCTCCTCTCTCCTCTCTCTCCTCTCTCTCTCCCCTTCTGCCCCTCTTCCTCTCTCTCTCAAAAATAAATAGATACATACATAAATAAATAAGAAATCAATAAAGTAAGAAAAAATAAAATTATGCAGAGATGACTGCTGTAAGGCATTAGAATATTTGCATGCATAGGTGACATTACTATAAATAACACAGAATGCAATCACAAGGTACATACTTTGTTTCTCTATCATGAATACATGCTATTAAATATCAATCTATAATATAAAATATTTTAATGGCTGAAAAGTACTATTTATTTATTTAGGATATTAAATTAATCAGTATTGCAACAGAATCCATTTCTACTTTTTTTCCAATGTCATTTTTAAAATAGAGGTATATTTTTAATTATGCCCCAGGCTTGACTCAATCGACTTTTACAAGGCAATATTCTTTTCTCATTTGATCAATCTCTATCACCTTCAGTCCTTTGTGCTCACTGATAAAATTAAGAGATTCATTTGTGGGAAAGGCATGTGAATTTTTATACAGTTCTCCAATTAGATAAAACTAAAAGCTGCCAAGTAACATCTTCTAATGGTCACAAAGTGGATCTGTCTGTACTAACACTACTCTTTTCCATATGATGGATTGCTAAATTACACATATGTTCTTTCTTGTCCTGGGATAATTTTTAACTCACTTAGGATGTACTAAGAGTACCTAAAGTCCTAAGTCATAAGTTTAAAAACTAAAAACCCACTGAGGTTACTGCTGAAGTTGTCAGAGAAGTGGCAAAAGAGTATCTGTATCCTGGTAATTACTGATCAATATTAGCCTTTTCACAGATACACACATATATTAGAAGTATAACAAGGCAAGGAAGAAAAATGATAAATAACATTTGAAAACCTTAAAATGTTTCATACCTGGCTACAGACACAATCCAGCCAACAAAACAGAGTGGAAGGCTGTGGTGATTCATAAGTGCCTTCCTCCTCAATAAGAACAAAATTGCTTTTCCACAACATGAACCATATTTAGATTCCTTTGCTCAGCTGAGGTTTTTTGGTTTGGATCCACAGAAAGGAACTCTGGCTATCTTGGGCAAATAAAATATGGAATCATGACAGAAGAAAAAGCTAAAGAGCCAGGCCTCAGGCAGAACAACGATCCAGAAGCTCTGAGATCCAGGCAGCAATGGTCCCTACAGCTAGTATGACAGAGTAAATGAGCTCTGGCCTCACAGGCTGAGAGCCTCCCATTGCTGTGGCCACATGCCGACCCCTGGTCATGGGAAGGGAGAGCACCTTGATTGACAGCCCCACCAACCTGCAAACCTCTGGCAAGAAAGATGCTGTTATGAAGTGAGGAGGAAGTAGGTGTGCGGGCAGGTAAAACCAACAGCTGCCCATAATAGCCACTGTCTTCCAACACTGGTTATTGGTACAAAGAAGGAGGCCAACATACTCAAGTGTCAGGCTGAGCTGGTAACAGGCATCAGTGGCTGAAAGAACTGACTGACCTTTAGTTCATTCTGAGAACTACGAAGTAGAAGAAGAAAAAAAGCCTGTGATTTACTGATGCACAATAAGTGGATTCAGAGAAAGCAGACCATTTTAGTTTAAATAAACAAATGATTAATCTTGATAACAAAAGTTTAAGAACTGTGTTAATGACTTTGGTCATCTTTCTTCCCTGCCAGTGGACAATAGCTGTAACACATGTGATATTAATGGAAATGTGTTTTGAGTTTGGAGCTGTGCTTATCAAATTTTAATGCCCATATTAATCACTTGGAGACCCTGTTAAGATGCAGATTCTGATTCAGCAGGCCTGGTGCAAGGCCTGAGATTTGGCATTTCTAACAGGTGCAGGGACAATGCTGATGAGTAGCACACTAACAAAGGACTGGGCCTCTGCCACCCTTGTGGGGCACCGTGGCCAAGATTCTCCTCTCTTATCACTCAGTGCCTCATTCAGCCACCTGCTTTTCTCCAGTACTTCCAGTAACAAGAGGCCACTCTTTGGGTAAATTTAGAAAGATTTAGTGAGGAAGAAAATTAAAACTGCCCACCAAAATGAGTCTTGTAGATTTCATTTATACAGGTGTGGTGGACTGAATGTTGGTGTCCCCCTAGAATTTATATGCTGAAATCCTAAACCCTGATATTGATTAGGAGGTGGAGCCTTTGGGAGGAAAGTACATTACGAGGGTGGAGCCTCATTTATGGCATTATCACTCTTATAAAGAGTCCCAGAGAGTTCCCTTGCCCCTTCTGCCATGTGAGGACAACCATCTCTGAATCAGGAAGCAGGCTCTCACCAGACACCAAGTCTCCCGGCATCTTGGTCTTGAACTTCTCAGCCTCCAGAACTATAAAAAATGCCTGTTGTTTATAAGCTACCTAGTCTGTGGCATTCTATTATAGGAGCCCAAACAGACTGAGACACCAAGTGATCCCATTTCCCTGAGCACAGAAACTATACAAAGAATGCATTAGTCCTCTGATCAGAATGAAAGTAGACAAGCGGTCTGTGTTGCATTCTCAAAATACTGCTATACTCAGAAATCTAATATGCTAACTCAGCCTCAGCCCTTAAAGTGGGTCATTGTCTGTCATCAGAGTTGGGGGATTTATTTTCCAGTCAAAAAAAAGGGAAAACTTTTGAAATGAATCTATTGTATGCCTTCTGGACAGAGCCCAGGCCTTGTCCTCACCCCCAGCAGTGAGTGGCCACATCCTGTAAGCAGGGCCAACCCCAAAACTTCTGGGTGCCCTGAGGTGCTGTTATCTGCACCTTGTCACAGAGGTACTGAGTGATGGAGCATGAAGTGAATAGCCTATTCTCTCTTTAGAGACACAGAGTCAACCTGTTTCCTAGAGTCCTTGGCCTTTCTTGCCTCAAAAAGGTGGGGGTCACCACATACACCCCTCTGGCATTTCATTTCCCTTAGTGAACAGCTTGAGCTAGAGAGCTGGTGATAAGATAAGAGTAAAACAGAAACAGCAGATGTCAGGTCCTGAGGCAAAGCCTTATTTTTAGAGCCTGTAGGTAATAGAGTAGCTAAGCTTTAGGGAAAAACAATTCCTCGAATTTTTAAATTTGAGTTCTTAACTCAAGAAATTGAATAAAAATCCTGCAACCAGGTCTAGGCTGGGTCTATAGCATTCAGAAAGGAAGAAGAAAACAAAACCTGTTTGGCAAGAGTAAGAGTTATAATGCATTTGAAATAAATTCATAGGGTTTACATAATATTCCTCTGGTTCTTGATAGTCATTTTACGATCATTTTTACTAGAATGCTCATGAGTGGGGGGCTCATGAAAAGCTTACTGTCAGCACAAACCATTCCCATGTACATTTCCATTGGCCATCATTTCTTTCTCCTTCCTTTCCTCCAGATAAATTTTCTGAACACTTTTAAGAGCTGTCTTTGGACGTGACAATGTACAGCTCCATGTCAATGGAGGCCTTATAGTTTTGTGAGACGGGTATTTAATGTCACACAACCAGACATTATGATTAGGCACCGAGAACACCAAGAGGAATGGGCCAGAGGCCTTATCCTGGAGACACCTACAGGAGGCAAAAGCTACTGGCTACCAGCAGTAGATTGATGATCAGAAATATAGATCTCATCAGTCAGATGTAGAGTCAAATCTTACCTCTAACATTATTCACCACTAAACTGTTCAACTTGCTTATCTCTATGAATTTCCATTTCCTTATCTGTAAAGTGAATATAATTCCTAGGGCACAGAATGGTTATGAAGATAAGGTAATACATAAAAAGCATTTATCACAATGTCAACCTCTTAAATATTTAGTATATATTATAATTATTATCATTAGTAGTGTAGTTCATTGAATCCCCTTACTCCCAGCCTCTGACTTTTATTCACCAACTGCTTTGCATACTGTTTACAAGAGTTGTCATGGCCACATGATGCCTGGTCCAAAATATATTGAGAGAATAAAGATAAGCACCCTGAACAGTATGATACAGTCTAGGCTTACACCACCTCTGGATCTTTCTGGATCCTATCTTAGAAGTGAAGAGAAACCTAGAAATGTAGTAACTAGGTGCACCTAGGTGGCTCAGTTAGTGAAGCATCCGACTTCAGTTCAGGTCATGATCTCACTGGTCATGAGTTTGAGCCCCATGTTGGGCTCTGTGCTGATAGCTCAGGGCCTGGAGCCTGCTTTAGATTCTATGTCTCCCTCTCTGCCCCTCTCCTGTTCATGCTCGCTTGCTCTCTCTCTCTCCCCCCGCAAAATAAATGAACAATAATAAAAAAAAAAAAAGAAATCTAATAACGAACCCAACTGGGAGTAGAGCTATTATCTGCCCCATCTTTGCCTATCAACAGGGAGACAGACTAGTACTAATAAGTAGCAGAGGTGCAAGTGCAAAGAGTTGACACATCCAGGAAAGCATAAAGAAATAACTTCAAGACACAAGGCAGTCTTCTAGAATCATAAAATTCAGCCAGCTCAGTCCTCTGCTTTAGCCCTATCTTTTTGAAATATCACTGGGGAGATGGAATTGCCCAACTAAGCCACTCAATCCTTACCCACCCTGTAGCAAAGATGCTCTCGTAGAAACACTTTTGAAGACAACCAAGGCAATAATAAGGAGGTAATCTCTTAGGCCACTAGATCTTGACCTAGGTTCCTTGAGTTCCACTGCTGTCAAAAAGCTAAAACCATCTCACATACAGATAGTGGGTTTGACTGACTGAAGGCAATGGTGTAAATGACATATTTTCTGTGTTTTTCCTAGAGACTAATCGCTACTTTGACAGAAGCATTTTAACTATTTTAATCATTACCAAACCTATTATAAAACTCCTGGTGTCTGTGCATTTCAAGCAACTTGTTTGACCATGCCTGTTTCATTCATCAGTCACTGTGATTCCTCTTAGAAACTGACCAAAAAAGCCACCCATCCCTTCCCATCAATGGATTACTACAAACTTCTCCTCTGATAGAGCAACTAATAGTGTCTCTACCCAGATATCTCAATATAATTCCCTAAAACATACTCTGAAAAGTACCTGATCTTTCTCTGATACACAGAAGATAAGTAACTTCAAACATAACCTAAGACTTAAGACTTCTATTCCCAGCATCCACAAGTCAAGATGACCATAGTCACCATTATTAGATAGTTGCCTGTGAAGTAACCTTTATTTCTTGCCCCTGAAGAATGAAGAGTGAAAAGGGAAAGGAGGCAGTAAAGCTTGCCAATTTGGATACTCTCCCTGGCATCCTGGGACTTCACTTAAGCTACTTTATAAAGGAGTAACAATGCTTACAGGTTTATCATTCAGTGAGTCTGAAAATTAAGAATTGTTTCTTTAAAAAGGAAGGGGCTACAAAGGGCATAAGCTTAGGATTCCTTTGCTAAGTTGCACCAGAATTCACTGACAAGAGGACATTGGTCCCTTCAACATTACCACAGAGCTCTCTATTTGGCACCACACAAGAAACAGTGGGCCAACCCAAAATTGCCATCTGCACTAGACACAGCCTTCAGAGGCTAGGTGTGGGCACACAAGTGAAAGCCTGCCTTATCTCTACTCCTTGCTTCCTATCTTCTGTGGATAAACAAGGGCTCCAGTCCCAGGCTATCAGGCCAGTTCCCCTTCACACATGCACATTTAGCTGCACGTGGAGTCTGCATTCCTTCCCAAAGTACAACTTCCTCTGAAGTAAATAGCAAACTCTGCCTTCAAGATGTGGACATTGATCCTGAAGCAACAGTCCTACAGCAGTCTTGTATTTTCTCCCAACTCACAGATTTTTCAAAGTAGCCTTGACCTTATATTTCCTTGATCGGAAACCACTCTAAGAACGAGAAAGAAATCAAGCAGCCCAAAGAATAAGCCTCAGATGACCCCAAAGGTGGCAGATCAGCAGCCACAAAAAGAGCCACATTCTTTCCTTAGCTAGGCATCTGAGAGAGGCCACCCCTTCAAGGAGGCGAAGGGAGAGCTCAAGAGAGGATTTGAAAACTGACAAGAAATAAATCCACCTTTTATCCTTCCCTATTGGGCTCAGGAGACTGTTCACATACATCTCTTCACTGGAAGCTTTGAAATCAAATGAAAGATTTTCTTGGGCAATACCCTGCATGATTCAAGACCTTCCACTGACAAACATGCCTGACGGGTTTAGTTTTAGATTCTGGCTTTTCCCTTCCCTTAGGGTACAATTTTTCCAAATGCATTATACACATCATCTCTACAGGCTCACATTCTAGGGGAGATAGCTAAGGAAACATTACTATTATTATTTTTATGTTAACAGTGAGAAATAGACACAAATGAATTAAGAACTACCCTGATAGGGCTGGGATAGACCCTCTGACTCCTGGTCTTTTGTTCTTGTCATTATTCCACTTGGGTGTTGCAATTATGGCTTCACATTTGGACTACCCTATGTTGTCTGACATTGCGCTAAGCCATCTGTGACAGTGGTTATCTTTGGGGAGGGAGCTGGGCAGCTGAGGGACCCGCTGGGAGGGAAAGGGGAGAAACAAGAAAACGTTTCACTAGATATACCCTTTTGAACTGCTTTGAATTTTAAACCATGTAAATTTATTGCCTATTCACAAAATTTAAATTAAAAAAATTTTAAAGGGCTGCAGAACTTTATAGAGGAAGCATGAAAAAGATGGCTGTAGAATTTTATAGGCAGAAATGTGAACATTTAAATAAAATGGTTAAGACATGAAAAGAAATAACACGCACTAAAGGAGAAAATTTTTCAATACCTTTAAGGCTGATTACATCCCCTCACCCTGTCTCCCCACCATTTCCAACCTTGTTAGTACATCACCCAGAGAGCAGTATATTGAAAGTGTATAGTCTTGTGGGGTTGGTTTTTGGTTTTGTTTTTTTTTTTGGATTAGAGATGGAGACTCAGAATAAGTATGATTTTTTTTCTCATAATTTAACAAAAATTAGCTTAGCCAAAGACTCTAGATTTTCAGCCTAAGCAACACACTGTGTCCAAGGTAGTGGGTATACATCAGGTATGCAGTAAATGTTGAAGGAGAGGCAAGCAGAGAATAACAGAGGACGAGAACCAGAGAGAAAAGAATGACAAACAAGGGCTGCAGGCATCCTATCCTTCCTTCCCTCTCCTCCTCATTATTGTTGAGTTCTTGTCAAGGTCACCAGAAGATGGTGACTTAAAAAAAATGCTGGACACTCTTGTAACTTCAAGGGCATGTTGAAAGGGAATTGCAGGACTTCTGAGCTACTTTCCTTCAGGGAACATTCTGTGTCTCAGAAGACAGAACAATGGACCTCACTGCAAAATTCTGAAATAAGCCACAGTGTTTGAATCATGAATCATTTTTTTTAAATTTATGACAGATTCTTTGAGGTTGATCAGTAAAATATCCTTTATGTATATTGCTAGGGATTTCAAAATCATAGCACTTCAACAGCTCATTTGTCATGTAGTAGAGAAGCAGCTCCTGGAGACAGGGCTTGCGTTTGTCCTTGGAAATAAGGGCAAACATGAGTTGGCAGCCCACCATCCTTATTTTCGTCAACTTGCTCTTCTGCAGGCCTGTGCCGTCAGCACTATGGGAGGAGTGAAATCAATAAAAAATCATCTCCCTCATTGCAGGAGGCCAACTGGAGACTGTTTCTTGACTCTGGAGCAAGTATCTGTCAGTCAGGGTCAGAAAGGTTTCTGCTGCATCTATTCAGCAAATTTCTTACACAGTCTTACTGGGAACCTAAGAAGGTGCTGAGATGAGGAAACCAAGGCTCCAGGGTAGTAATACTCAGGTAGCATGAAGCATGTGGCTCACCCAACTGTCATTAGCTGAGACCCAGAACCAAGAGAAAAAACAGACCCTAGAACAGTGGCAAAGCTATAAATCCCAGAACGCTTTTCTCAAGGAAGTCAAGCACCTCAGCCACAGGACACCATTTTGAAAGAAAATAAAACTTCCGGAAGAGCTCTTGATGTCATCATCATGAGGGATCAAATATCACGGGGAGGGAGATCCTCCTATGATCAAGTCCAGACTCCATACAAGGCACAGAAGTCCTAGATGGTCTGCCCCTCATTTTCTCTGCAGGTTCCCCCTCACTTCTCTTCATCCAATATATTTAACTGCAGGCATATGGACCACTTGAATTGTATCAAAATTGTGCTTTTTCAGATGCTAACCCCTCTGCCCAGAACTCCCATCCCTCCCTCACCACTGGACATCATCTGGCAACTTCTACTCCTTCCTCAGGAGTCTGCTTAGATGTCATCCTCTCTCATAAGTCTTCCTTGACCCAATCCTCTCCCAACCCTAGGCTTTAAATGTAGCTTTTATAATTACTCAGGTATGGTAAGACCAACAGAACAGAAGACAATTGTCACTGAAAAGACAGTTTGTTCCTTGAAGTTCACAAAAGTACAAAGCATGCCTTGCAATGCACAACCACAAAGGGTTAGTTGGGAGACAGAGTGGGGAGAAGAGAAAATGTGGCCAAGACTCTTTATTGGAGTTCCCATGGAAAGGATGGGCAAAGCTGGGGAAGGAGGTTTGGGATTGGCTAGTTTGAATAGTTACAGTGGCTCTGGGGTGTAGGGTCTGTCCCTAGTTGCCTGGTACATGTCCCTGGTGTTATTAGGACAGAGGAACAGTGGCCCAGAGTAGAAGAATAGAAAGGAGGAAGTAGCCTTTGGACTGCTTAATTTGCATAGGAAAGGCATTCTTCCAGGAAGTCCCTTTCTACCTCTAGGAATTGGCTGGACCTAGGGAGCAGCCTCTCCAGGGTCATCAAGGTCTCCCAAATCAAAATAGCAGAAACACAGGGTTAATACATCCTACCACTGTTAAGAGTGGTTAAGTTCCTTTTATACTCACCCTGGGCTTACCCTCTGAAAAAAATGACCACTATTTTAATTAACTACTTACTATCACTGTTTACCACCACCCCTGGCCCCTGGACTATAAGGTCACTGAGGAAAAAGGCAGTGTCCTTTTCCTTGTTGAAAAAGACAATGAAGTATACACAGATCAGTTTGATAGTCTTCAAGGTCTAGCCCTTGGCTCTGACACAGTAGGTGAGATCACCTACTGCAGGGATGAGACTCCTGGACCACTTACCACTGGTGGAAACCTCAGGTCTTCCCCCAGAAGCCTTATTCATTATTCATTACACATTACTTGCCCTTCATCTATCATTAGGAACCCACTTAACACCATGAAAGGTCTCCTCTTTGGGCTCAAAAAAGCCAGATTGAAGGCAAAAATAAAGTTATGTTTTCAGGTTCTTGATCGGTTTTTCCAAAACTATGTGAAAACAAGCTAACAAAGAAAAAATCAAAAAATAAATTTTACTCATTTTTATTCATTTTGCTCCAAAAGATAAGACCATTTGTAGAATTAAATGTCAAGGGGCTTTATGAAATTTCCTGGCAGAATTTCTGTGTGAAGTTTTCAACCAGTCAGTTTATTCCAAATTAGTAGGAGCTTTGGAAAAGGCTTTCGGTAGGTCCACAGCTGGAAAGAGGTTTTGTCATGAACTCTGCCAAATGCATAAGGATATATAAAAAGGGGCAGGGGGAAACTGGGATTTTTGGCTCAACATTTTTTAATAAATGAAAAAACAAACAAAATTCCCGATTTAATTAAAATTTTCCCCATATTCGGGCCTACCCTGTAATTTTTATGTAGCTGCCCAAAAGCTATTATGCAGTTACTTAAATAAGAGAAAGGAAGGGGAAGTAGTTTTAATTTTAAAGGATAAGGAGAAAAGAGAAGAAAACTCTGAGTTTTTCTTTTTCCATGGTAGTTAGCCTGGGTATTTCTTTAGCAGGTTTTTCAGAAGAAACTAACAACAGCTTGCCAGTTTCTTTAAGGCCTAAGTTTATGACATAATATGCTAACTTCTACAACAAATGAAGTACATCCACCCAATTTGGGCAGAAGTACATCACCCCAAAGCCGGTACTATCCTCTAGAGCTTCAAGTAATGCAACAAAGTAACTTCATCTCATTAGTAATTTGAGGAGAAATTTCTTGTAATAAACTTGGAATTGCCTGATCCAGTCTCATGAGCACTGGACTGTTCCAACTCTTTTTGCTAAACACACATAGCATGCATGCAGAGGGAAGAAATGTGACAGAATGAACTTTAGAGCCGTGGAGTGTATCTTAACTCAAGTGGTTATTTGTCCCGTACAGGGGTCTTCTGCTCCTCACATATGCCATCACTGTCCAACTTCAGTCTTTCCTACTTCACAGCCTGCTGTGAACTTCTCCAGATCTGTGCAAACAGCTCCTCACATTCAGGATGTCTAAACCTAAAAGTATCCTATTTCCACTGCTTTCTATTGCAGTGTGTATCATGCCCTCCTTTGAGTCCCCCACTGGGACCCTGGACATCACCTCTTATTCCTCCTCCCTGTATCCCAATCAATTACCAGGACCTGCTCACTTCACCTTCTAAATATTCTCCAACCAATCCTTCTACTGCTGCTCTGTGATCTTTACATCTCTAACCTGGATGATGCATCAACCTCCTGACTAGCATTCCAACTTGTAAGACTCTCTCTCTCCATTCCAAACCACTACCACTGAAGTGATAGACCATGCCTGATAATATCACCTTTTCAATAAAAATCCTGAGGTAATTCCCCATCTTCCCTCGGTGTGGCAAGAAAGCAGGGAGAATACTGAAATCCTCCTGCCACATTTTCCAGCTTTACTTTGTTGGCTCCCAGTTCACACTTCACACTTCAGTGGCTCTGAATTACATGTGGTTTCCCCACACACCACACTCTTCCTATGCCTTGGCATCAGCCAATCACCAACAGGCAAGCCTTACAACATATATAACAGAAAAGTAGAGTGACACATGTAACCTGTACAGAGAACAGCAGTTACCACTAAAATAAAACAAATTCGGGGTGTTTTTTTTAAAACATCTTCTGGGATCTAGAGGAAAATGTAAAGAAGAACATTAAAGGTAATTAATCAGCTGGAATTTTTATTCTCTTGCTTTATCCGGGATGAGGAGTCCTTTTGGACTAGATTGTCACAGCTCCCTCTTTGGTACTGGTTGTGAAAAACTTTCTCTGCCTGAGACTCAAGCAAGGAAGTAATCAGCAGAGACAACTAGTTGAAACTTTGGTGTCTGACAAAGGACAAAACGGTACACAATTCAGAGCTAAGTTTGGGGCACTGTACTGAGACTTTCTGAAAAGGCTTGGTCAAGGACTGCCAGAGAAAACATAGAACAAATGTAGAGAAAATGTCCAAAGCTCAAAAATTCCAGATGTCTCTGGATGGTAGGGAGCATGGAAAGACTATCAAATACCTTGACTATCAGCCCATGGTTGAGTGGCTTTTGCAATAAAAGGTATAATACCATTGTCATACCAGATGGTCCAAAAAGCCAAACACTTGACACAGATTACTTTCAAGGGCTAAAGTGGTGTGGCTGGAGTCAACTGATTGGACTGGAACAGCAACACTGTAACCTGAGAAACTGTCAACAGCAGTGATGCACGACCAACAGCTCTCTCAGAGTGGGGCAAAGATCTGAAGTAATCAATCTGCCAGGAGCATGCTGGACAACACCCATGCAAAGTGGTCTCCTAAACCACACGGCAACCAGGTCAACTTCTGGCAGGAGTCTCAAGTCTGGCACCAAATGGTAGCTCTGCATCAGAAACACAGTCCTTCATCTAATGCCCCATCTATAATGGTGGATGTATTTGAGACAATAACAGATCCAGACAACAGGGATAGCAACTTGGTTGATGCCAACTCAACCAATAGTTTTATTCTAGTTGGGCCTCATCAGAAAATGACCCAGACAGTTCTGTCAGCAGCCACAATCAGTTTCCACTATTAGTAGCCCCTAAGGAAGGTGCTTTAACCTACCAATCTTTAAGCTACCAATCTCTAGTTTTCCAAATGACAAGCCAAACCACAGGTCATTAGTAGTAGCCTAAGAGTCAATAAAAATACAACAAGGCTCAACAAGGAGGGTACTAATCAGAGCTATGAGAACAGCTTTGCATTCTGCCCCCTGACCAGGGCAACCACATCCATTTCCATTTCTGTATATCTGGCACTGAGATTAAGCAGCGATAGCAACTTATGGAAGACCACTGAGCTTCCGCTGAGCCAATCCAATAGTGAAAGAGGTAGCAGGCATTTGAAGGAATCTCCTAAATGCAATGTAAATTATGAATCAAAGATGACATTGAGCCAGCACCTTTGTCTCAGGCAGTGGTAGGACAGATAAAATTTTCCCCGAGTGTATAGCTGCCACTTTTTATGTAAAGCAAAGATGCCACTGGGGCTAAGCCAGTTGCACTTCTGAATATACCAATTCCATCTGACGAGTGCGGCTTGTTGGGCCCTTCTCACCTTGGTAGTTATGAGTCTCTTCCATCTTCTCCTCAATGTTAACAGGAGGTCAATGGCTAAGGTGTTCAGTTTAGACAAAAGTACAGTAGCTTGCTAATAGTTTTACAGAAGGGCAGAGGAGGTGGAGACACTACGTCTATTTTTCAATGGTGCTCCCACATCCCCAAAGACAGTCACTACCTCCTTAGATATATTGAGATGCAAGATATCTATGGAGAATTATCTCCCCGTAAAAAGAAGTTGTAGAAAAATGAAATAATGCCAAAAAAAAAAAAAAAGAGGAGAAAGTTCTGATGTTTGTGCTGGCAGAACTAAGATTTGTGTGAGACCCTCCAGTCCATGATTTATAAATAAATACATATGCAAGGAGCTTTCAGATTTCAAAAGCTCACCAATACTGGTTTGACCATCTTGACCCACTTCACAAACTTACAACACACTAAATATTTGTACAGTCCATCAAAACCCAACTCAAGTACGACTTACCATTTTTAATTCTGATTTTCTCCACATTTTTTGTTTGTTTTAATTTGACCAACTTCATATATAAGCCCAGCTAATCTTCACTGCTGGATATTAGACAAAATAGAATTCTTCCAGGAAGGCTTGATTAAAAGAGAGATCTTAAAAGTAACAGAGCTCAAAGCAGATTCCTTTTTTCTTTAGGCAATGCAGTTTGACATCACTGCAATATTATCTTAGTGAGAACATTCAAATTCTAGGACAAAAATATACTAAGTATGTCCTAATATCCCAAGAAATAAGGCTAGCTGTTACAGAAAGTGAAGCTAGCTTATCTTAACAGTCATCTATTAAGCTCCATTTTGTTCCATGACCCAGGCTTCCTAAGAAACTGTCATGACAACTTAGCCTCCATTCCCCTAAAAGCCTGTCTTCAATGGCTCACTAGGGAAGGGATAAGAGCCAAATTCCAGGTTGGTCTCAGTTATGTCTAAACGTCAATTTGCTTATCCCACACAGTGAAACATATGAACATCCTGAGGCAGACCTCTGTTAAGGGAATGGGGTCAGGTTCCCTGGTAAGCTTTTTCACCCCCAAGGATAGACAGGAATGTGCTGCTCTATGATTCTATGGCTAGATAGAATCACAGATATGTTTATCATTCCATTACAATTCTTTACACTCTAGACCTTATGTTCTCAAACCACTCTGTTTTAGAGAAGATCTCAATGTTTTCGTAAAGTACAAACATCATCAGTCTAGTGTTATTGTGTCCATGTGTATGTTCTGGATTAAGGCACTTTTTTTTTGTTTGGATTACAAACCACATTACTTGATAAATATCTGAGAAAAATGGGAGGGGGTGAGTTGGAAATGAGAGTAGGACTTATTCTATGAATACAATCCTTCTAAGAAAAAAGATTCTTACAAGGGTTTAGTTTTATAAATAACTTTATAACGGAGCAAAACCATGCTCTTGTAAAAAGAGCCAAGGTCCTTATTCTGGTATAATTCCCTTTTGGTCAAACAGGAAAATCAACAATAAGGTCATCAATTTTCTTAGCAACACCCACCTCCATTTCCACCCCTATACTCCATTAATGAATTTATTTATTTATGCCTTGCTTTATCTACAAAGATATTTTTCCTAGTAGAACCATTAATATCAGCTTAGTTCCATTGTACTTTTTTATGAAGACTAAAATGGTTTAGAAAGCTCATTCCTCCCCCCCAAAAAATGACACATTCAGTTTTTAACACATACACATCATGTTTAATTCCATATTTTTTTGGATTAGCAATACCTGATAATACTTCCCGCATAGGACGTCAGCAGTTCTTCTAACTCAAAACAAGTGAGGTCTTTGATTCAAGAGCTAGATGTGCTTACATTGGCATCTAGATGATATAACCTTAATATCTAATTTCCTGATGTTAAATGTCTAACCCCTGCTTCTTTAATTATAATAAGAGTATAAAACATATTATCTCAAAAGCTGTTTCTAAGTCTCAAACTTTTAAAGCAAATTTTTCATCCAGTAGTACAAACACGTTCACTATCATGCATCTGGTAATGAATGTTAACTTGTAATTGACTTTCCTTACCATACTTGAAATAAGGTTGTTTTTCATTGTAATCACTGTTCTTAAATATGAAGGGAATCTCAAATTTTAAGCCATTTTCTCCATAAGAAAACAGTGGTAACACTGACTTACCTCCCAGAATTTCAGAGTCTGAAATATTTTATTGCTCAATCTTTGTATTTAAAGAATTAGTCATACGGAAGTTAGAGGCAAGCTGGCCCAAACCTGGGTCACAATGGGCAGGAAGTGGCGAAGAAAGTTGTAGCAGATTTTGATTTTTTCTAATCTGCTGACCACTCTGGCTAGACACACCAAAGGCCATCTACTCCATTATTTCCACCCAGCTATCACAGCAAAAAAATAAAAATATAAAATATAAAATCCCCACCAGAATGGAGAGGAAAGAGGTTAATTCTGATGAAACACCACCAAGGTACCTATCTGGATTTTACGGATATTTAATGTATACCAGAAAAAAAATTATAGATTGTGGCATATTACAAACATTAAATAGGCCAGTCAAGAGACCACCTAGGGTTCATACACAGATTATACTGCAAATTCATACTATAGGACTATCCAACATGCAGGCACTTCGCTGGTAAGTGCATGAGGAACACACAGAAACCAAAGCACTCCTGGAGATGATCTGCTAGAATTCATGCAGAAAGTAAGAAGATCCTGATGACGGAAACTAAAGTCTCTTTTTTGTGTGTGGAATAAGGAGCTGAGACCTCTGCTCTAAAATCAAAATTGGTTGAAATTTTCACTTCCGGGCACCAATTATAAAATAATGACACAAACTTACACTCTGAGCCAAGTGACATTTCAAGAATAGGACACTGAACTTGATGATAAATATGATGAAGAATTAAAGATTAGAAGACCTCAGTTAGTAGTAATAAGAAATAATTTGAAGGATTTTTAAATGTTGGATCATTTTTAAGGATAAAGTGCTTAAAATTAATGTTGTAATTTTTTCCAGAACTATTTGGGCTAATTTTTGTGATAAGCAAAAAATGGGGCAAGGCTAAAATCTTATGTTCCAAATTTAGTCAGCTATAAAGTTGCAAACTCACCCTCCATATAACCTCAAAAAATTTTAAATAAAATGGTTTATAACAGAAATACTGAAAATAAATTACCCTTGAATACTTTTAGATTTTCCCCAGTGTACCACAAATCACATCCAGAAACCCAAACAAAACAATCGTTGAAGTGTTTGAGATCTGCTGCTGAGATTCAGGGTTGCAGGACAAGAAAAGGAGAGAGAACGAAGTGAATCCCCCCCCCCCCCGCTTGGGCAGCACCGGTCTTTTGGAGGTCCTAAGCCATGCAAATTCAAATGGAGAGTCCATAAAAGCCTACAGTAATACTACAATAATAATACTAATAGCATAAATAAAAATAAGCTCTGATTAGAGGGAGAGGATCTGTTTACTGCCGCCCTGCTGAGGTACATTTGACCACCGAAAGCAGGAAAGCTATTAGCATCCTGAATTAATGGGTAGAATGGTTTTAAAACAAGATATTTTCATGATGGACACAATGTAGACTCAGCAAAGTTTCTCCTTCAAGAAAAATACAGCTTCTATTTCAAAGAGCTCTGATTAGGCCTAATACCATTAGGGAACCATCAAGGGCTTGTGTTGTTGTTACTGCTTTTAACTACCGGTTACTTTCTAAACCAGAAATTGTGGGTAGTTAACTTGACCGACAGTCAAGTTCTAGGAATGTAGGAGCAAGTCCAAGGTACCGACGAGCTTCAGATGTGGACAGGCCTCAAGGAGTTGGGGAGCTTTTCAGGTTGCCAGGTCTTAGGCTTTCTCCTCATCACCATTACACTATTGTTACATACTAGTCTGGAACTTATAAATAAAAATTCATTTCCTTCATCACATCCCTCCTCCCCAAAAACACCAAATACAACACCATTTTAGGGATCCTCAGTAAACTTTATTAGTGGCACCATAACTCAATTACAATCAGAAACTAAATTAAACAAACCTACTAAACAAATAAATTATCAACCATGGTTAACTGCTTATAACATATCTGGCAGGAATCTGTTTAAAAAGTCAACAATATCAGTTCCCCTTGCAAATTAATTACCAAAAATAACTGTTTTCAATTTCCATAATACTTGAAAGTACAAATATAAATTAAACACAGTTCCAAAGACCACATACAATAAAATAGTCTATAAAACAAAGCTAATTGTAAAAGAATTATTCAATTTACTTTGTAGCATTTATTTTGTTATAAAAAGTATTTAAAACAGTATATGTTTTCTGTATCATTCATGGAAATTCACATCCAGATGTCTTTTCTGTGAAATCCTTACTCTTTTTCCATTGTCAAAATCTTCATTTTCACTCTTGGCTACATTTCTCTTCCTTGGCAATTCTTTTTGTTACACCACTGAAATATTTCTCACGGAAGGAATTATGACCTTGGTATGGGAGAAAGTGATCACTTAACAGATGTGAATACTGGTCCCGGTTCTGGTTGGTTGGAAAATATAAAAAACAAAGATGTTTGAGTTATTTCTTTAGTTAGCTTGAAACCCAGGCAGCCATTTACTTTAGACAAAATCCCACTCTCTGGTGCATGTTTGTTTTTCTTGATTATCTAAATTAGAAATACACCACCATTCTATATCTGTATCCTGCTTGGGTATCCAAAGTGTTTGGGTATCCAAAGTGTTCCCAACTGCTTCCCTTCTTGTGATCTGCACAGCAATCCTCGGCCCGGAGACAACAAGTACTTTCACTAGGAAAACAGAGATCCAGGGAGGGCACAGAGAACCGCAACAGGCAACACAACTCCAGACAACCACGGGCATCTTCTGAGCCACATTTGAGCCGAAAGTGAAATCACCTGTGACACTAAGAAGCCTCACACACGGAAGCTCCTACTCCAAAGATACTTACCAACAAGTGATTTATATGATGTCATACAGGTAGATGAAGCTATTTGGAGGCAAAACCATATTCAGTTCATGAAATAAACTATTTCTGGCAACTTCACCACAGAAGATGAAGATATACTAAACAAATGCTTTCCACACTTTCAGATGTCAGAAGCAGGCAAGGTCTAGTTAGTGCTCAGACTGAGGTCTGTACACTGTAAATACAAATCTGGGTCAGAATGTTCTATTTCAGCTTAGAAAAGTGAGGGTTAATTAATCTTCCCATCCAATTTCATTAGCTGTCTCAAACTATGCAAAAAAATCTAATTAGAAATAAAATCTCTTTCTATGTGCTATAAAATCAGATTCCATTGCATGTAAATTGATGTGATTTTGAGAACAGATGTAAAGATACAGTTAGAAAATACGAAGCCTAAACTTTTATCCTTGTTTCAGTATCAGAATGGTATCCACAAATATATCTGAAACATAACAATCTTCATATATTTTTATACTTTTCCTTAAATATCTTCAACCTTTTCCTCATACCTAATACTTAATAAAATCCTAGGTGTAGCCAAAATAAAATTATGTTGGCTGATTTGTTTATTCAGAAACTATTTTGTCAGAGAATTTTTTTTTAAATCACATAAAATCCAAATTACTAAACATGCCCAGATATCCTGATTCATTTTTCAAAAAGGAAAAAAGGCCTTCACTGTGGTCCCCTTCGGCAAATCTGTGCTGCAGCCTGCTGGGTTCCATTTCATTTATCCACTGGATTCCGTACCCACTCTGTTCCTAGAAACTTTGTTGGTTCACTTCTCTTGCTCTCTTTGCTGTGAAGACCTCATGGTCTCGTGAGTGTCTGTATTATCCTTCCTTCATGGTCTCAGGAAGAAGGTGGGACAAGCCTGTGCTGTCAGCCCATCACCTCATACTGGAATCGCTTTCCCACACTCCTGCTGTGCACGCTAGCTCCCCATATGCTGAGTCCTCAGCAAGCTCTGAAGGGGATTATTGTACAGAAAATGCTACCTTACAGATTGTAAAAGTTACAACTTCTGTTTCACGGCACAAGAAGAAAAACTACCATGCCTGAGGCGCTTTAACTGTATAACACAGTAAGAAGCGGTACAGAGCTACTTAGGTGCCAGGCACTGTTCCAAGTTCCTTATATCCACTGACTCATTCGATCCTTATAATAACCGTATAGGAACAGTCCTACAATTGTCTGCATTTTACAGATGAGGAAACTAAGACACAGAAAGGTTAACTAACTTGCCCAAGGTCACACGACTTGGGTAAAAAAAAAAAACAAAAAACCAAGATTCAAATTTTGAGTTCTAAACCTTTATGCTATCTTGCTTCTTATAATCATACTATTAACAAAATAAACCATAAAAATAGAAGCGGAATACCAAATCTAGAAAATAGGTGTAGCTACTTAAATTTTGTGACACTAAGTACATTACATACTTCTGCAAGCACATGGAAACATGCCAATGGTTACTAACTCCATGCTGTATAATTTGCAAAAGATAAAAGATAAAGTTTATCGGATCAACCTGTAGGTATACAATTAAAGAACACCAAATAAAATGTGGCATTTACTAGGCATTTATTATGGGCCCAAAACTATATACATGTTTTATACGAACTACCTAATATAAACTCATCACCTCTAAGAGATAAGAACACTATTAGCATCCCTTACAGCTGAGGAATTAAAGAGTACAGGCCCCAGATCACAGAGCTAGTAAGTGGCAGAGCTGGGTTTTGAACATGGGCCACACTCTTAACTACAACATAATGAGGTTTTCTCCAAGAGTTAACTTTTTCCTCAACTCAAGAAGGAGTATTTCTGGGAATAAATAGGTGGTAAACTAAGGCTTTGATCGCTAAGCTGCCTACCCACCAAGCAACAGAACTAGATCAGAAGTACTATTAACTTCGTTCTGGCCACTAAGAGGATTATTGCAGTGACACAAAATCTTTACAGTCAGAGGACAAATACGGAACTGTCAGGGTGTCTGACAGATACCACACCCCCAGGGATGAAGTGGACTTCAGAGGACTCCAGTCTGGTCCACATCTCAGGACTGTACTCAGACAGCAGCAACACAGAACAAAGTCCCAGCACTTAACCTTGGCTTGTGCATTTCAACTTTCATCAAAAGTCTGACTCAAGAGTCATCTGAAAGGAAGGGACATGCCATCAAGTACCCCTCCAACTTCTGTCCTTCTATGAAGAAAGGTCACTAGAAAACCTGTCCACTTCCTGAGCCCCACTAGCTTACTCCTGGCAGAAATGTTGCTCGGCTACTTATAGCTCAGTCCAGATGCCAACATCTGCTGCTTTACTCCGCCCAACAGCTCCCTGCATCATTCTCTACCTAGACATGGAAATCAGAAGCCTGGGTCAAAGGCCTCTCCCTTCTCCTCTCACAGTCAGTCCAAAAATCTTTGACACTCCGTCCTAAAGGTCTCAAATCCACTTCTCTTCACCCACAACTCCAGAGTCTAAACTTCCTCATCTCTCCTTGCTTTCTTTCCCCTCAACAGCCAGTTGCCCTCCTGCCAGTGGCTCCCTCGCCAGTCTATTTTCCATACTGCAACTAAACTCAACTTGTTAAAATGCAAATCTAATGTGCCAGCATTCCTGGCTAAAACCCACATGGGTTCAAACATTCCCCAATTCTGAGGCTTTCCCCTTAATGTCCGGGAGTTAGACTCAACTGCGCATCAGTTTGCTGAACGTCCCCTCAGTTTCCTTCCACACGGGAGGAATCACGATACCGGCTGGCAATGAGGTCCTTCCCAGCTCTGCCTCTGGCTTCTCCTCTCCCTGTGACTCCTCCAGGCCATGCATGATCACCTCTATGTTGAAATGCATGGCAGACTACTTCAGGGAGCCGGCGTGGTGAGGAGGATGAGACAGACAGATTCCAGCATGCAGGCTCGGTGGACAGAGCATAGTAAGACACCTGAGGACAGGCTGGAATCAGCGGGCAGTGGGCCTAGCCCACCATGCTGCCAACGACGCAGCTCACCTGAGGAGGCAGGGTGCACAGGACACAAAAGCTGAAACACAAAGGGAGACAGGCCTTCTCACAGACCAGAGACACCTTAACAAAACAGCTGGCCTTTGACCAAAAGCGTATAAATAGGACAAAGGTGATAAAGAGCAGAGAATATGATGATCAGAGTAACAGACTGGAAATGAACAGCAGGAGACTAGCAGGCCCATGGTAGTAATTAAAACCTATGCTAATTAATGGCTATCCAGAAAATACGTACTGCCTATGGCATACTTATCTGGGTCGTTTAGACCACAAGATTTCCTCAGAATAGAGTAAAAGTAAAATAAGCCCCTAAAAGACCATGTGTTCAGTGGTACAGAGACCCAGTGGCAGAGAAATCCATGCTACTGGAAAAGTCAGGAAAGGCTATAACCTTAGAAATGCAACCTCTGAAGGGGAAAAAATAAATCCCTATTTTTCTTTATCTCTTAGGAAGTAGGGAATAATCAGTATGAGGTATGTGTATAGGCCGTGCTGGAATGCCTCCTTCTACAAGGCTGATAGCGAAATAGGACATTTGTAACAAAAACTCATGGAGAACCCAAAAACCCCAAATCCCTTGTGCAGTCAGAGATCTGGCAAGAGCCACTCCAGTACCAAGTGGCCTAAGTCCTGCTTCAGGGCAAGCGAGACACTGCAGAGACTCTGGCTACCGTCTTCATCTAAGTGCAAAAGTCACGGTTCGTAAATGTCCCATGTGACACATGCAGTATTTCTACAGTCTGCCACACACACACGTAACTACCATATACTTACGAACAATACACACTTACAACATATCCATAAAAAATACACTATTTGCAACTGCTCAGACTTTAAGTTACTTCGACACTGAAAGAAAATGGCAAACTCAGTTATGTTTTTTTCTTTTTTCTCTCTTTCATCCTATCTTTAGTTTGCCAGGGCTCACACTTGAACTGATGATATTCAACTCTACATATTTTTCATCACCTTTCCATGACTCTTCTCTATTCACATTCCCTGCCCATCTCAACCAAGAATATCTGCAGATTTTTTTTTCAACTCTGTGTCTCTAAGGGCCAAAGTGTTTACTTAAAAGGAGAAGAGTATCCTCAAGCGACACAACCCTTGATGTCCCTTGTAACTCAAGCTTTGCCCCAGTGTCTGACTTCTGGTTTCTCTAACACTTCTAAACTTGCCTACTGCTATCAGTCTATGTAGCATAAAGTCTGAATCCTGCCAATTGTTAGTAAGCAAGAAATGCTTCATGGAATATAAAAACACACAAAGATTTAGGAAATGCCCAGAGAGAAAACTATGGCAGTGAACAATTACAGATTACCTTTCCCAAATTTAATTACCAGTTAAATTTTGGAGGTTAATGATTACAGGAAATATGAATAAATCATTAAGATTATTGATTACATTGTTTTCTTGACACTCACCATTTAACAAATTTCCTTACTGAAGCACAGTGTACATACAGTGCTGTGTGAGTTTCAGGGGTACAACACAGCAATCCAACAATTGCATACATTACCCAATGCTTACCATAGTGAGTACAGTCACCACACAATATTAACAATATTTTTGAGTAGACTCCCTACACTGCACATGTCTTCACTGCCAGCTCCTATTGATAACTGGAGGTTTGTACTCTTAACCCCCCACACCTACTTTGCTTATCACTCCACCCACCTCCCCTCCGGTAAACACGACTTCGTATATTCGTTTTTGAGATTCCACATATAAGTGAAATCATATTGTGCTTGTCTCTGACCTATTTGACTGAGCATGGTGCCTCTAGGTCCATCTATGTTGTCACAAATGGCAAGATCTCATCCTTTCTTATGGTTGTCCACTGTGCATGTATGCCGTATCTTCTTTATTCATTCATCTGTTGATGGACTCTTGGACGGCTTCCATGTCTTTGGTATTGTAAATAATGTTACAATAAACACAGGGGTTGCATATACTTTCCAAACTTGTGTTTTCGTTTTCTTTAGGTAAATACCCAGTGGTGGGATTAATTGGATCGTATGGTATTCCTATTTTTAATTTTGTGAGGAGTCTCCACACTGTTTTCCACAGTGGTTGCACCAATTTGCATTTCCACCAACAGTGCATGAGGGGCCGTTTTTCCACATGCTCGCCAACACTTGTTATTTCTTGTCTTTTGGAAACTATCCATTCTGACTGGTGTGAGGTGAAATCTCATTGTGGTTTTGATTTGTACTTCCCTGAAAATTAGTGATGTCGAGCATCTTTTCATGTATCTGTTGGCCCTCTGGATGTCTTCTTTGGAAAGTGCATATTCAGGTCCTCTGCCCAGTTTTAATCAGATTGCTTGTGTTTTGTTTTCTTTTGGTGTTGAGCTATAGAAGGTCTTTAGATACTTTGGATATCAACCCCTTATTGGACACATCATTTTTTATAACAGAATTTCTGCAGGAAAATCTGTACTAGTCTCAGATGGCCCCATAATGGAAATATACTGCTTTCAGATCTAGCACTTAACCTTGTAAAACAAACACCATAAATACGACAAGAAATACATAAATTCTGATTCAAGAAAGAACTTATATTTACAATTATGTATTTTACAAAAGTGAATTATTGTCTGCATCTTTTCCTAGCAGATTGTCATCTAAATTTTGCAGATAAGGAAATGGAGACTGAAAGAGTTTAAATAATTTGCCACAGATCAGCCAGTAAGTAGCATTTGTAGAACTGTAGCCTAGATCAGACTTCAAAGCCCACGCTTTTCCCATTATACTTTTTTCTTTAGTAGAAATTATATCAAAACAATGGCTAAAGAGTTAACGTCCCACATGGTAGATCAGTGGCTCATTCAAAATGGAATCTGACATTTAGTGGACATTCCTCACAGACAGCAACATTATAGTAGCACATATTTCTGTTCTAAACTTTTAGACAGAACCCCTTTAACCACTGTCCCACCCAGCCAATTTCCTGTCCTATCAGTACTGCTAATTCTGAACATAAACCACTCGAAGAATTTTAACACACTTGCCAAAGAAACCAAAGGAAGCCTCACAACTGTGAGTAGTGTACTTTTATGTGGACACTGCCCTCTGCTGGCTGAAGTGGATAAACCCTTCTCTAGAGGATTTCCTAATGGTAATGATGGCTTGAAGCCCAGTGGACAGTCAGTCCCTCACTGTTTGTGATGTGGGTCCTGCTTGCTGTAAACACCTAGAGTCACAGAGCACCAACATGATCAGGATGGCCATTTTACTTCAGGAAACATCAGCATTTATTCATACCATTTCTGTTTTTAAAGAATGATGTGGAAATATACAAATACATATCCACTTTGGTGATTCTAAAGTATATCATGGTCATCTATGCCTAACCTAGAACTGAAAATTATTCTCTATTAAAAGAAAGAAAAAGTACATAAACTAGACATTGCTCAAGTTAATGCTTATTCATTATTTTTACAACTCTACATCAAAAGGAGTCAAATAACAAAAAGACATTAAAAGGAAAGTACTTCAGCCACTTACAATTTATCTTAATCTAAATGGGAACAAATTCTCAAGAAAACAAAACTGTATATTATGCAATAATATTTGAAATGGACACTTTAAATGAAACTAATGACACCCTGAATTATACTGAGAATACACATATGTAAGAGTATTTCTCAAACAGAACATCACAAGCTGCTCAGACTTTAAAGAAACTAAAGATTCTTCACTGAGAAATCCACTTAGTTAAAACTACCCTGTAGTTACTGAACTGCTTTCCCCCTGAAACCTTTGTTAACATCTCCTCCTTAAATATCTTAATTGGTTTGGATATTCCACAATGGTGATTTGGCTGCTTTTTTTGGTTTGCTTCTCACAAGAAATGAAGCCTAGGTACCATGGGATTCAAATGTTTTTGTAACACTGATTTTTGAAGAGTGATGTCAGGGTAATGACAAAATCCCATGTACTTTCAAAGAGAAAACTTTTAGCTAGCCATAACTATCTGTTCCTTCTCTTCCTTCAACTGGATGATTTAAATATTTCTGAATTGGACTGTTTTTGTTCTAGAAGGGCCCCAAATAATCTTTGAACAGCTACTATTCATTAAGTATCTGTTGAGTTGAGCAAAACAGTTAAGATCTGTGAATTCACAGGGCTTATATGCTAGCAGAAGACAGACATTAAAGACTACATACCCAAACATATACTGACAAACTATGATTAACACTGAGAAGAAAGAGATGCTGTGCGACAGCCAGCCGATGGGGTGAAGATGGTGTGAAGCGTCTGGACAAAAAAGGTTCCCTAGGGAAGGAACGTGTATCTGAGACTGTCTCAGAGGAGAGGGGATGAGAGAGGAAACACAATGTGAGAGGACTCTGGGACTAAAAAGATAAATACATTCTGGGAACTGAAAACAGGCCAGTGTGGCTAAGGCTTGGTACAAAAAAAGCAAAGGTGACACACAATGAAATGACTGAGACAAGCCAGAAATAGGTCAGGCTGGCCTTGAAGCTTATGTGAAAGATTCTGGATTTTATTCTAAATTCCACAGAAAGTCACTGATGACTTTTAAGCAGGGGAGCTGCATTATCTATTTGCATTCTGGAGTCAGACACACTACCAATATACCAACATGCCGTGAGATCCCAGGTAAGAGCTTACCTATTTACATTCTTAAAGATCCTCTGGCTACTGTATAGGAAACAGAACAGCAGGACAAATCACAGCAGCAGGCAGCCAGTTGGGAGACTGTGGCAGTAGCCCAGGAAAGCAGCACTGTCCCATGTGAAAGCGGGAAAACACATGCAGTAACACTACATCCACTCATCTCGAGCCAGAGTTCTGGAAGTTATCTTAACTCCTATTGCCCCCAGTCCAATTATCCTATCAGTAATCAAATTCTGTCATGTCTACCTCCCCCCAAAACTCTACTAACTCCTCTACAATCTCCACTTCGACTCCTCCTCCTTCACAGCTTCACCATCTTTGCACCACCATGCCAGAAGTCTCTACCCTGCTACCACAGCCATCTTTCCACAACTCAAACTTACCTGCATATTCAAGCCCAGGTGACCTTCATAACACATGAACTTCTGCCACTCTCCTAACGAGTATCCGTCATCGGCTTGCTATCACCAAAAGGATCAACTTGAAGTTCTTTGGTGTGTAATGACCTTCAACACTAGGCACTCTTCGGTTTTCAACTTCCTCCCCCAAATACTTAGTATTTCAATAGTGCTAAAAATGACTAGGGTTCCCTGAATGCTCTACAACCCCTCTCACGCCTCTCTGCACCTTTGCTTTATTTTTTAATGTTATTTATCTTTGAGAGAGAACAAGCAGGGGAGGAACAGAGAGAGAAGGAAGCAGAGGATCTGCAGTGGGCTATATGTGGTCAGCACACAGCCTGATGTGGGGATCAAACTTGCAAGCCTTGAGATCATGACCTGAGCCAAAGTCGGAGTCACCCAGGCGTCCCAGTTGGCTCCCTCTCTTGATGAACACCATCTTCTCAGGTCGATAGACGCTCCCCAGTGTTCACACAGCCCTTGTACAAATCACTACAGAACTGAACATGAGATTGGGACAGGTTGGGTGGCCGTTTCTCTCGCTGTGCACGGAGTCTAAGGATAAGGACTATGACTTAGTCTCTAGCCTCATCACCTTACACAAATGGTCCCATAAACACATGGGAATGACGAAAGCCAGGGCTTTCCCCCTAGGGAACACATAATCAAGTCAGGAAAAGAAAACATACATAAATATGAGAAGTATATGAATATAAAAATCATTAAACACCACAGTTTTCTAATTTCTGATAGCACCTTTTCCGAAAGTTCACCTGTCCTCAAGACCTTAGATTACTGTTTATTCACTCCCAGCAAAAACTTACAACTTTCTTTACAGAGAAAAAACCCAAGTTATCAAGTATGAGTTTCTTCAGCTTCCTCGCCCTCCTATACACAATCCCCTTCTTCACCTCTCACACCACCCCTAACCACATTCTGACTAAAGCCAAAGTTCTCAATGTGCCCTTTTACTGCCAAAAGAGTTACTTTCATAGAATCCCCCAAACTTTGATGAAAATACCTGAGGCTAATCATCCATGTATACAATTACCATTTAAATATAAGAGATGTCCCCTAGAAAAGCGTCAGTTTGGGGATGAAGTTGCAGAAGGTCTACAGCCATTCCGAAGAAATCCAAATGGCTTCTATTATAATTACAGGTCAGGTTCAAGTTGTCCTTTTACTCACTGACAGTTCCTGATAATGAGATAATGATTTCTTCTACCTAACTAGTATTAACCTTAAGCCATTTATATTCTCAGAGTGACAGGAGTTTATACAAAACAGCAGTTTCATTGCAAACAAAAGAGTACAAACGGCTTATGAAACTTATTCTGTGGTTGCGTGAAAAGCGGCAATGCTGTCATCAGAGTGAAAGCCACCAGACTGACAATGCTCATCTGACTTTGTCAAGAAAGACCCACTCCTACATTCTTGAAACAGATTAAAGCTATCATATACATTCTTACTTAAGGTGAGAGGAAGAAGACAAAGAGATGGAAGAGAAAATCAGTCGGTAGATTTTCTTTCTTGTAATCAGTAGAGTGAAATGAAAGGTAAATGACAGTGCTGAATATAACGGGCCTCAGTTCAGCTTTGGGGTAATTACCCATGTCCGGCTTTTGTTTAAAAATCCTGCTCCCCTTATCAAAGCTTCCCACTGCTCTACATCTGGTACTGGACAGTAGCTATAGAAACCACTTGTGCTAAAGTTATACAACTATAAACAGCACTAGGCCATTTCCAAACCAAGGACAAGCGGGTCAGAAGTCTGGCATCCAATACTATTAACAGAAACCTCTAACATTATTCTTAATGGGAACAAGGTAAGGTTGGAAATCTTCATCCCTAAATTAGGATTCATATATAATCTGTACTTGCAAAAAATTTCATTACACTGCAAGATATTAAGTTACCTAAAGTCTATTAAAATATTTTAATATGTATTAACATCTTCACTGAGTTCTGAAAATGAGTAACATTTAATAAGTCAACTTTGATATTAGGCACTCAGCACATAATTTCTTTCTAACTATAAAGAGACCATCATGGATATTCATGTTATTATGATGATACAGTCCTATAAGTACTTTCTTTTATTTTTATTAAAGAAAATTGTTTAATGTTTATTTATTTCTGAGAGATAGAGAGACAGAGTGTGGGCAGGGGAAGGGCAGAGAGAGAGACACACACACACAGGATCAGAAGCAGGCTCCAGCCTCTGAGCTGTTAGCACAGAGCCCGACACAGGGCTCGAACTGAACTCACGAACTGCAAGATCATAACCTGAGCCAAAGCTGGATGCCCAAACGACTGAGCCACCCAGGAACCCCTAAGTACTTTCTACATGTTTTCCAATAAAAATACATTAACTTATAAAATTCAAAACTTAACTTTGAATGCTAAAAGAATACAGGGCCAACACCAGATAAAAATGTTATGACAACTTATTAGTTACTATATCTAAATGCTTAATTAAAACCACATAACTCAGTGGCAAAGGATGAATAATAGAACAAAAGATGCATCAGCACACACATACTCTTCCACTTTAAATTGGAGACTATTCTTCTCCTAAATGATTTTTATAAACTGTCACAACCCACTAAAAGAAAAATTAACAAAAATACCCATGCATTTATGTAAAGATCAAAAACGAGCAAAATTACTTAGCTTACAGATCAACTCAATAGTAATGATAGCACAGTGGAAAGCAAGCAACTGATTACCATGCTAGTCAGATCAGTGGTTATACCTGCAAGGGAAGGTGTTTATGATCAGAAATAGCCACCAAAGCACCCCCTTGTGAAGGGCTGACTCCTCTCTAATCCTAACCGTGGTAGTGGTTACACAGATGCCCACTTTATAAGGATTCATTAAACTGCACACACGTTTTAGGCAAAAAAATGTATGTTAAAAATCTCACGGTTGTACTCCTGGTGGGTCATGAGGAGGGAAGAAGATGTATGTTCTTGTTAGAATTTTTAAAATGCTAGGAAGATAGTTCTAAGTGATGCATGTAATAGAGAATGAAAAATACATACACACACACACACACACACACACACACACACACACACACAAAATACCAACTAGAAAGTTTGCCATTCATGAATTCTAAAGAAAGCTCCAGAGGATCGTGCAGATTCCACACATAAATTTCCCATTTCCTTACACCATTCGTACCTTGGGACTCCCAGGTCATATTTTGCAACTGACCTCTAAGATTCTATAATATAACATCAGTATAATAAAAACTGTTTTATTGTCATAGCTTGAAAATATGATCATTACGGCCAGAGTATAATGGCAGATGCTCTCTCTACCTCCAGAGAACTGCGTTTTCCTGCAAATAAGAGAGACATTTACTAGAATCCAAGTATCTTAAATGATAAAACCTGGAGCAGGTAGGGGATAAACTTTTGCTTTTTCTTAGTTTACCAGAAACAATTTAAAACCATCATTACGTGGGGGCACCTGGGTGGCTCGGTCAGTTGAACAGCAGACTTCAGCTCAGGTCATGATCTCACAGTTCTTGACTTCAAGCCCTGCATCGGGCTCTGTGCTGACAGTTCAGAGCCTGGAGCCTGTTTCGGATTCTGTGTCTCCCTCTCTCTCTGCTACTCCCCCACTCGTGCTCTATCCCCCTCTCTTTCTCTCAAAAATAAACATTAAAAAATTTAAAAATAAAAATAAAACTATTATGAAGTATTAACAAAATATCCAGTTTGTTTGGCAAAAGCATTTAGTTGTAGAAGTAGAAAAGAAAAACTCAAATGATGACCTTTAACACTTAAATTCAAGGAAAAATACCATTAACAGCTAAATTAAGTCATTCAGAACAAGATAACATAAGTAGATGACATCATCCTTAAAACTTAATTCAACATGACATGTAGCATCACTAGGCTTTTATCTACTTTTATAAGCCTTTTTCAAACATCAAGTCAAAACTTAATTTATAGATAATACAAAGTTTCCTCCTGACTTACTAAAAAAATAATTTTTAAAAAGACTCTTTCTTTCTTGGTCTTTCTCCTCTTTCTCTCATACATATGCATTTTGATGATAATGAATACTATATCTTATTAATACAGATTTACATTAAAGTTCATGTCTAATTTATCATATTCCTACCATATTCTAATTACCAGGGTCACCTGGTCTTATTTTTCCCCACCGATAAATGAAGTAGTGTCTCCTTCCTACCAAGCATTATATGACTGAAATACTTCACACCTAATCTCTAATTTTTCATTGCTCTAAACAAAAGGAAAATATCCACGGTTCTGGCATGAGATAGGAAAAAAAAAAAAAAAAAAAACATTTCAGAAAGAAAGGTCAGCCTGAGGGAACCATCTTTAATTCAAAAAGCTGTGAAAACAACTAACAGCATTAATCCTGAGAACAGATAAAGCATAACAAAATATGCACAAGCATTATGTCAGCAAGACGCCAGTTCATGACTAGCAATACTATGATCATTCTAATACGCAGACTACTTATGACAAAGACTAATTTCTTCTACTTCAAGCCATCCTTAAGTCATTTTCTCAAAGAAGTGACCTTGGTGTGTCTTCTCTTCCTTCCTCATTTAAAACATGTTATAATGTTAATGGTTCTTTCTCTCTCCAGAGCTTCAAAATCTCTCCAGGTACTTAAGTCCAATCCCTCAGTTTTGGTCACCCTCCATTCTGATTAATGAAGCATGCATCAGCTTCCTCTTAGTGGACTCTTCATTCGACCCAAAATTTAAAAAATGAACATGAACTCTCAGCACCTGTCACTATGACCTCCCAACATTCCCTATTTTAAATCATCTGAACTACACTGGCTAACTGTAAAATTACAACTGATATACATAACTTTAGCCTAAATTAGTGTCAATATCTAGAATTCAATTTTCCTATACTTCGGTACTTCTCAAATCACTATCAGGTAGCATTTCAGGTAAAGAGGCCACAAAACAAACAGGGCTCATGATGGCCCATTTAGTGCAATGGCAACCTAAGATACTTTTTTTTACACTTATACTATAGAATAGACTTAAAAACCTGGGTGAGTGTTTAAAAAAAACAACCAGATTTCAAGGAAGTCTCAAAATGGACTACGTGGGCACTCTTTCCTCTGTCCAAGTCACTGGTAGAAAAGGCGGGCAGCGTGCTGTTACAGGTAATTTTCGCTGAAGATTATAACTATGACACTCATATTACACGGGTCCGCTCTGGACAACTCTGGAAATCAGCATTCTTTTCCCAACGAGTTTTGTATGAGAAAAATGTTTTAGGGAAATAACCACTGTAACCACAACTATATACAGCAGCGTCGACTACATGTTGTAGCAACAGGAAAAATGAGTGGTAGTAAAACAAATCTCATTCTACCATGCCCCCATGAACAGTGAGGAAAAATGATCTTTAAAAGAAACTAGAAATAGGCCTCTCAAGAGAATTTGCCTTTTCACCTTGGCATATTCCAAAGATAGAAACCTGTTTTGGTAAAGAGGCAACATGATGTATAACAAAGAACAAAGAATTTCAAGTATGAAGAGTTTTGGTCTCAACTGAGTCACTTCCCAGTCTCTCAAATTAGCGAAATAATGTGCTTAAATGGATTTGAAAGTTTTGTAAACAATGAGCAGCATGAAAGTGTTATATATATGTACTCTTTCAGAGGACAGCAACAGGGAATAATAGCTTCTCTTACCAGGCATCTTCATTAATATGGGCAGCAAAACTGTTCTTCTTTGCTACTAATGCCCAATAAGCAAGTCTAAAAACTATAGTCAATAATGAATAGATACAAAGTTTTATAAAATAACCACATTCTTTAGACAGTTTTTGCATTTATAACTCAAGTTTACATTCTAAAAGGGGAGAGAGAGAGAACACTTTATAACAAAATGTATTAAGTGGACCGAAAGTTATACTGAGGTTAAACCTAAGGAGTGACAAACCTTAAACACAGAGAGACGGGACAGAAGAGTTTAAGAATCTACAATTAATAGTCTTCTATTGCCAAAATCAACAATGCTGAACAAGACTGAGAATAATTTGTTAGACGCGTATGAGAACTGTTTGACAATTTTATGTCATCGCTTGAATTATAAAGGAGTAAGATATTGCTGCAATTATACTCAGTCCTCTCCACACAAACAGAAGGTAGAAATGAAGTGATTAATTAAAAGCCAAACATGATTAATTTAACATGACAAAGTATTTTCAGACATAGTATACTGCACACTAGTTACAATTCACTGATTAAATTTGATCCTATAAAGTGAAGACTATTTTGGGGTGCCTGGTTGGCTCAGCTGGGTAGGCATCAGACTCTTGACTCAGGTCATGAGTTCAAGCCCCATGTCAGACTCTGTGCTGACAGTAGGGAGCCTGCTCGGGATTCTCTCTCTCCACTCCCTCTCCCCCTCCCACACTCATATGTACACATGCTCTCTCTCTCAAAATAAATAAACATTTAAAAAATAAATTAAAAAAGCATTAGGTTTTTCCCTGGATTTTTTAAATCAATTTGAAAAGGACAAGAGCAAAATAATAAAAACAACCAAACAAAAATTAACACTGCCTTTATAGGTTTAAAAATATCTAAAGTGAGTGCCCTTATTTATCATTTTTATGTAGAAGATTGTCAGAGACACCCTTAGGTCATTCTCTATTTCTTCTTTCAAATAAACTGCTTAGAGAAATATTATAAGTCTGAAAAAATACTGGAAAAAAAGACTTTCTTAAATAAATTAAACTTACAGGAAAGCAAACGTGAAAATGCTGACAATAAGTCTCAATTCCGCCATTAAGGTAGAAATGACTGGTGGGGCACCTAGGTGGCTCCGTCGGCTAAATACCCAACTCTTGGTTTCAGCTCAGGTCATAATCTCAGTTTGTGGGTGCAAGTCCACACTGGGCTCTGTACTGTCAGCTTAGGATTCTTTTTGTCTCTTCCTCTCTCTCTGTCCCTCCTCTGCTTGCTCTCTCTCCTCTCTCTCTTGCTCTATCTCTCTCCAAAATAAGTAAATGAACTTAAGGAAAACAAGGAAAAAAAAGAAAACCATTGAAAACGTTAGAAATGACTGGCTTATTATTATTACATGGCCCCATCAGTGACTGAGGACGCCTCTCTCTGTGTTTTCCTCTGAACAGTGTTTCAGGCCATCACAACCATGATACGGTGTGAGAACCATTGACGGAGGCCACAAAGAATGCTGATGTCATTCATTCTATTTTCTAATATCAAGACTTGCAGCTCTAAAACCCATAGATAATATTTCTATTTTTTACATGTATTACTCATGTGCCTGGCACATAAATGTTAGTTACTATTACTATAGTTAGTAACTTAAATAATTACAGTAAGTGCTGTGATTTCTAAGAGCTGCAGTGTTGCTAATTTAACAAATGCCTTAGTTCCCTCAAAATATAAAAAGACAAACATATACACGGGAACTGAGAGAGCATGAAAAAAAGGAGACTCTAACATGCAACACAGTCATTTTATTCACTGTGATAGATATAGGTAACTGTTAGATGCAGGTAATTGTTAGAGTTATGGACAGAATTATGTGCCCCCAAGTTCATATACCGAACCCTCATACCCAGAATGACCGTAGCTGGAGACTGGACCACAAAGGAGATGAGTCAAGTTAAAGGAGATGGGAAGGGTGGGGCACTAACCCAACAGGGCCAAGGTCCCTCTAAGGAGAGACAGACACCAAGAGTAATCACACACAGAGGCCACGGAAAGGAGGAGGCTGTCTGCAGTCCAGCAAGAGAGGCATCATCTGAAACCAAACCCTCTGGCACCTTGACCTCTGACTTCCAGCCTCCAGAACCATGAGAAAATAACACTGGTAGTCTGCTATATCAGCCCAAGCAGACTAATACATAGTTCACGGGAAAAGCTGGTAAAAGCAGGGAAAAAAAAGAAAATGCTTTGTAAATATACTGAATATCTTAACTTGAAAAACTGTATATTCATTTTACCAATCTTTTGATATAGAATCAAGACCTACAAAGATTTCCAGTTTTGGCCTCTGTAAAATGATGCAAAACTTAAAGACTCTTCCAAAGCAATCTGGGTACAGAAACCTAGATTGGGACAGCTCTTCTCTAAGCTTTTATACTCATCTCACCCATTCCCAGTCCAAGAGTCGAATTTAGCAACTCACTCTGTCCCATCTTTCTAAAGTATTCCACTTAGCTTTTATAAAGGTGACAACTTTATTCTCACACTCCCATTTCACTGGAGTAACTAGCATTAAACTAGATCGCATAATTACCATAACAAATATATGCAGCATAAACAACTCACAAAACAAACACAACTGACTCAGGGCAGGTAACTCAGGTGGTAGGCATGGAAGTGTACAGACGAGCAGAGATCATGCAGCTCACCAGCTGGAAGTATGTTAACATGTTCTAGGCATAGGCATTGGTGCTTTAGATCAAAAATGGCCAGTATTAGATGAGCAACTCAGTTTGAGATGGAGGTTAATTAAGAGGATTTCTACTGTATTTCCAAATAAATGTTACCCGTCCAAAACTGTCACTTCAGAAGGTTGCTATTGTGCCAAACAATATAGAAATCCCTCTTTTGGAATTTCTGAATCTGCCTAATGTTTTAAATATTCAGTGGCAGATCATCAATCTTGGAGCAGGATTTGATTTCCAAAAAACAACTGTTAAGTGATGGGTCTGCTATAAAATGTGGGCACCAAAGTCCAGGAATAAAATTTGAAGAAAAGCAAAGTGTTACTATACAGCAAAATAACTGTTTAATATTAATATATTTATTTAAATGTAAACCTAAAAATTTCAATATGCTAAATAAGTATGATATAAATATGAGTATAAGATGCCACCCCGTGAATGTCTATCATCTGACTATAAACTTCTGATGTTCTAAAAATGACAACCACTTATATTAATTATTTCACACTTACCTATACATATACATGTATGTAAATAACCACATATACCCCCATCCCTGAGTGGACACAAATCAACTACTTATATGTATAAACAACTTTGCTTTCTGAAATGCCCCAATACTGAAGCCTGATTAATGATGAAAGTTTATGTCACACTGACTCTTATTCAGCAATTAGAATAAGTCACTAAAGCTTTGCATAAAGAAGTAACATAATGGATGCAGTGTTTCAGGAAGCCATTTAACAATTAAGAACTGGAGGTGTGAAAAATGGAAAAGATCATTTAGGAGACGACCAGCACAAACCAGGTGGTTTGGTGATATGGTAATAAGGGTCTAAATGAGAGACAGACAGCAAATGGAGATCAAAAGGACAAAGGACAAAAACACGAAGTCTATGATAATATATTCAAAAGGATTCTCCAAATACTAGTCTTCACTACTGTGAAAGAATCCATAAGGTGTAAATCAGATGAAAAACAATCAAATGCAGAGCAGAGGTGGGTAAGACAAAATCTCCGGGCAGGACTTGCCATACAGATCAAAAACAAAGATGGGGCTCACTCAAGGTTAGAGAGTTTGGGAAAGCCGTGGTTGTCAATCCAGGTAAGTACAGACGAAGGAGCATTCTGTAGATTTAATTAAGCTCATTATGAGCCATTGTTCTTATCAGTTCTGATCTGGATATGAAATAACAGATGCTTTGTTCTCAAAAAGTGTGTGTGTGTGTGTGTGTGTGTGTGTGTGTGTGTGTATCAGAGACAGCACATGCATTGAGATAGAGATACAGATAGAGAAAACGACTTTTTCTATTATATAAAGTGACATTTTCTTTGCAGAATAGTCTGCAATCAAGTAGGTCTGCTTTGGAGGAAAAACAGTAACCAGTAGATTGCTAATTAGACAACAGTTTAATAGAGTGTGCTGGTTTTCTTTGTCTAACTGCATTCGTGACAAAGATGAGAAGTTAAAGTCAACTTCTATTTCTATTCTGCTACTTAACTTCTATATCCAATCCTTACCCTGTAACCCACCAAATGTCACAAAACTTTTGAACTTCAAACTCCACTATAGGAAAACTAGAAAAATCTCCTTTGGATTCTTCCAGAATTTATCCAAAAACAGTAGGATAATTTACCTCAAATGTCTTCACCTTCTCCATGGTTATCAAGCGCCTTGATGTGTGACTGGAAAGCTTCTGCTCACAGTTGCTAATGAGTTGCAGGCAAGGGTGCCAGGGTACCATCTCCTCAGTGTACCTGAGGAAAGACACCAACTTTTAGAAACACTCACACGTGCCCCCCACAGGATCATCACGGACTGACCCAGTGTGGTATGGACATCCTTCCACTCCATGCCCTATCATCTTATTCTACATGTACTGACTATATGATCCATAAACAAAATTTTTTTTAATGTTTATTTATTTTTGAGAGACAGAGACAGAGCATGAGAGGGGGAGGGGCAGAGAGAGAGGGAGACACTGAATCTGTAGCAGGCTCCAGGCTCTGAGCTGTCAGCACAGAGCCTGATGCAGGGCTAGAACCGGGAGATCATGACCTGAGCCGAAGTCAGATGCTTAACCAACTGAGCCACACAGGTGCCCCAAAGAAAACTTCTGAAAAGTACTTTAATAATACCACATCCAAAAAAAGTAGTTTGTTTTATTTTTACCTGTGGACTGAGAATAAGCGAAAATGCAAGAATGTTTTACAGAAGAACACCAAGCATTTAACAATTTAACATTAACAAGACAAAGATTCCACCTTAAAGGGTCCCAGAAGAGTACATAAGACAGAAATATATTCTGTAATAACCCCTTGGTATTCTCATGGGACTGATTCACATGGCGGTTCTTATGAATTCCCAAAGAATAAAGTCTACACGGCATATATTTTTCCTATAAGATGAAGTGTCCTTGCAAAATTTTAATGGCATCTTGAGATCTCCATTAACTTTGTAAATACGAGAAGTTATTTATAAGATTATTCAAATAAACTAGCAATAAAATAAGCACTACATGGTCGCCTTAACCATGGACTAAAATCAAAGGCACAATAATGAGGGTGGGGACTGCTGCTATGCAGCCCAGGTACTACGTGTATGGGTGTATGGCGATGATGACACCTAGAAAGCAGGAGTCAGGCTGCAGTAGTTCTGAACCTGACATCTGACAGGTTGTTGGCCTCACTCTTGGCAGAAGAAACAGGTGGCAGATGAGGGGGAAACAGCTAAGGGAGAATGCTGAAGAACAGCAGGGGAGGTACTCACTCGGTATGGGTACCATTAAGAACACTGGAATGCCTAGTTTTTATTTTTCCTTTGCAAACCTTTATACCTTTCTAGATAGCCTTTGCAAACATTTATTATATGGGAAATTTGCAAGTTCTGGTCCAAAGTGGGAAAGGCGCCAATTAGTACTTCCTATAAAGGATCACCATCTCAGCTAGCCCGTTCCAATGTGTCAACATGGTCTTCACTACCACTCTTTTACTGACTTCTCTAGTCCCTCTGACCTTCAGTGAGGTCTCCCTCATTACCTCAACCACATGCTCAAAACCTTCATCACCCACTTACAAAGCAACATTCACAATGCACTTTACTGTATTATCAGTGGAAGGAATTCCCTTGAAGTCATTTTCTGCATCCTTCCTTAGGGCTTTCCAGTAGATAATGGATTTTGCCTGATCTAACAGTTCTCTAAAGTTCACTAGATAGTCAGAAATGCTGTATTTCTCATTAGTTGATATCAAATTTGTAGTCTTCATACAAAGTATTTATGATATAAAGAAATACATTCTATACCATGGATAACAGGAAAAGAAACATAGCCTTGACCTTAAGCTTGAAAAAGCAGGGTTTGTAGATGTCTGAAATAGTATTTGTCAAACTTAGTTATGTACCTTTTTTTAAAGGAAAAAAAAGTCTTACTTCCTGGCAGAGTTAAAGTACTTTTATTAAAATGTAACTTAAAGATATATAAGCATAAGTTTGGGGCGCCTGGGTGGCTCAGTCGGTTAAGCCTCCGACTTCGGCTCAGGTCAGATCTCACGTTCATGGGTTCGAGCCCCGCGTCAGGCTCTGTGCTAACAGCTAGCTCAGAACCTGGAGCCTGTTTCCGGTTCTGTGTCTCCTTCTCTCTCTGCGCCTCCCCCTCTCATGCTCTGTCTCTCTCTGTATCAAAAATAAATTAAAAAAAAACATTAAAAAAAAGATATATAAGCATAAGTTAGATATAAAGTCCATATGCTTACATCCCTTGTATAGCTATAAAACCAATTTACAAATCAAAAGTACAAAATGAGTACAATTTTAATTAATACTGATGACACAAATGATGCTAAGCTGTTGAAACTAAGTCACCAGGCATTTGGCTTAAGAGCATAAAAACATATTTCTGTGTTTTATATTGCCTTTTTGACTTGATCTTTAAGTTGAAGCACGGAAGAACATCATTTGGGTCATCACTGTCATTAACATGCTTGTTATGAACCACCACCCTAGAACCAATCAATTTAGCTATATACTCACAAAATACCATGCTAAGGATTTAAAAAAATCAGTTAACAATAAATTCTTTTTTTAATGTTTATTTACTTATTTTGAGAAATAGAGTACACATGAGCAAGGGAGGGGCAGAGAGAGACAAGGAGAGAGAGAACCCCAAGCAGGCTCCGTGCTGCCAGCACAGAGACTGACAGAAGGCTCAATCTCATGAACCAGGAGATCATGACCTGAGCCAAAATCAAGAGTCAGACACTTAACCGATTGAGCCACTCAGGGGACCCCCAAAATTGTTTACTATAGATTTACTAATATATTTTATACCAACATACTGCAATGAACTGTTTGTAAAGTGTAAGTAGAAGCCATAAATCTGTACTATGCCTGGGTTATTATGATGGTATGGTATGCTAACAGAAATGCCATTTCATTTCTATTGGTACACCTCTAAAATCCAAACATCTATTTAAAACCTAAACCAGCCACAATAGACAAGTCCACAGAGACAGATAAGTGGCTGCTGGGGCAGAAGTAGTGGTGACTGCTTATGTGTATGGGGTTTCTTTTGGGGATGATAAAAATGTTCTGAAATTAGAAAGTGGCAATGGTTGCACAACTCTATGGATGTACTAAAGACTATGGAGATGTAAACTGTACAAAGGTGACTTTCATTACTAATTATAATACATTATTTTTTTTCACTACTAATTATAATACATTATTTTTTTTAAAGCAAAACTAACTGTGGATAGGCCCCTAGCTTTTCCATAAATCATGACACTCATTTCCTTATGAATCTTCACAGCTTAAGCTATTTCCAAACGTCACTAGAATTTCACCTCCTGTGTGAAAAAAGATTTTGCACTGATTAGAACACTCATTGAAAATAGATCAAGGGATCACTTTTTCTTGTTTCTTAGTTAAGAAATGAGAAACACGCTCTCTTCACTGCTCTGAGCCACTCCAAAGTTCATTCTACTAGAGTTACTGTTTATTCCCAGGGTAAACCGAGCCATCATGCTACATGCCTTAAACTTATACAGTGACATATGTCAATTATTTCTTCAATAAAACTGGGAAAAAATTGTATTCCCAAATCCTACATTGGGGCATACTTTATTGAGCTTCTTTACTTTATCAACATTTGTATCACAAGCATTAGCAGTGGGATTTCTATTACAGGACATCTTTTACAAAGAAATGCAGTTTGTGATCACCTCAAGAGAGTTATCTGTGTGTAATGCCAATAAGAAAATGACGCAATACGGATACATAAAGCCTGAGCAAACAGCTGCACTCTGTAGCTTAGCAATTCCTATAACATCAAACACACGTGAGTTGAAGTTATGTCATCCAGACGAATATTAATGACACTGACCTTCAGGGTCACTTGCAAGTAGCTGCAACTCTGAATAATAAACCCATACGTACCTACAGTTTACAGGAATTTTATGTGGTCAGTCTCTAGGAGTGATAAGAATAAACTACTATGAGAGCACAGATGAAAAGATTAATTCTACTAAGAAGGGTTGAAAAGTATCACAGAGATGGTGACAGTTCCGTCGGGCCTTGAAAGATGACTAGAATTTTATCAGCTGAGGAAAGAAGAAATGGTTTCTCAAGCAATGGGAACAGAATAAACAAAGGTGAAAAGATACAAAGTGTACAGAGCATCCTGACGCTGCCAAAAAATCTGATACTAGAGTGGGGGGAAATCTATACTCAAGGAAATACAGCAAGTTTGTTGAGTAGCAATTTCTTCACTGCAATTTAAACTGCCAAACAGAAAATCCTTTTTCGATCATCAGCTCTGACAATTCCTCACAAATAACTAAGCTTTTAAAAGTAGTACTTTATTTTTATCATGTTTTATATTTTTCAAAATGCCCTAGGTTTAAAGAGTAGTCCTTGAACTTGATTATAATATGTAAATACTATTTTTAAACTTGAATCATGTAACAGAATTTGGTTGAGTAACTGAATTCAGCAGTAGGACTAAAAGCCTACGTTCAATAGACCAAAAACACAAACATTTTAAAATTAAGCTATGCTAATGTATTTTAAAAATGAAATCTTTAATTCTTTGTTTTTATTTTTATTTTTTTAAACGTTTTATTTATTTTTGATGCAGAGAGACACAGAGCATGAGAGGGGGAGGGGCAGCGAGAGAGGGGGACACATAATCAGAAGCGGGCTCCAAGCTCCAAGCTTATCAGACAAGAGCCCAGCTGGGGGGCTCAAACTCACGAACATAAGATCATGACCTGAGCCGAAGTTGGACGCCCAACAGACTGAGCCACCCAAGTGCCCCGAAATCTTTAATTCTTAAAAAGCTGTATTTTCAATACAATATAACCAAACTAATTCTAAATTATTTAATTTGGAACCAAGAACATTATTTCAAACTTTTATAGATGAGTTTAGTCTTTTTTTTTATATAGTTTATGACCAAGTTGGTTTCCATATAACACCCAGTGCTCTTCCCCACAAGTGCCCCTCTCTGCCCCCCTCCCTCTTCAGCCCCCCCACTTCAGACCTCAGTTTGTGCTCAGCATTCAAAAGTCTCTCATGATTTGCCTCACTCCCTCTCCCCAACTCTTTTCCCTACCTTTCCCATCCCCATGGTCTCCTATTAGGTTTCTCCTGTTAGACCTATGAATGACAACATATGGTATCTTTCCTTTTCTGCCTGACTTATTTCGCTTAGCATGACACCCTCGAGGTCCATCCATTTTGCTACAAATGGCCAGATTTCATTTTTTCTTATTGCCATCCAACACACACATGAAATGCTCAGCGTCACTCAGTATCAGGGAAACACAAATCAAAACCACACTGAGATACCACCTCACACCAGTCAGAGTGGCTAAAATGATCAAGAGACTATAGATGCTGGCGAGGGTGTGGAGAGAGGGACACCCTCCTACACTGTTGGTGGGAATGTAAACTGGTGCAGCCACTCCGGAAAATGGTGTGGAGGTTCCTCAAAAAACTATCCACAGAACTCCCTTATGACCCAGCAATAGCACTGCTAGGGATTTACTCAAGGGATACAGAAGCGCTGATGCATAGGAGCACTTGTACCCCAATGTTTATAGCAGCAATGTCAACAATAGCCAAATCATGGAAAGAGCCTAAATGTCCATCAACTGATGAATGGATTAAGAAGATGTGGTTTATATACACAATGAAGTACTACATGGTAATGATTTTAGTCTTAAATTCATCATAATACTGTGTTATTTTAAAAAGAACAAAGATTTTGGATGACATATAGTAAGAAGTAAAAATAATTTTTTTTCCTAACACTAGACAAACTAAATTCATTAATAAGTTAGACAGTAATAATAATTAATATTTCATTAGTAAGATCACATTAGCCTAAAGGGAAGGAGATCTTCTTCTTCCCAGAAGAGGCCTGAGGTGATCTCTGAAAATGGTTTTCTATTCACTTGACCCAAAACACTCTACAAAATCATGCAAATCGAGAGGTTCAAATCATCATGCTCACTTTAAGAACACATGTGAAACTGCCCAGGCCATCCAGGGTGTGCGTATTTGAAAAGCCACCAAGTACCTGGAGGATGTCACTTTGCAGACACAGTGCATGCCGTTCCATGGCTGCAGCAGTGGGGGTGGTAGGGGTGCCCAGGCCGGGCAGGGGGCTGTGCACAAGTCAGGGGCCCAAGAAGAGAGCCAAATTTTTACTGCAGATGATTAAAATGCAGAGAGTTATGCTGAATTTAAGGGTTTAGAAGTAGATTTTCCGGTCATTGAGAACATCGAAATGAACAAAGACCCCAAGATGCGATGTAGAACTTACGGGCCCATGGTGGGATTAACCCGTACATGGGCTCCCCTGACACACTTTCAGTGAGATGATCTCATCTCAGTGAGATGATTCCTACTGAAAAAGGGCAGACTGTTCCTAAACCAGGAGAGGAGATTGCACAGAAGAAAAAGATATCCCAGAAGAAACTGAGGAAGGGGCGCCTGGGTGGCTCAGTCAGGTAAGCGTCTGGCCTCGGCTCAGGTCATGATCTCGCAGTTCGTGGGTTCAAGCCCCGCGTCAGGCTCTGTGCTGACAGCTAGCTCGGAGCCTGGAGCCTGCTTCAGATCCTGTACCTCCCTCTCTCTCTGACCCTCCCCTGCTCGCACTGTCTCTCTCTGTCTCGCAAAAATAAATAAAAATCATTAAAAATTAAAAAAAAAAAGTATAGGGAGGGTAAAACAACAGAGGCCTCATTAGGAACATTAGAAGACATGGAGGTAACTTTCTGGAGAGATGAAGTCAGGGAAGTAAATACCATAGTAGGTCTTCCCATGTGTGCATTAGACACATACCTGGATGAAAGCCTTCCCTTGATGAATATATAAAAAAGTGACAAAAGTATCCCTTTTCTACTTCTAAAATCTCCCTTTGGTTATATGCATTTGGAAATTTCCCATTGTTGGAAATTATTAAAATCGAGAAGTCACTGAAAAAAATAACCCAGTGTCCATTTTGTAAGTCTTTAGAAATATTAAAAATACTTAAAAGTACCTCCAATTTAATTTTGTATAAAGAGAAAGAAATAAATAAAAGAACTACAAGAGATATTCTTTAGCACATTCAACTCCAATTATAATTCAATACAAAACGACAAAATAGTGTGCAGTCAGAAATGCCAGAAAATAAGAAATACACAAAAACTAATAGGAGTATTTCAAAAGGACAGAGCAACCACCTCAAAGTGACTCCCACTCATCAAATCTGAGACAATCTGAGCAACAAAATAGTGACAGTAACAAATTATAGCCCAATGAATAATATAAGCATGCATGACTCCATAAAAATATAAACTAATGAATTAGTAAGCAACTGGGGGAAGAAGGGAAAACTCTTCCTTACAGTAGAATGCCAACTTAAAAATGCAGAACGAGGGGTGCCTGGGTGGCTCAGTCGGTTAAGCATCCGACTGTGGCTCAGGTTATGATACCACTGCCTGTGGGTTCAAGCCCCACATCAGGCTCTGTGCTGACAGTTCGGAGCCTACAGCCTGCTTAAGATTCTGTGTGTGTGTCTCTCTCTCTGCTCCTTCCCTGCTCACTCACTGTCTTTCAAAAATAAATAAACATTAAAATTTAAAAAAAAAAAGAAATGCAGAAGGAAGGATGGAACAGAAAAGTCATCATTGTGGTGGTTGTCAAGAATGGAGTTGTCAATGTGAATAGTGACTGGATGAACAAGACAGTGACGGAATATTGGGATATCTCTCCCATGAAATACTAATCAAAGGAAAAAATGATGGCTCACAGTGGAGAAACCTGACAGAGAACAGGACTAGAAGATCAAGTTTAAGATCTCTAGTAGCAGTTAGCTCTGTGGGACCCATGATGCAGTGCATGAAAACACAGTATAATTTTTATGGTATTCCTACCAAAAGCATTACCTGAATCTGGTCATAAAGGAAACATCAGATGGACCCTGACTGAGGGCCAACCTTTAGAATATAAGCTGTATACTCTACAAAACTGCCAAGTACACAAAAGAAAAGAATGGGGACATGTTCCAGACTGGAGGAGAATGACACGATGGGTTAATGGAGCACATTTTCTCAGATGGACTGCAACTGGTAAAATGTGAATAAGGTCCATGTACTGAACAACAGTGTTATCAATAATGATTTCCAAACTCGGAGGGTTGACTGTGGTTTGAGAAGAATGTTCTGGCTTCTGAGAAATACAAGTGATGGGACATTATTATCTGCAACTTCTTAATTAGTTCTGAAAAAGATGAATGACAATGGGTATGTAATTACGTAATGAATGAGAAAACAGGTACAGTAGGTGACATTAATGGCTGGAAAATCTGGATGAGGGGTATTTTTTGTGCTACATTTGAAATTTTTATTTAAGTCTGAAATTATCTCAAAATAAAGTTTTTAAAAATTTAGCCCTTAAGTTTTAATTAAAACAGCAACCCTGCTGCTGGAATTCAGCTTACCTGAGGCAGTGTACCTGAGGCACTTGTGTATAGAAAAAACAAATGTTCCCTTCTCTGAAAATATTAATAAAACCCCATCTATTATCCCACACACCAGGCACCTGACTCTGGTAAACTGTTAAATTCAGTGAATACAGCCCTGGAAATAAGGAAACTGATTAGCAGCCCAGCTATTAACTTTAGACAACACTCCTTGGAAGTAATTTTCCTTATGTCTAAAATGAAAAGATTAAATGAGATTATCACTGGCCAGTGATAAGAAGTCTGGGAATGGAGGTGTGTAGTCTTCTTTTTTTTTTTTAATGTCTTTATTTTGAGTGTGAGCGAGGGACGGGCAAAGAGAGAGGGAGACACAGAATCTGAAGGACGCTCCAGGCTCTGAGCTGCCAACATAGAGCCCGACGTGGGGCTTGAACCCGCGATTTGTGAGATCATGACCTGGGCCGAAGTCGGACGCTTAACTGACCGAACCACCCAGGTGCCCCGAATGTGTACAGTCTTATCAGCTGATAAACAAATGCAGGACTAAAGTTAGGCCATGGTATCTCCCAATGCAACATTTATAGAACGTAAACCAGCACGACTTCCAGCGGCTGAGGGACCATCGCCATTTTGAAAAGACAGAAAGTTAACACTGTTCTAAAATGCTTTCTGTATAATTATGTATAGTAGATACAGGGACTAAATAATTTTTTAAAAATATTTCTATGGCAGATTGAAGAAACAGTCAAATTTTGAGCCTAATTCTAAACTATCTTTCAAATCCAAAGATCCTGTCTTATTCAAGACATCTTCTGTTTCTTTGTTGTTATACACAGCTCTGTTTATAATAATCACTGAATAATAAAACCCAAGCCAATAATGCTGAACATAATCCGGGCTTTAAATATAGGCACAACTTTTATTTTGATATCAGCTTTGAAAAAAGAGACTGTACCTGAGCGTCCAACTTCAGCTCAGGTAATGATCTCACAGTGTGTGAGTCTGAGCCCCACACTGGGCTCACTGCTGTCAGCACTGAACCTGCTGCATATCCTCTGACCCCCTCTCTTTCTTTCCTCACCCACACGTGTGCATGAAAAAAGAAAAGTTAAAATAATAAGATTTATTGCAGGAAGTCTCAGTAGCTCAGTCGTTTGAGCATCTGACTCTTGATCTCAACTCAGGTCATAATCCCAGGGTTGTGGGACTGAGCCCTGTATTGGGCTCTGCACTAAGCATGAGCCTGCTTAAGATTCTGTTTCGGGGCACCTGGGACAGATGCCAGTGGCTCAGTCAGGTACGCACCTGACTCATGATTTCGGTTGTCATGATCTCACAGTTCATGGCATCCAGCCCTGTGTCGGCCTGCTCTGACAGCATGGAGCCTGATTGAGATTCTCTGTTTCCCTCTCTGCCCCTCTCTCTCTGCTTCACTCATTCACTCGCTCTCTCAAGAGAAATAAACATTTTTGTTAATAAAATTTTCTCTCACTCTCCTTCTGCCCCTCTCCTATGCTTGCTTGCTCTAATTTAAAAACATATTACATTTAAGGTGATCATAATTGTCAACATATATTTAAAGCTATCTAGTATACATGAATCACTCAACTAAGCTGTTAAAAATTACCTATGTTTGTGGCCTGGCAAAACAATTACTGAACAGCTATGATACATCACACACTGAGTTAAGGATGGTATAAAATAGCGGTTGGCAAACTTTTCCTCTAAAGGGCCAGATAGTAAGTACTTAGCCTTTGTGGGCCACATATGTTTCTGTCACATGTTTATCTTTCTTGTTTTTTTTCTCTTTTAACAACTCTTTAGGAACACATCTTAGCTCAAGCGCCTTACAAAAACAGGCTGAGCACCACATCTGGCCCAGAGCCTATAGCTTGCCAACTTCTGATATAAAATAAAAAGGTCAAAGCAATTCAATCAATAAGAGAAAAGAGCCAGTTTTATACACATACGTACGTAAACAAAGACTATTATAAACACTAAACACAAAGATATTTAGCCTGAATACAATTAGAAATAGGGCAAAATATATGCTAGATATACAAATATCACAACAAAAGTGAAATTAAAAATAAAAGTATTTAACATTACATACTCTGGTGTGTACACTGGTAACCAATAGACTAGTCTTCCACCTAATACAAGGGTCTCCGCTGCAAAGTTTAACAGGTCAAAAAACATATCACTCAGATGATAACTCAGGGAAACAGGAACGTGGCTTTCTGGACTAGAAAAAGAAAACAAAATTTCAAAATCAACGAAAAACCTTAAGACTTAAACTACGCTAATTAAAAAGAACAACATGCTCTTCCCAAAATAGCAACATATCACCATTGACTTTCACTTACCATTTTTCTATCCCCTTTGGTATTTCCTTCTGAGAACCTGTTCTTCTTGTAGATTCTCTGATACCATATGGGGCTAGACAGAAAACAAGTAATGTGGATAGTCAAAAAGTCACCTAATCACCAGTGAGGCGCAGGGACATCATAGGTCTCTAGAGTGACACTCAAAAAACGCATTGCTGCCTATAAAATATTCCAGCCAGGAACGCACAACACGAGAAACATTCTACTTAAAACACTGGGAGGGATAGCAAACCACTGTGTTCTTCAAAAATGCCAGTGCCAAAAAGAGAAAGGCTGTGAAAAGTGTGACAAACTAAGAGAGATTACCAAATGCAATACCTGACGCTAGACTGGATATTATTGTCCCAGAGGGAAAATAAAGAAACGTGAAGATGTTAGGGTAAGGAGAGATTGAGTACAAGGCTGACATTTCTCTGTGTGTTGATCAATTTTGAATTTTAAGTGTAAATGACTTTAAGGAACTAAGTCTACTCTTCTTTTGTAAAAAAATAAACTTACGATCAGTGATGATTGCATCAAAATATGTGCCCTTCCTCCAGGAAGGTTTAGATGCATCTGAAACCAGGACATCAAGGTAATACTTCTCCAAACCATATTGCCGAAGATTTGCCCTAATGTTTTCATCTGGTCCTCTCCATTTCTGGTTTTTCCTACTAGCCTTTCCTGAAGGGAAAGAAAAAGGAACACAGAAACTGCTAAATGAAATAAAACATTCTTATTTCTTGTCACTTAGCTAGATGTAATTTTTAACTCCTTTACACCTATATTTACAGTAACACTTGTTTTCATTTAAAATCTTCATTTTATGTAAAGTTATTTTTATTTCCACTTACTACAGAAAATATTCTGAACTGTAAAATGTACTGTCTACCTGATCTTGTTCTGTCACCTTTCAATTCTTACCAAACTCAAAGCATATACAAGTAAGATACAGAGCTGAATAGAACATGGTCCCTCTCCTGCAGGAACAAATAGCCCCATGTAGAAATAGTGATGAATCAGAGAAATGAAGAAGAAATGAAGAAAGCTAACTTGGGAAATATAGGAGCTCTGGGACCATGGAGAGAGGAAGCAAAATGGAGATACCACAGAAGAGAAGGTAAAGTGGGGGTTGAAGGAAGAAGTTCAAAGTTCTGGTTTAAGAGACACAAGTGGATGATGATACTGTTAAGATCAGAGAAACCAAGAGGAGAAACAAACTTAAGGGACAGAATTAGACTCCCTTGAGATTATGCCAACCTTGCTTGTCAGAAAGAGCTATTTAGTGGGTACAGGCCAGCATATATGCACTTACAGTTAAATCCGTAAGAACGAATGACATTTTTTATTAACCGAGGTGTTTGTTCTCTAGTTATTCTATTTTTATACACTCTTCTGCATCTTGATCTACTTCCAATAAAAACAAAACTTAAAAATCAAAAGGAGGGATGCCTGGTTGGCTCAGTTGGTTAAGTGGCCAACTTAGGCTCAGGTCATCATCTCATGGTCTGTGGGTTTGAGCCCCATGTCAGGCTCTGTGCTGACCGCTCAGAGCCTGGAGCCTGCTTCACATTCTGTACCTCCTTCTCTCTCTGCCCCTCCCCTGGTCACACTCTGTCTCTCTGTCTCTCAAAAATAAATAAATAAATAAATAAATAAAAACATTTTAAAAAATCAAAAGGAGAAGAAGGATATGACTCTGAATAACATGCACTGTGATGGGAGAAGTGTTCAGAGAGAGACGCCTGGAGAAAAGCAACATGTTAACACAAGTCAGAAAACTGCAGCGCCTTAAGGAGGCAGAGACAGAACAGTCAAGCAAACACCACCTGATGAGATCACTGTCCAGGAAGCCAAGGGAGGCTTTACAAAGGTCGACACGGCCAAATGCTGAGATGTGTGGTCCTAAGAGATTTCAGCAGGCATGGAAGTCAGAAAATACTGGGCAGTGAGAGGTGAAGAAAAAGAGACAGCAAGTAAATACTAGCTTTCAAGACGCACTTTGACAAAAGGAAGAAGAAAACAATGTGGCAGCTAGAGGGCTCCTACAGGACTGATAGAAAAGGTTTTGTATTTTTAAAATAGCAGAAACTTGAGAATATTTGAGAGTAGAGACAGAAATTATAAGCATAAGAAACAGAGGGCATATTTAACAGCATCTTGGGTAAGCTCTGAGAAAGTTCAACCTCAACCAGAATTCTACACAAGTAAACTGAAAGGTTATAACATAACTTAAACATAACTTTCATAAATAAGAATTCTAATAAATTATACAGGACAATCCTCTTAATGCAAACATACTGCTTCTACTAAAAGCCAACTGGAATAATTCTTAGCACTCTGTCTGCTCCAACGTATTGCCAAGAATATCTTTTTCTGGATAGCCCATTTAGGTGAACTTGATAAAATATAACCGATTTTCCTTATGATAAATATACAAAATTCCTTCTAGTCAAGTAAGGAAAAAAGACTGCTCATTAAGCACAATATGTCAAATTGTTTCAAGGGGAAAATGTATGATAAATTTTTACCTATACAATAACTTAAGAATAACTGGGAGACAAACAGAAAAAGGGTGTTCAAGGGGCTAATTCTAGTTATAATAATGGAATACCAACACAAACAGAATTTCAAAGTCATCAGTAAAACTTGACATTTTTAGTACCATTCAGGTATATGGAAATACTTTTTCCAGTTTGATTCAATTCCATCCAATCACATAACATTAGCAAAGTGTCTAGATTTCAAAATAATTTCCAAAACTGCCTCAAAAACAAGCAAACATTCATCTTATGTTAACTTCAGTCTAATGCAGAATCTTCCAAGTTCCTGTCACCTTAACTGTTTCAAAGATATTTTGGTTGGTTATGAAATTAAAAACAATATAGTACTCAAGAACTATAAATTAATCTAGCATTCATACAACATATGATTACTGAATAAAAATATTGACAATCTTTAAATTAAAACTATGTTTTATTAATATGGACATGCTGATTAGAAAATGGCTAGATTTGGGCACCTGGGTGGCTCAGTAGGTTAAGTATCTGACTTCAGTTCAGGTCATGATCTAGTTCACGGCTCTTCAGTTCAAGTCCCACATCAGATTAGCTTGAACCCCGCTTCAGATGAGCACAAGCCCCACTTAAGGTGAGCTCTGCTTCTCTCCATCTCTCCTCTCTCCCTCTCCCTCTCTCACCTGTGTCCTCTCTCCCTAAAAAATAAAGTGGCTAGTCCCTCTCTACTTCTTTCCCAACCCTGAAGTTCACAGCCTTGTAGTCTGCCAACTTTTTAAAAATCTCTTATTATAAAATAAAGAGAAAAAAAAATCTCTCTCACTAAAAGCACAAACACCTCTGAGGGGAGAGCTTTTTCTGATTCATCTTTGTTACCCAGGAGATAACTGTGCATATACTGGATCATTTCATAAAAAGCAGATAAGAAATGAAATCTTACTTTTTGTGATAAGTAAAACTATGCTGTATCACAACTCTGTATCTTAACGCCAAAAATAGACGTATTCCATATAAATGCGTTTAATTATTTTAAAGGCCCACTTGGTACAAGAACAAAGGCTGTAACACTGTCTAGAACCTCTACTCACCCAGGCCATGAACTGTGTTGTAGTCTATGTCTGTCCCACATACATACGCGCCGAAATGAGCAGATGCTATCAGAAGGCCACCTGAAAAAAAATCACACAATTATGGTCTTCTAACCAGAAAGTCCCAGACTCTTGTTTCTTCCCCTCTTTAATTTGACCCAGAGTCTTACTAACTAGCCGTAGGCAGAGTACCAGGGAGTAACACCAGTTCTGACCATATTTAGCAAGCCTCAGAACTAAAAAATCACCCCTAAGCTGTGCTCACTACAATGGTCACAACAGAGGGAGTTAATGTATGTCCTGACATCATTACCCTAAATGCACTACTTTGGGAAAATTACTTTTTGATCAAAATAATGTATATTTAGACATTTTCATCTGATTTTGAGAGGTCGATACAAAGCAGCTTGATCCTTCCCTACAAATAAGCACAAAAGGCTGCTTCATAAAGAGCTGGCAATAAAGAAATTCTAACAATTGGGCTCAATTCCCAGTGAAGTCAGGGTTTCAAATAACTAAAGAGGGCATAATTAATATATAAGACATTAATCCCCACAAAAACTAAAATATTAAGACAAGAAATAGTTATTCCTATAACCAATGAAGCAATTATCTTTTTTAAACTGTAAATATGAGCATATACAAAAATAATACAACTTTTCTATTTACTTAGTGCTGTAATCAAAGTAAGAACAAATGTCCCACTGCATTTTGACTGGACTAAGTAACTTGTTAGCTGTGACTAGCTCACATACAAAGAAAATCCTAATAAAGATTTAAATATTAAAGAAGCTCTTTAAAGGTAATAACATTTTTAAATTGTTTAAGGGAAAAATTACAAAGTTAAATATTTTAATAATTGTACTTCTCATTGAACTTTACTTTTTTTTAATCATCCAAAGTAAAATACTCTTTGTCCTAATAGCTATACTGTAGAAAGGTATGTCAGTAAAACTGACATCAGAAATATATTCTTAAACTATGCACCAACTCGGATAAGGGAAAATAACTATGTATTTCCCCTTACATCCTTTACAAGGTGATCTCTAAAATGAAGACAGATAGTGCCTCCAGAGGGCCGAGATGTATAAATGAATAATGTGCCTTCCACAGCCATTTAAAACACAGTCTAGTCTGGGAGCATGTACTTAAATATACTTTGCTTGTGAAAAATACTATAACTGACTGCTATTACTGGAGTCCATGAAGAAGAGAAATGAAGGACTAAAAGTACAGCAGAAACCAAAACCTAGGTTCCCTCACACTACCTAGAGGCAGCATTTGTGTGAGAGGTAAGCTATGACCTCATTACTCTTGCTCTATACATGGAACCGTCCACACTTAGGAAAGACACTGTACTCCGATGACTTGGAATACTCACAAAATCACTTCACCCAGATTATGAGGAATTACTACAATTCTGCCAATTAAGGCAGATACTCACCTAGAAGAACTAGTTGTCAAGGGGAACAGAAAAGCTTTCCTGTGCTTCCTTAAACAGAACCTTATCCATTTGGTTAGAGTGAGTTTTGAGAAGAGCCAATTTAGAGTACACTGCTGAAAGGAGATGGATAATCCGTTAGACGGCATCTGTTAGTTAACTCTGTGCCCTTTAAGCTTTCAAAGTTTTAAATAAAATCATTATAAATTAGTTTCTCTAAACTGGTCGCTGGGTAGTCACTGTTAATCATCTGGTTGTTTTCTTAATTAAACTGAAGCATTGTTTTGCATGAATTCTATCCTACTTGGAGTTTCCTTGCTGCTTTCTGGTGGAAGCAGGGTGATAAAGGAAGGGTGACGAGGTGAGAGGGCAGGTAGTGTGACTCACCCCATTTCTTATTATGCTGTCAAGTGTACAATACCACAAACTCAGTGTTTTCATATTTCCCTACTTAAACTGTAACCACTTTAAGGTTAGGTCAATATCTTCTAGGCAAAAGGACACAAGAAGTGGAACTTCTTTTTAATATAGAAACTAATGTATGACTTTCATCATTAAAGATTTAAGTGAAAAGCCTCACAAACGTGTAGAAATGAGAAACTGGGATTTGGTTTTGCTGACAGAAAAGGAGAAAAGGAGGAAAAATGGACTGCAACTATATCTACTTTATCCTTTTTTAAATAGAACGAAATCATACTAGCAGCCTGAGCAAAAGGCTATAGCAAGAAAATAAAAATTTTACTAGATAAACTATGGAGCCAACAAAGAAAAGGAAAAGGAGACTACAAAGAGTTGTGGACAAAAATGAGAAGGAAGCAGAGACTATTCCACAGACTTATTGAAATCAAATGTCTCTTCCCTCCTTGTCTCTTCCCTCTGGTCTCTTCCCAGGACCAGGACAGTCAGTTTCCCAACACCTGGGACCTGTGTCTATCATTCTGCAATGATGAAATTCCAAAAGGAGCTACACTCCCTCCTTACAAGATGGATCATCTGAAGGTAGAAGCATCCAAGGAGTACTTACTAGTCTCCTGGCTATAATCTCAATGACCATCATAATAGCTGACTCACTTGAGACGGGGGGGAAAGGAATCATAAGTGTATCTATGAAGCTCTGTCCTAAAATCATATCACATCTACCTAGAGCAACTGGCAGACACTTGTACCAATTATTTTCATTACAAAGAATTAAATGTTCTTGATTTTAACCCTCAATTTCCTTGACTGTTGTTACAATTTGCCAACAGTTGAAAATTATGAGTATCTTGGAAATTAGCCAAAGAAGGGATTAGAAAATGAGTTCATGGTCAAATTGTTCATTATAACCATGCAATATTGGTTGTATCTAACATCTTTTGCCAAAAAGGCATCTATGCTCCTAACAAAATAATAATTAAAAGTAATAATGATAACCATTATAGTTCACTGTCTACCATGCGTCAGGCAACTTCCTAAGAATTTCATATACAAGCATTATCTCACTTAGCCTCAGAATATATTACTACTACCATTTTATCAATGATGGAACTGAGGCTCAGGTAAGTTAAGAATGTTGCCCAAAGTGACATAATAATGGATAGAATAAAGATTTAAACTCATTCTATTTGCTCTTTTCTCTACATCATTTAATTTCCTTTGGGGTCAGCACCAAATGAAATGAAATATACACTTAGCTTACCAATTAAATAAACAAAAGTAAAATTTGATATCAAACAAATTAATTAAAGGGGCACACTCAGTTAATGAGACTTGTATACCACTGACAACTCTTGTACATCACAGGCAGGCTGGTACCATTTTAGGTACTCAACATATTCATGCTCATCAATCCTATAGCTGTGCTCATATTAGAACAACAGGACTTCCTAACTACTAAGAGGATTGAGCTGTCCCAATGATATGCATCTTCTCCCTTGGGGAAAAAAATGGAGATATACAACTTTTTAAAAAATCTTAGTAAGGAGCACCTGGGTGGCTCAGTCAGTTAACTGTCTGACTTCCACTCAGGTCATGCTCTCACTGTTTTGTGAGTTCAAGCCCCACACTGGGCTGTGTGCTGACAGCTCACAGCCTGGAGCCTGCTTTGGATTCTGTGTCTCTCCCTCTCTCTGCTCTTCCCCCACTCAGGCTCTGTCTCTGTCTCTCAAAAATAAAAATAAAAAAATTTTAATCTTACTAATATGAAAGTTAACGTATTCACTAAAATGGGAAAAAATGTGTTTCTGCAGCTCATACTGTCATCCTAGATAACAAAAGCAGACTGTCTAAAAGAAAAGGCATTTAGGCAGGAAAAGATTATGCTCTCCTTTAAGTTTTCCATAAATTTTCTACTCTATAACCTTGAGAAAAATCACAGGTCATGAGAAGTCAGTGGACAAAGCATCCAGGAAAGTAATACATTTTAATTTTGTGCCTTTAAAATGAGAAAGGATTGTATATACTTGACTTTGTTTTTAAAAACTAGAAAAGGAACCAAACGATAAAAATATCATCAAATGCTTCATGAAAAACTATGGCCATGGAAGAGGGCACAGGGCTACCATTTCTGCAGTCCTTCAGAAGGTAGTACCCATCAGTGAGACAAAGACCCAAGAAAGAGGACAAATGATACTTAAACTGTGTCTATGCACAATTATGGGCTATCACCAAGTTCAAAACTACAGCACCAAAAACTAAAGCTCGAAATCTATGCTTAAACTACAAACACAAAGTACAAAAATATTTTTTTAGCAGTATTTTTTGCAAAGCTCTTCCTCTTTATAATTTTCTATTAATTGTCCTCTGTAAACAGTCACATGACCAAGATATCCTAACCACTCGAAGGAGCTGCTCTAAAGCAAATTAGAGGCAGGTCTCCTTGCCTCTTAACCACATCGAAGGTAATCAATATTTTGATTGCTGTGGCAGTTAGCATTTCATAAGATACCCAACCTCATATATATCAAGGGAAGGAAATTTTAAATATACAGGAACTCTATTTTTAAACTTTATGGTGTTGTCTACATGTATGTAATACATATCAAATATTATGTGTGTGTATGTATCTCAAAGACATCTCAATTCACAGGAAAAGTTTTTAAAGCCCAAGAACAAATTAAAAATTAACGGGTTTAACACTTAGAAAAAGAAATTAGATCCAGTCCTCACAACATACAAGAAAAACTCCAAATAAACCAGAGATTTAAAAGAAAAAAATTAAAACTATAAAAACACTAAAAGAAAAACATAGCTAGATTCCTCTATATAACTTAGATGTAGGGAAAACTTTTGCATGGCAAAAAAGCAATTACTTGCACAGTCAAATGACAAATGGAGAGAAAATACTTAATTTTGTGTGTGTGTATACATATTTATACATTTTCTATGTAATACATACAAAAAAAACCCCAGTAGAACAAAAAGGAGGGTGCCTGGGTAGCTGAGTTGGTTGAGAGACTTGATTTTGGCTCAGGTCATGATCTCATGGTGGTAAGATGGTGGCCCCCTTCCTTGGGCTCTGTGCTAGGTGTGGAGTTGCTTGGTTCTCTCTCTCTCCCTCTTCCTCTGCCCCTCCCCCACTCATGCCAGCCCGGCTTCTCTCTCCCTCTCTCAAAATAAGAGGGAAAAAAAGCAAAAAAACAAAAAAACCAGGGAAGAAGAGGGAGGGCTAATGTCCCTAACATACAAAGCACTTTCAAAAATAAAGAACATCTGCATAAAAATAGGCAAAAGATATAAAAGATAATTTTTTTTAAGTTGTGAAAGTGGCCCTTAAAATATAAAAGATTATTAAACTTCACTCATATGAGAAATACAAAAATAATACTACATCAAGATAACATTTTCATCCAACCAACTGGCAACACCTGAAAACCTGGACAGTGAACTGTGCTGGTGAGGCTGTGGGAGAACAGCGACTCTCATATGCTGTTGGCAAGAACATAAAATGGTGCAACAGAGAGGAATTTGGCAACGTTTAACAAAACTACATATGCACACATTCTTCAACCCAGCAATCCTACTTTTATGAATTTACCCTAGAGCCACATCTCCAACATTATGCGAGTATATATACAAAAGATTATTCATTGCAGGCATTATTTATAACTGTAAAATACTGAACACTACCCATGTCCAAGTATAGGAGACAATAAATTATAGTACAACTATAAAAAAGAATGAAGACAATCTCTATGAATTAACAGAAAGTGATTTCCAGGAAATACTATTAAGTGAAAAAAGCAAAGTTGTGTAAGAAAGAAGTAGAAATAAAATGTACATATCTCTGCTTATCATTACAAAAAAAAAACACACATGAACAATCAACTAAAAAAGAACTTAGTTCTACAAGGGACTGGACAGGGGGGAGGATGGAAGAGACAGGAGAGGTGTGACATTTGTCTGAGTACACCTCTTGTATAGTTGACTTTTAGAAGCAAATTGATCTTCTACACACTTGAAACTAACAAGAATGGAAAGAGGTAAAAATCTCAAACTGATGGCAAACAGAAAAAACAAACGCCGAACTGATTTGTAAATAAAGGGGAAAGAACAGAAAGCACAGTATTTGACTTTACTGACTGCTAGGTGAGGTAGAGAACTGAATACATATCCTAAAAACATATCATTTTGATAGGGTTTTTGTACCGTTCTGCTTTGGGCAAAGCAATTTTGAAACTATTTTAGATGCATTATAGGAATAAGCAAGAGAATACATGTGTGGATGAGAAAAAACAGAATTCTCACTGTGAAGAAGGCACATGTAAAAACGGAATGGGGATAGGCAAGAAAATCTGTCGGCATAAACCAGAATTTGTAGTGTACGTGAAAATTCACAATTTCTACAATATTTGTGTATATATCTATGTGCACACACAGTATGTATGTAGGGACATGTATCCGCATACACATTTATATGTGTATTGTGCACATACACACGTAAGTGTCCTAGCTTATCTGCTCAAAGGGTTGAGAAACAAAGACATCTAGCACCCAGACCCTGGTGGTCCCTAGTCCCGTTCTCACTAAAAGAAACAACGGTCCTTTGGAAAAATGACTGATTCCAGGATTTGGGCAGGTAAAAAGCTAAGCCAGAAAGTAAAAAAGTGCTCAAAAGTAAAGATAGAAACATGTCACAAAGACAGATCCAGTGCAACAGGGCTCTCACTTGGCAAATGTGGGACAATTTGAGCAACAAAATAAGTAAGTAATGAATGATGGACCACTAAGGGGAAAAAAGGGAATCTACAAGATTATATTAATAATAAATACACAGAAGAGAGGATATAGCTCTTATAATAAAATGAGTGTCAATGGGGGGGTGCCATTATTGGAAATCATCCCACTGTACTGGTTCAGGCAAGAATCATCAATGAATGATAAGCCTGATAACCTAACAGGGGAGAGGGGTAAATTCGATGTGGAATAGAACATTTACATGGTCTTAACATGTCTCCATAAAAAAACATAAAAAGAAAACAAATAATAAAGTAAAATGAGGCCAGACGTTAATAGTTTAATCTGGGTCAAGTATATGCAAGTGTTCTCTGTTCTATTTTTATTCTTATATCTTTACCAGAAGTTTGCATTATTTCCCACAAGAGTTTCATAAAAAAGTGGGCAGAGGGGGCACCTAGGTGGCTCAGTTGGTTAAGCGTCAGACTCTTGATATCGGCTCAGGTCATGATCTCAGTGGTAGGTTCAAGCCCTGCATCAAGCTCTGTGCTGATAACGTGAAGCCTTGTTGGGATTCTCCCCCCACCTCTGCTCTCTCCTCCACCCTCCCTCCCCTCCCTCCCCTGTGGTTGCTCTCTCTTTCTCTCTCAAAATAAAATAAACTTTAAAAAAAAAGTATGGGGGGAGGCACTTAGGATAATAAACATAAAAAAGAAACAAACAGGTAGTATGTTGGATGTAGGATATATGGAGACATTGGTGGAGTGGGAGAAGAGAGACTCGCTAGCAGATTAATTCAAGAACAAACACAGAAAATCATTCCAAATTAGAAATCTCTTGACTTTGATACTATTTCTTCCTAATCACATGTGGACACATTCCTCAAGTTAGTTTATGCTATAACAGCTGGCCGACAGATTATAATGCAGAAAGAGACAGCTCTAGGATAGTAGTCATGAAATTTATATACTGTATAACCTTAGCCAAGTCACATAACCTCTCCCTGTGCCATAATCTCCTCAGGAAGTTTTTTCTTTTTAATTCAACAATGTGAGCTATTGCATCAACACTGCTTCCCAAGTTTCTGATGAGGAAGGACAGCTACAGAGAGAAACTCCAACCACAAATATAATGTGTTCCTACATAATCTGAATCACAATGAATTTAGTCAAACCTAAATGTGAGTATTCCCTAGGTATGAGGAAGATCCAGCAAAAAATGGGATGCAGCAGGAAAATGTCTTCACACTTTAGGATTTCTACACACAGTTAATTATAAGGACATCTAATCGAGGGTGTACAGAAAGCCCGGACTGCAGCCTCAGCAGCCAGGCTCTAGCCCACTGGTAATTAATCAGTCTCTTTTCTAATTTTCACACTTAATTTACAGAACTCTACAAATCAAATCAAAGATAAGACACATTGCCCATTTTTTCCATGTAACTCTATGGTTGTCAATTTTAAATGATGAACACATTTCTCTGTCTTGTCACTCAAGTCTTTTTTTCCACCCAAGAGTCCTATTTAAATAAACTATGTAGCTTTAATACATTTCCAGTGCACGGTGTTGCAATGGATGGTATGCTCCTCCACCTAGTGGCTTACTTGGGGAAAAAGTTCACAAAATTGTATCAGCATCACCCTTGAAGTGGCAAAAGTGTTATATACAGGGCTAATTACACAAATATGTGGTTGTCTCTTAGTCACTGTCTAATGATAATTAAGATTATTGTCCATATATACTTATCTTTGAGCAAAAATATTACTATGATCTTGACTAATATAGACAAGTAACATCTATGCACTATTTTAACATTTAAATAAAAATACCTGTTCCAACAAATGGATCAAAGACAATATCATTTTCTTTGACTTTTCCATGGTTGGCCATGATAAATGATAAACCAGCATCCATGCTTGTATTTCCAATAAAGTGCCTCTTTTTAACACTGTATGACTCAATAAGCTCTCTCTGTCCATCTGCAATCTAGATCAGAGATTCTTCAAATTAGTGTAACTGTATCACAGATTTAAGAACATCATTCACAATAAATCCACAGCAACTGAATGATTAAAAACTGCTTTCCACTTACCATTGCTCTAAACTTGTTCCTTTAAAACTGTGATTGAAGTGATTATGGACACATACCTTGTATTTTTTAGTGTGTTGCAACCGACTTTCACTTTTCAAACTAAATTTGAATTGAATTTGAAGGCAATAATTCCAGGAATTGGTGGTGAATAAACTTTACCCGCCTCTTTTTTCTCCTAAATAACAATATTCTGTAACATAAGCCCCAGCTTCCATTACCCACTTACAGCCTTACGGGAAGTGGGCAAAACTGCTCGGCAGTATTTTCATTTCTTTTCAGAAGGGAAGCATAGATCAGAGCTCCACAAGTGAGATCCCTCAGCTAGCACAGCACTCTGCCTTCTCTCTGCTTAAAAAGTAGTTCAGACTTTCGGAGAAGCCTCACGTTATTTTTTCCTGGCCACCTCCTGCCTAGGCCCTACGTCTGACACGTCTCCCGCACTTCACAGGACCCTCTGAAAAACAGCAAAACGAAACACTTAACCATATATCTCCCCACTGATTTTAATTCACACAGTAGTTCTGACTCTTCAAAAATCTAACATTCAGCTTTTAAAGAAACCATCTGAAATAGGTAAAAAGAACCCTTGCTTACCCATCTACCAAAATAAATATTATGTGGACTCTCAGGGATGCAGTTTGGGTCCAAACCATAATCCTCCAATATAGAGAATATATGCTGTGGCTTCTTTAAATTCACTTTTCCTTCAAATGGCAGAAATTCAAGGGCCTAAAAAATAAAATTCTCATGTCCCATTAGAATATTAAAGGAAAAATAGTGCTTATCGAGTAATACCTGTAAGTCTGGTGTCAGAATTAAGACAAAACATGAAAATTACGTAAGACACAGCGTGCTACAAAATAAGCACTTAGAGCGTTGAGAACTATTACCTATCAGCCGTGGCCAGGCTACACACGCTCATAGGTTTTCTCTGATTTTAGCTAAATTCACTTACATCTATTCGTTTGACTTTTTCTTCTTGTGTCAGTGTTTTATTAAATGTGTGAATCTTTATTTTATATGTAGAATCCGAATGTAGAAATGGAACCTAAAAAATAAAAAAGCAGATAAATTCTTTTAAACTTAGTAATTCTACAGTATCTGTAGCTATACCTCTACAAAACTACATTTCACTACGCACCATTTTCTCCACAGGGTAGTTTTTAAGAGAACTATACAGCTCTTCCGGAGATTTTCCATGACCCCACAGTTCAAATATGGACCTAGGAAATAAATCATCAGTACTAACCTCAGTAATCAGCTCTTGCAGTAATATATAGCAATTACTTATCTAGTTCTTTCTGCTTGCTCCACTAATATAATTATTACTTGTATTTTCTAAGCTAGAAATGAATAATGTGTCCTAAAAGTCAACATAGCTTTAGTCCAAATTACACAAAGAAGTGTCACTTTACGCAGGAGGGAAATGTAACATAAGTCAAGATTTTTCCAGGTTTTCATCATTGTATTCTTATACTAGAATACAAATCATGCAGTAACATTATTTATTTTAGTGAAGCAGGGTAAAAAACTACAGTAAATACAACTTTCCCAAAGTCTTCTCCATAAAACAAAAAGAAAAAAGACCAGTTAAAATGTTACTATTAATACTTAGCTATTACTAACAGTTAGTAACTAATAGTTACTTTCCTAATAATTAGAAAGAGCAAACTAAAAAAAAAAAATCCGGGGCACCTGGGTGGCTATCTGACTTCAGCTCAGGAAATGATCTCATGTTTTGTGGGTTCAGGCCCTGGATTGAGCTCTGTGCTGACAGCTCAGAGCCTGGAGCCTGCTTTGGGTTCTGTGTTTCCCTCTCTCTCTCTGCTCCTCCCCCTCTAGTGCTCTGTCTCTGTCTCTCAAAAATAAATAAATGTTCAAAAAAATGTCTCTTAATCCTAAAGCTTCCACTAATTTCCAGGAACAATTAGACAATTACAAGCAAATTTCATTACAAACATTACAAGCAAGAATTCATTGTAATGGAACTCTTATCTACACAGTAGCATGGCTTTGTGCATCTAAATTCAAACTACTTTATAACTGCAATTCATGCTGCCATTAGGATTAATAATGTTATCCTTTGAAAATCAACGCTTCCTTTCTTTTCCATACAAGAGATGATAGTCGGTATTCCGCTCTCTAATAAATAAAATATCAAAACATATCTTATGACAGTCCTCACTTTTTGTCATTTCAACCTGAATCTGCTCACCCAACTAAAAACCATCTATAAGAAATACATCTTTAGATTTTGTATACTTTGGTTATAATTCAGTGTGGCATTTATCCTATGTAATAACAGCAACTACATCCTATTCCTGTTTAATACAGAACCATATTCCTGTTTAATACAGAACTTTAAAAAAATTATCCCAAAAGAAGTATTTATGCATTCCACCACTCAGATGCCCCCACCCTCAGTTTCAGCAAAGAACTCCCTGTTCTACCACTACCACCCAGTGGCAAACTCATTAACTGCAAGCTACAGTGAGCTCCAAACTATCAAATACAAACTAACCCCTTCTACTCTCTGCCAATAGAGCAAAAAAGGACAGAGTAGCATGTACGGTCTACAATCTGCAGTAAAACATTATAAGTTTCTCTTACTTGGCACACACTGTCCGTTTCATTAAATTTCTGGCAATATCTTCAGAGGGAATGCTAAGAATCCAAAAAGGAGACTGAAAAAATAACAATATACAACTTGTAACTGGTTTTATGGCCTCATATGCTTCTATTCAAGAAGTCAATAAGGAGAGATTCCTATTTGCAACTTCTATGATCTAACTCTAACCAAATTAAAAATTGTTCCAATAGTAAAAAAGTAAAGTATTTTAACAGGTTATCTGTTAGGATACTAAAGTTCAACATCAGAACATTTTTATAAGTGGCTATAAGTGCAAAGATCAGCAAATTCAAAGTTAAACTTAAAACTAATTCTCTATTTGCTCTCTTATTTATTTTGACCAAATAATTAATGCATAGGATGCATATCTTACCCCAAAGGATAATATCAGAACTTTTTATTGTTATCATTCCTTATAATGCAGTTTTTTATTTTTAACTTCTAAGTAATGTATTTAGGTACTTGTGGCCAAGAGGGTAGAAAAGAAATACTCTGAAATAACTATGATGGAAAAGCATACAGTATGTTACTAAATTATCATTATTTATTATTAATTAATCTAAGGAAAAAAGTTCCAGGTACATCAGGAGGGTTTACCAATTCCCTGTCTCAACCATCAAGATTAAGGCACTTTTCATCTCTACCCAAATAACACCTTGCCAGAACACAGAAAAACAAAACAGCCTCCAGACCTCAGTTTATCACCTTCACCCAATTATATCCACACTCTCCCTCTTTTTCTCCTCCCTCAATATATGAAAGTCAATCAGGAGTAAAGTCCAACCTTAGCCGACTCTCAACTAAATTCTCTCATCTTCTGGAAGAAATCCTCCCTTCCACACCCAATCTTTCTTCTTCCAGTATTTATACTAGTCTACAGAAAAAATTCAAAATAATCCAAACAGAAAAAAGATAATTACCTCAGTACTACTATTATCAGGAAAATTTTAAAAGCACTCTGAATGAAATCATTAGATAAATAATAGTAAAACTAATCCATGGAAAATATTATATAACCCTGTTAGTGATGAAGGCTGTGTAGCAATATGTGCCTCTATTAACAATATCAAGTGAAAAAGAGACTGCAGAAGTTCATATTTTAGAACTGAAGGGGAAAAGGCATATGAAAAGAGATTGAAAGGTAGTACCCTCAAATTATAAGTCATGTGAAAAAAAAGCTTTGTGAATGATTTATTTCTATTTTCCAAACTTCTCTAATACACTGACAAACCATCAAATACAAAATATAAAGCTCATCAATTCACACTCTCATACATGAACAATTTTTATTTTTTAAATAATTCTCAATGAGTCTGAAATTCCACTAAATTCTAATCATATACCTCACCAATGGAAAACAGCCCTTTTTTCTAATTAAAGGACAGATACCAATTATGGTACAGGTGTCGAGTTAGAAAAAAACTAGTAAACTAAATGACTATTGAAAATAAATGACTTTCCAAAATCACTTTTTCCCCAAAAATATCCTTTTTATTCTACTGCCCCTAGAAACAGATACAAGTAGCCATACAAATATAAATTTAAGATTTGCAGTTCTTCTCTTCAAACACAAGGTTCTATTTATAAATATACTGCACATGGTCTAATTAAAAGTATAAATTCAACTTACCTTTCCATAAATTTCCTGATTACTGGTGAACTGACCTCCAAAAAGTGAAAGCAAAGACTTTATTTCCTATATTGAAAATATTATAGAAAAAACACATTTTAACACAGGGAACTCAAAGTCTATTAACAGATATAGGTATAATTAGATCTTTTTTAAAGAGTGCTTTAGTGATCTACCTGAGGCATTTACATTTCAACACCAGACAAATTACAACTCTAGGCTCTGGAAAAATTTTTACAGTCACAACCACGGTAAATAATTTCTGAGAACTTTTAGACAAAAGGAATGCTAAAAGACTTGGTCAGAAAATGCCCTGATGTTAGAAAAAATTAGATGACAAAAACTAGAGATTAGCAAATCTTACAATGGATCAATAAAATGAATTATTAAACAGATGAATTAAAGATTTTTAAACAACAAATAAATGATTAACCAGGAAGCATCACTGTGGATTCATTAAACAGAAGTTAATAGCAACTTATCTTCCCCTTCTCTCTGGATAAAGTTACAGAACTAGAAAGAGTACACAATAGCTACATTAAAAATATCAGGAATGCAAAGCTGAAATCTGTTCAGATAGTATATATATTCTATGAAGCAATCACTTTGCATCATTAAACACGAGGAGTATACAAATTTTACCATTTGTACAGCTAACAAATTTTCTCTCCTCAAATGACACACAGCAGGTAGAATCCCACGGATCTCCGTAGGTCTTACGGAGGTAACCTAATTAGAGATGTGTCCCTTGTGCTGGGTGCCATAACCCCCTTTCATCTCAACTACAAGGAGCCTTAACACCAAGCTCATCATCAGCCACACCCACCGTGACACAGTATACCTAGAACACCTACATCCTCTACTCCAAGACCAAAAACAATGGAAGGTTTGAGCAAGTCATGCCTTTTCTGTTTTTCCTTTTGTCTATGAAACAAATCCTTTCTTTTTAAATCCCTGGTATTAGAAAGAGCTAAATTCAATTGAATTATATGGAGAGACTATGAACTAGCATAGTCTATCAGTAAATCACTGAAAGTAACCCAAAAGTCATTTTGCATCATGGGTGATACTTAAATAGGAGGTATCACTGGACTTATGAGTCAGATGGACCACAGTTTTATTTTCAGCTCTTTCAAACAGGAAAGGAAGTCCTCTCACCTGAAAAATGGGAATCATAGGTACTGCATAAAGTAAGGAGGTCTGGGGAACAGGAGCACAGAAACCAAGGTGTTAGTAAAGAAATTAAGATGATGACCACAACACTGAAGTCCAGTGGTTCAAGAAATCAAGCAAGACTGACAGTTATAATTCTTAAAAGAAAAAAAATGAAGTTATGGATTAAGTTACTTTGGTTTAGAACAACAATTGTTCATTCTATATTAAGGCATATTGTGAAATCAGCTTTACATTTTTTTAATATTTATTTTTGAGAGAGAGAGATACCAAGAGTGTACGTGGGGCAGAAGGGGAGGGAGACACACAATCTGATGCAGGATCCAGGCTCAGAGCTGTCAGCACAGAGCCAGATATGGTGCCTGAAGTCACAGACTGCAAAATCATGACCTAAACTGAAGTCAGACACTCAACTGACTGAACCACTAAGGCACCTCAAAACCCGTTTTACATTTAAAACATCAAAGTTTGCCCTCCTGAGGTATCTTCTTAAATATTAGTAATGGGCTGGGGCGCCTGGGTTGCTCAGTCAGTTAAGCACTGCAAGACGGAGCACTGACTGGGACCTCTGCACAGAGCCTGCTTGAGAGTCTTTCCCTCTTTCTTCCTCTGCCAGCCCTGCTTATGTGTGTACTTTCTCAAAAAAAAAAAAAAAAATTAGGAATGGGTCAAAAACCCACAAAGGTTTTAAAAACCTTTAAAACTCCTAGTTTGAAAAAGTGAAGGATTACTGAAGTTTGCAGCATAGCATTAGCTCCACTACCCAGAACTTAAGCAGTGACATACAATTGAGAGTAAATATGATAACCCAAGTCTCAAATTTATGAGCAAAACCTGTATTAAACTACTTAATCTACTCAGGAAAAGCAAGACACAAAACCTTTACTCTTCTTATGGCAAACTCACTTTTCTAGTTGGAAATCTTTCTCCATTAGAAACAAAAGAATTTATATTGGACATAAAAATATGCCCTGATCTGGGGCATGCCTGATGCATTAATTCATATGAGATTTTCACTTATTTTGGCCACGCATTTTTTCATCTACTTAGTTTGTTTCAGAGCCAGCAATAAAACCCAGATGTCTGAACTGTACTTTTAGTACAATAAGGCAGGCGCTGACTAAAATTGGCCCTGATTAACTCTGCAAAGGTAAAACCAGACCCCACTTACATTCCTCATCTCTTGTTTTAAATCATAAAGGCAGCTACTCATTACAGCTTCCCTGCTTAGCAGTTCTCATACAGTAGACTGGCTCAAAAGTGTAGAGAGTCCTTCTGATTCCCTTCCCCAAAAGGATCCTTTCACTCAATTCAATACTTACTGAAAAATGAACTTGTGAAAGGCACTAAGCTATGTAAAGATAAACATACATTTATCCTCAGGGAGGTTACAGTCTATGGTAGAACAAAACATTCAATCTAGTAACTGAAATGTGAAGTGTAAAATAGTGAGTGCTCTTAAAGAAGTAAAAGCAAAAACATATTATATTAGAGTTCAAAGACAAAAGATTGCTTCAGTTTTAGAAGTTTTCATGGAAACTGACTTAAGTCCTGTAATTCGTGGAGAATCTGTATAGAAGAAAGAGTTCCACTTCTGGTGATGGCAAACTCGGTAATTCAGATAAAGCCTTCTGCTGAGAAGCACTGGAGAACCTGGCATCTGCTTGAAGGCAATGAAGAGATTATAATTACCAAACCAAACTTCAGGAGAAGCCAAAAATCCCAAGGTGCGAACACTTGCTTCCTAGGGCATTTATCAATTCCAAAAGCAAGTGTGAGCGTACAAAGTCCTTTTGACAGCGTAATGGAGCTAGAGAAACAGAAAAATATTGGGCCATCCATGGAGAAGAAAGAAGGCTTGATAAACTGCTCGGTTTGGACTGAGATCCCCAAAAGATACATACCAGAGGAGCATGTGTGAATCAGAACAGAAGCAAAACTTAATACCAGAAAATGAGTTCAAGTCATCCTAGATCGTTAAGAGGATTTACATCATCCCAGTCCTCATGTTACTTCTTCAAATAACTTTGCAAATATATCTAGCAGATATTTGAAAAAATAAGCCAGCCCCCATTTGAAAAAGAACCAAGAGAAACAATACACAAAGGTAACAGACCCACAGGACTTCTTTTATACTATTTAACGTAAGTATACTTTCTATATTGAAGGGGATAAAAGACATAATTAAGAATTTTGGTAAAGGATGAAAACCTACTAAGGAAATTGAGGATTTGAAAAAGAAACAAGTAAAAAACTAAACCTGAAATAGAATAAATATGTGAGTAAATCTCAGTGAATATTGATTATGTAAAATCAATAGATTGAACAATGAAATAGGAAAGGGCCAACCAGACAAAAAGCAGCAACAGGCCTAAGTAGAAAACCTGAGGACATCATTCAGAGAATGATAAGGATTCACTTCTGGCAGCCCAGCGGTGGGGAGGTGGGGAGGGAGACAGAGAAAAGAACCAGGCAAGTAGGCTAATGCCAGACTAAGAAGTTTCAGCCTTGGGACAATGAGAATGTAAAAAGTAGAACTGAGATTTTTGGGAGGTTAAACTCATACCAGGGTAAGACACGGACTAAGAATAATTTAAGAGGGAGAAAGAGGTAAAATGTCCAAGCACTGGGGATGCTGTTAAGACTACAACCTAGCCACCCATTCTCACGCGCTGGCTGGCTAGGGAGCATGCACCCTGCTTGGGCTGTTTCCACTTCTGTATCCTCTAAGTGATAGTCTCTCTTTGGTACTCCAGAATTCTCTAAAACACCAATGATTACTGGTCACTTACTGGTTTTAAAACGTAAACAAAACTGTCACTTCTTGGCTTAACAAAAGAATCAATGGCTCCCCATCAAATCTAAAATAAGATTCAAATTCCTTGTAACAGTTTCAAAACACTCCAAAATCTGGATCCTCCCTACCTCTCCAGCCTCACCCCCACACACCCCACACCACCATATCCAACTCCCTCCATGCCTTTATACTTGCTTTTCTTACTCAAGTGGCCTTTCCAGTCCTCTTTACCAACAAAACAGCTCTTTCTCAATTAATATCTATTAAAATACTTCTTCCATGAAGCTCTATGCCTTGCACCCCTATCTTGCCAATGCACCAACCCAGCAAAATGGTAATCGTGAATCAATGTCACAATCTTCCTTCAGAATTCCTAAGAGCAGTGAATTGAGCACAACTGAAGAAAATCAGAGAATCTCAGGCACAATACAAATATATGATCTTCACCCTCAGCTGGATTTTCAGCATTTGCTCTATTATCTGTGTTGTCAACTTTTTAACTGATCAGCTCCCTCTTGTTCTCAATGACAATTTTACATTAAACAATGTTTCTCAATTTCTCCACTCAGCTGCTTGGTCCCTAATCTCTCAAGAAATAATCCTGACTCATTCATTACCTAGAAAACAGACCCTCTGGCAGCTACTCCACATCCAAACTAACTCTTCTTGGTTCTCCTCTTGTAGTGAAAGGCCAACACCCCACATTGTGTCCTTAAAACCATTCTCCCCAGGGCGCCTGGGTGGCTCAGTCGGTTGGGCCTCCGACTTCGGCTCAGGTCAGATCTCACATTTATGGGTTCGAGCCCCGCGTCGGGTTCTGTGCTGACAGCTAGCTCAGAGCCTGGAGCCTGCTTCCGGTTCTGTGTCTCTTTCTCTCTCTGACCCTCCCCCTCTATGCTCTGTCTCTCTCTGTATCAAAAATGAATAAAACATTAAAAAAAAAAACTTTCTAAAATAAAAAAAAAACCATTCTCCCCTTCTCTTTAGCCTATAAGCTTTGCTTGACCCTAGGCCTCCCTCAAACCATTAACCAATCTCTTTCTTATATTCTAGACCGCTATAGGAGCAGTCTGTGTCCCTTTTTTTCTCAGTGACCATTAAACCAAGCAATCTAGCTCACCCTCCTAAAATTCTACACAACAGATTTAGCAAAATTCTTCAAAAGTTACCCTCCTGATGTCTGTGTCCTCACAGTCTTCCTATTCTGATACTTGCCTATTCTCTTCATGACCTCCTTTTCTCACCTCCCGTCAATATCAGTGCTTCCAAGCACTTCCATTTGGTCCATCACTCTTTCGAAACTGTGCCTTCTCTAAATAATTTCACTTTCTCTCCTAGTATTCATTTACTACCAGTATTCATATGCAGAAGCCTCCCAAACATTTATTATATTATATGTGTTATATTGTATTCTGTGCATACTCATATATTCACTGTCCACAGTCATCTCTACTTGGTATTACACAAACACATCCAATTTGGCATAACCCAAATTTAAATAGTTTATCTGCCTGTGCTCTACAATTTTAAATGAAGACGCTCTTATAGGGACCCCAGGAGTCATTCTTAACTGGCCCATTTCCCCGCATTCAATCATCAAGTCCTGATGATTTTATCACCTAAAGATTTCTCGGTCTATCCCATTCTCTTACCGGGTCAGAGTGCAGGCCTCCTTGATCTATTAACAAAACTATGCTAACAGACTCCCAAATGGTCTCTGATTCTAGACTCAAATTCCTCTCAAAACTATCCTCATTATTGCCACCAAAGTGATTTTTAAGGAAAAATCTGATTGTCACTTCCTTGCTTAACACTTTTCTGAAAATTTCCCTTACAAGCTAAGTACATTTTCTCTTCCTTTCCAGGGTATTCAAGGCTTTGCATTTTCTAGACCCTATTCACCTCTGTTTCTCTCTTCTTCTCATTCTCAGCTACATATTTCATAATCTAGTAATAATGAATTGTAATTCTAATTTACTTGTTTCTCTGCTTCGCCTGGCTAACTCCTACTCATACTTTGTGTCATATGGAAGTTGTCTTAAAACCCAACATCCTCTACTCCGCAGGTGGATTCGATTCCCCTTCTATGCTCTCATATTTCCCAAAGCATTATCATTTACAAATGTTATTTACAAATGTTATTTCATTATATAACATTTATGTACATGTTTCTATTTATACATCTTTATATGTGTATACATCTGCTCAGCCCTTAGCCTAAACAGTAAGCTCCTAGAAGGCAGAAACAGTCGTTTTCATCTTCATATCCCCAGTGTCCAGCACGTGCAATTACAAGCGCTCCGGAAATGTTTCTTGAATGAATAAAACACTATTTCCAACTTCTCCATCATCTAACTCCTACCACCTACTACCACTATCAGCAATCCCACCCTGCCCCACGGGCTATGACCTGCCTATTTGCCACTTAAAACAGTCTTGAGTTCTGTTGACTGTCTTATTATCCGCTAGACGAAGCAAACGGACCCGCAAGCAAGAGGACCGTTCATATTCACCTGCCTAACTCCAATATCTGGCGCATGGACAGAAAAATACATGAAAATACTTGGCAAGGCTGAGAGAGTCTGTCTCGGACTTCTCTCTCACACACCCTTCGCCAAGCTCAGATCCTTCCTAGGGACCGAGGGTTGGGGACCCGTGATTCCCCCAACAAGAACACACCCCCGGATCCCTGCTTGCTCAGGCTGGGAAGATCGCCGCCGCCCGCACACAAACCCCCACCGTGCAGTCCTTTCCCGTCCTGAAGTTGTGGAGGTCGCTGCGGGCTCACCGGCAGGCGGAACTCCAGGTGCTCTTGAGCCATGAGCAGCAGATACCTATTCCGGGAGCACGACAGCGCCATTTCGGCCGCCCAAGGTGCGCCTGCGCGGCTCGCGCACTTTCCCCCCTCGTCTCCTCCCCTCCTCACAGAACCTTTTCCGCTGAGGCGGAGCCTGAAGGACCGGAAGCGGAAGCCGGGAGAGGCGGGCGCTGGCCCGCGGTTCCCAGCGCTAGGACTTGAGCTTGCCGGCTGCCGGCGGAGCGATGATACTTGCGAGGCGCGCTCTGGTTCAGTGCTGAAGTACAAGTAGCTAGTATGGTGGGCCCTGTTGTGTTCAGGAGCAAGATTGTGATAAAAACAAGTCGTTTGATCCTCCCACCAGGAGCGAACTTCCAACCTTCTCTACAGCAGTTTAAATCCTCGTTCTTCAAAACTGGACTGGAATTTCACCTTTTCCGTGCAGACTTCTCTATTACCACTCCAAGCCTGCACCACCCATTTAACATGTAGTATACTTTTTGTATTTTTTTCAATGACTTTTAAAGGATACATAGAGTCTGCGCCAATGACAATAAGCTCGTAACTTAGAACATCTTTTATAGTTCATTCTGTACCTCCCCAGAACACACAATATCATCCTCAGAGGAAGTACTCAAAAGTAGGAGGCCGTGATGTTGGACTCACAGGCTCAGTCCACAGCCAACTCTATATTAAAATGATGGAAATACTTCTGACTATTCACACTGGCACAGATTTCATAGTAGCACATAAAATAAGTAGTAGCATATTTATAAATTTTTAAAATTCGCATAGTCCATGTATATATATGTATTGCTTTTGAGAGTACTGACTCCTTTGCCGTGATGAGAGCAATTTCTTTTGCATTCCACCATAACATTGTGCATAGTACAAAAGTACTGATTATTCCCTGCACCGCGTGCTGGAAATATACTAGCTAGATATTTAGTAGAAGTGGTTAAGAACATAGTCTGTAGTGTCAGTCTTAGGTTCAAATCTCAACTTCACTATTTACAATCTATACACTCTTAAGCAAATTTCTTAGCCTCCTCTGACAGCAGTTTTATCTAAATTGGAGTACTACTACCTCTTTCAAGGGATTATTAGGATTAAGTGGAATAATGTACATAAAGTAATGTTAACACCTGGTATATTGTACAAATATAAGGAGTGGAATTTTAGGAGACTGTTCTTAAAGTGTGAAAATTTCTCATAAGAAGCAGTCTCTTTGTTAGGAAAATGTCTTGATAAGTTCACTTAAGTGATAAAGTGAGTCTCAGAACACAGATGTCTCTTGGCTCCAAGGCTTCAGGAAAAGAGATAAAAGTACTCAGACATAAGAAGAGAGGCCAAGGCAGGATAAAGAAGCAATGAAACAGTAGGGGAATGACATGCAATGCTTCATATGTCCCATTGCCAAAACTTGTCAGAATTACCAAACATTAGATTTTGATGGGACAACTTTTTAGGGGATTTCATGCCTGGATTAATATAATGCTGTGCAGAGACAACAAATGAGAATGCACAGTCTAGGAGAACCCAGACAAATTCAAGTCTCACTGATTCTTCACATGAGTTTCCTTAGCTTCCTTTAAACTAAAGTTCCATGACTAAATCCCCACTAATTCTCCACTCCAGAAATGAGCTGTTGGATCGATGATCTGGGGAAGTAGAAATTAGCCCTGCACAGGCCAGGCCACTAGGGTAAGTGTGGAAATACTCATGATGAGATTAAACAGCCTTGAGGAAGTCACAAAGTCAGAGCTGTTCCATGGTTTTGAGCTTAGAGTCCTTAAGAAGCAGCAAGAGACAACAGACTTTGAAAGTTGGTGTTTAAGCAAACATCTAGAGATTTGAGGTTTTTGTTTTGTTTTAATTTGTACTGGAAGGGATAAGAGAGTTCATAGTCCATATTCTGGGAACTGGTCTAAAGTTCCATCCATGCCTCATCTACCAGGGCAGACTTCTTAGAAACTTGGCTCCTCCTGTGAAGTGTAGGTTCTGTGCATAGAAGAAATGTGAAGGAAAACAGGCCTGAGATTCACCCTTCTGTCCAGGTTATCCTTAAATTCTTAATGCTGCCACAATTCAAATAATCAAAAGCATACATTTTCATATAGATGTAAGATGGCATCCTGATTGAGCTAGGCTAGAGAACAACTCTCCCCGTATCTTAGCAACTTGCTGAAATAGAAACAGGTTTCCAAAAAGAGCCTAACCTAGGGCCTACCAAAATTAGGGATGCCTTCCCTCCTTGGGAAGTCCTTAATTTGGTTCTTTTGTTTGCAATGACATTGTAAGATACCAAAAAATGTTTCATTCTACTTGTATTCCACTCCAAATACAAGGCCAGGTAAGACCTGGATATCATCCATACTGTTCCAAGCTTCAACTTTGTAGCTTAGGTAGCTTTGCACATTTTTGAATGGGACCCCATTTGTAGATCTCATGGGCAGAACTTGTGAACCAGAGGTAATGTAAGTTCACGGTACATTTGCCAGGTTTGAGCCAGGCCTTTTGTCCTTCTTCCTTCCCTGCTTCCCACTCTCTTTCTCCCCTTCTTTCCTCCCTTCCTTCCTAAAATATAAGAAGCAAGCATGATTTCTAAACAAAGAAAGGCTTTTGACAAGTAATATGCAAATATTAACATTTTCAAAGTAGGTGTGCAACTCACCTTCTAGAAAGGTAAGATTCTTGTTTAAGTACAATTCCCAGGAATCACCATCTCTTGATCCTATTTGATTCCCATGAGTAGAAAAATCGTTATATATAAAGTAGATGGCCTCAAGTCCCATAAAAGTGTGTGCTCAGTTTAGGTGGAATAATAAAAATGGTTGGCATATGGGCTACAAGTGCAGGAGATGAAGCCGAAAATGCTGTTGAATAATTTTGAGGAAACAAAGTGAGTTTTTCATAAGCAGGAAAATTCCATAATCAGGTCATAATTTAGAAAGCACTCTGATAGAGCAACTAGAGGCATGGAGCCCAGTCAAATGATTCCACAGTGTTCAGAGCAAGAGAATAGGTGAGAATGCAGAGAGACACTGGACACTGAGAGGAATTAATTGATTTTTGTTTCAGGCCCCTCAAGGTAACATCATGTCCAAGGCCAAATGTTTGGGACCAATGAGCTGAAGAATATTCAGCCATATGTGTTCTGTACACTGAATATACAAATATGTTGAGAATACACCGGAGGGTGGACACAGACAAAAGCAGGGAGATAGAGCAGAGGCCAACTGCAATAATCAAGACATCAGATGATGAGAACTTGGCCAAGACAACACAAGTATGAGCGGTGGGAAGTAGTCAAATTCTGAATATAGGTTGAGAATCCTACTAGGTTTGCAAATGGGTCGGATATGAAGTATGAAAGACAGGAGTCAAGGATGACTGCAAGATTTTTGGCCTGAGCAGCTGAAAGACTGCAGTTGCCATTAAGAAAGATGGGAACAATGGAGAGGAATGGGCAGGTTAGAGGACAATAAGCCTAAGGTGCCTGTTTCATACCAGTAGAAAATATAATACATTTACCTAAAAGAAAAATTGACTTAGGGATTGGTTTAATTATTGGATGATGGTTGATTGTGGATCCATCCCTACCTATGTGATTTGAAATAATTACTCATACAAGGATCTGATTCTTATTTTTTAAATTAATTTTTTATTTTTGAGAGAGAGAGTATGTGAGCTGGGGTGGGGCAGAGAGAGAGGAAGACAAAGAATCCAATGTAGGCCCTATATTGTCAGTGCAGAGCCTGATGCAGGGCTTGAACCCATGAACCATGAGATCATGACCTGAGCCAAAGTCAAACACTTAACCAACTGAGCCATCCAGGTGCCCCAGGAATATGATTCTTCTCAATTGGAGGTAGACTTTTAATTAAGTTTAAGCTGAATCAGAAATATGTTTTTTTGTATTTATATTGCTAGAATAAAAGCTGATTCATAAGCAGATGAATCAACAGGTAGCAGCTTTGTTTTAGTGAATCATAATAGTGGGCACTTAATGAAAGTATGGGCATCAACTCTTGTAGATACGAAAAAATTCATATCAAAATCTAGAAATGTGTATGTACAGCAATAATAAAGGCTGTGCTTTTAACCTTGGATTCTTAGAAGAAGAGGTTTGTCTACAACTCTGTCAGTCAATCTTTTATATATTAGAACCAGTCAATTTATTATACATCTTTTATTTGAACCTCTGTTTTTAGTACTATTTTAAAAATTCCAGATGACTTGTTGGGCCTTCCCCCAAGTATCAAGGCTGGTTCAACATTCAAAAATCAAGTAATGTAATCCATTACATCAATAAGCTAAAAAAAAAAAATCACATGATCATATCAATAGAAGGCATTTGACAATGTCCAACACCCATTTATGATAAAAAAAAAAAAACTTTCACTGACCTAGGGCTAAAGAGGAACTTCCTCAACTTTGATAAAGAATTTATCTAACAAATTTAAATTTATTTAAAGGATTACAGCTAACATCATACTTAAGGTCATAAAATCAAAGCTTGCCCACGAAAATTAGGTATAAGGCAAGGAGGTCCCCTCTTACCACTCCTTTGCAGCATCATAATGTAAGATTTAGCTAGCAGAGTAAGGAAATAAAAGGTATACAGATTAGGAAGATGTAAAACTATTTTTGTTCACATATCACATGATCATCTAGGTAGAAGATCCAAAACAATCAATTAAAAAAAAACTGAAACCAAGAAGCAATCATATAGTGAGGTTGCAGAATACAAAATTAATACGCAAAAGTCAACTGCTTTCTTATGTATCAGTGATCTTATGTATCAATGAACAAGTGACATTTGAAATTAAAAACATAATACCATTGACATTAGCAACCCCCAAAATTATGTACTTAGGGATAAACCTAACAAAATATGTATATAATCCTAACAAGGAAAACTACAAAACTGATTAAAAAATCAAAGAACTCAATAAATGATAGTCCATGTTCATGGACAGACTCGATATTCCATACTGTTATGATGTCCATTCTTGCCAAATTGATCTTTAAACTGAATGCAATTTCAGTCAAAATCTCAGCAAGTTATTTTGTAGATATTGACAGATTGACTGTAAAGTTTATTTGGAAAGGAAAAAGACCCTGAATAGTCAACCCAAGATTGAAAGAGAAAAACAAGGTTGGAGAACTTATTCAACCCAACTTCAAGACTTACTATGATGCTCCCAGTAATAAAGACAGTGGAATTCGTGAAAACAACCAGATCAGTGGAACAGTACAGAGAACCTAGCAATAGACCCATATAAATATAATCAACTACTCTTTGACAAAGGAGCATAGGCAATACAATGGAGGAAAGATAGTCTTTTCAACATATGATGCTGGAACAATTATACATCCACATGCAAAGAGGAATCTAGACACACCTTATGACCTTCACAAAAATTAACTCAAAATGGATCATAGGCCTAAATGTAAAATGCAAAACAATAAAACTCCTAATATGTAATAATGGAAAACCTAGATGACCTCAGATATGGCAAGATATAACACCAAAGTCATGATCCATTAAAGAAATAACTGATAAACTGGACTTCATTACAATTAAAAATTGCTCCATGAGGGGCACCTGGGTGGCTCAGTCAGTTAAGTGTCTGGCTTCATCTCAGGTCATGATCTCACGCTTCGTGGGTTCGAGCCCCACGTCAGGCTCTGTGCTGACAACTAGCTCAGAGCCTGGAGCCTGTTTTGGATTCTGTGTCTCCCTCTCTCTCTGACCCTCCCCTGCTTGTGCTGTCTCTGTCTCTAAAAAAAGAAAGGAAAGAAGAAAGAAAGAAAGAAAGAAAGAAAGAAAGAAAGAAAGAAAGAAAGAAAGAAAGAAAGAAAGAAAGGAAGGAAGGAAGGAAGGAAGGAAGGAAGGAAGGAAGGAAGGAAGGAAGGAAGGAAGGGAGGAAGGGAGGAAGGAAGGAAGAGAGAAGGAAAGAAAGATGGAAAGAGAGAAAGAAAGAAAGAAAGAAAGAAAGAAAGAAAGAAAGAAAGAAAGAAAGAAAAAACAGAAAAAAATTGAAAAAAATAAAAATTAAAAAATTGCTCAGTGAAAGGACAATGTCAAGAAAATGAGAAGATGAGCCACAGATTGGGAGAATATATTTACAAAAAGGCACGCCTGGTTGTTGGGCTCTGTGCTGACTGCTAGCTCAGAGCCTGAAGCCTGCTTCAGATTCTGTATCTCCTTCTCTCTCTGACCCTCCCCTGCTCGCGCTGTCTCTCTCTGTCTCTCAAAAATAAATAATAAACAATTAAAAAAAAATTTTAAGGCACACCTGATAAAGGACTGTTATCTAAAATATACAAAGGGCTCTTAAAATTTAACAATAAGAAAACTCAATTTAAAAATGGGCCAACCCAGACATATCTCCAAAGAAGATACACAGATGGCAAATGAGCATATGAAAATATGCTTAATATCATATGTCATCAGAGAAAAGGAAATTAAAACAATGAGATAACACTGCACACTTAGTAGAATGGCCAAATCCCAAACACTGACAATGTCAAATTCTTTCAAGGATGTGGAACAAACAGCTCATTCATTGCTGGTGGGAAACGCAAAATGGCATAGCCACTTTTGAAGACAGTTTGGCAATTTTTTATAAAACTAAACATAGGCTTATCATACAACCCAGTAATCATGCTCCTTGGTATTTACCCAAAGACACTGAAAACTTATATCCACACAAAAACCTGCATACAAATGTTTACAGCAGCTTTATTCATAACTGGCAGAACTAGGAAGCAACCAAGATATCCTTCAGTAGGTGAATGGATAAACTGTAGTACATCCAGACATTGGAATACTATTCAGCACTAAAAAGAGATATGCTATCATACTATGAAAAGACAGGGAGTAACCTTAAATGCATATCACTAGGTAAAAGAAGCCAATATGAAAAGGTTATATACTGTGTGATTCCAACTATATGACATTCTGGAAAAGGCAAAACTGCACAGAAAGTAAAAAGATATTGCTTTCAGACATTGGTGGGGGTAGAGCACAGAGGGATTTTAGGGAAGTGAACAAGCTCTGCATGACACTATAATGATAGATACGTGTCATTATACATGTGCTCAAACGCCTAGAATGTACCACACCAAGAGTGAACCCTAAGATAAGCAATGGACTTGGGTAATTATGTTGTGCGGTGTACATTCATCAATTGCAACAAATGTACCATTCGGATGGGGAATGTTAACACTGGAAGAGGCTATGCATATGTGTGAAGGGGAAGCTATATGGGACATCTTGTACCTTCTGTTCAACTTTGCTGTGAACGAACAACTGCTGTAAAAAATAAAATCACTGAAAAAAACCCACATATATTAAAAACTCCAGAGGCAAAACTTGACATAGTATTTTTCCATATTTATTTTTCTTTTAGTTAAGTAAGAACAATAGCTCACTAATAATTTTACAATTCTCCAATTACAAATAAGTAATATCATAACATGCATAAATAATGCTCTAGATAGTACTTTAAACATTTTAAAAACAAGTTATGAATTTTGTGCTGAACTAATGTCATGGATAGCTACTAAGTTACCAAACACTTTACTGAAAAGGCTCAGTGAATTTTAATTGTAGTAACCTTCTTAATCTTTACAAGTAAAAGAGAAGTGCTTCTAAGAATGTGAAGATCAAGGGTTTTCCAACAAAGAAGGAAAACTTAACTGTGCGAGGATATAAACATATAGAAGTTAAATCAGTTGGCTAATCATATTTTTGAAGAGTCCATAAGACATTTCAGAATTCCTTAAATACCTTACATGTTATTAATATCATGCTGTCAATTATATCATTGCAAACTCACGTGTTGTACATGCATCCTTTTCTGGAGGTGGTCATATTTGAATTGATAACTGCAAACTTGCAACTACTTATCCATGTAGGTGCTCAGTGAGCTACTTAACAAAGACGTGTTGGAGAGCCTGGAAATCTAATTTTGAGAACCCATAACCCTTACTTCCACATTCGCTGAATAAGATGGAATGTAAACATTCATTTCAATTATAAAGTAAGTATTAACAGAAGCAGAACTCAAGGAAAGTACATGTGGGTCTCTCAGCCTAAATTCCCACTGTATACCTGCCTAACACTGAGTCTTAAATACTCAGTTCTACTGACACCTGCTCTCAAAATTATATTCCTTCCCAGAGTCTCTTCTGTGGACATTATAGCACTTAACACCCTACACTACAATCACTGGTTTTGTCTTCAAATTAGCATTTAAAGACAGACTGTCCTTTCTCACTTCTGTATTTCCTGATCCTGGCAGTGTCTGGTAAATGTTAAATGTTCAGCAAATGTTTGGTAAATGAATAAATGAATATTTATTTCAGATGTGGTAACTAGTCCAGATGTGGTAACTAAACATTGTAATAATTATTTCATTCCATAAAACCATGTTTAGTATCATGCCAAAAATAAGAAAGAAAACAAATCATCAGAGCCTATTTCTAACATCAAAACTTTAATCCTTGTGTTCATTTATATTTATGTACATGGTATTATTATATGCTGGCACAATGTAGGATAAGCTTTCAGCACCTACTCGTCATTCACATTCACTGGTGTTAGTGTAGCTCAGCACAATTCCTAAAGATATATGTCTCATGAAATGACAGATCAATAATGCTAACACTGTGCTATTAAAATAAGATTTCTCATCGAAGCTTATCTATCACTACTTTCTAATCAGGATTTCTTCATGATAAAAGCTAAACATAACCACTTTTGAAATCTACTTTTCCTTTGGTACAACAAACAAACCATAAAACAACAGTTTCTATCTAGTTTTAATACATTATTATAACCACTTTCTATTTCTTCCCCATTTATGTTCTTGCAGACAAAATTCCATTACAGTGACTTCTCTTGGATAACCAAGTTGATTGTTCTTGGAAATTCACCATTAGAAATCACTTTACATATATTATATAGCTTTCAGGAACAATTTATTACAAAAACATTAGGCTTTAAGAAGTGAAAACCAGCACCTGAAGTAAGAGTAAAAAGGAACACATATACAATTCTTTCCATCAACAAGAACAGGGCTCACTATGTAGTACGGTACTCTTCAATTTAAATTTCATGTGTAAAATTATAGAACTGTCAAGAAATGGTTACTCCCCCCCCCATAGTAATAAAGGCTCCAATGAAGTACTTTCTATACCAGTTTATTCTTCAAAAATAAATCATGATTATAGTTGACTACTGGAAAAATGAAAACATTTGAACTTTTAAATAAAATAGAGCCTTCCTGATTAACAGAACTTGTTTTAATGGGATATTATCTATAGTATCTTATACCTTACACACGTAACCAACCATCAAAACAAAGAAGTCAGTGACAGAGTATCCACGTAACTGTACTGCGATCTGAAGAAAACAGACATTCAGAAAAGATTTAAGACCACCAGTAATAGCCTCTCATAAAACCCAACAAACCTTAAAATTGTAATTAGACTTCAAAGGGACCAAAATCTTAGTTTATGTTGATCCAAGATTAGGAAAATCTTCCACTGTTGACATTTTCATGTTCTTAGTTTTTCAATCAAGCAATCAGCCTGTAATTTTGAAAAAATAACATTTTAAAATTCTAATTATTATGCCCTACATAAAATAATTCTCCTGGCATCCTTACTATAATAAGTCATAGCAGAATAGCTGGATATTACATACTCTGTTCCTAGAAATATCTTACAAAATTTCTCAATATAATAGTTTTATAAACTATTGTAAACATATTCCAGATTGTATATTAAGTAGGCAGAGTTTTATCCACATTGCATATTCATTAAGAAGCTTCAATAAGAAAGGGAAAATAAATAAAATACTAACATTTAAAAAAGTAAACTAGATGTAGAGGAAACTTAAATGCATAATAGTAAGTAAAAGAAGCCAATCTGAAAAGGCTACATACTGTATTGCTCCAATCATAAGACATTCTAGAAAAGGCAAAACTGTGGAGACATTAAAAAGATCAGTGGCTACACAGAGGGTTTTTTAAGGCAGTGAAACTATTCTGTTTTAAACTATAATGGTGGGTACATGTCATTACACATTTGTCTAAACCAATAAAATACACAACACCAAGAATTAACCCTAATATAAATTATGAACTTTGGGTGATAATGATGTATCACTATAATTTCATGGGCTATAAAAAATGTATCACTGTGGTATAGGATGGCTATAGTATGGCGGACAGAAGGTACATGGGAACTCACTGTATTTCCATTCAATCTTGCTGTGAACCTACAACTACTCTAAAAAATAAAACTTTAAAAAAGTAAACCAAAGTCTTCTAATTATTTCAAATACTTTTCTCAAACATCTTATATCTGAAATATTATATAAGAGATTTTGAAATAAACCTTAATATCTTTCTCTTAATTTTCTTCAGTCTCATAATAATATACACTAACAAATTTAAGAAGAGTTCAGATTCACAGGATGAACCATTAACAGATCTTATAATGTTCATTCATTTTCTTCTAACTAAAAAGTCAAGTAAGGAAATATTAATAAAACATTACAAAAATATATTTTAATGACTTTTATTACAAAAGCATGGATCGTGTAGAAAATCAAAAATACAAATAAGGAAAAACATCCCTTTTTTAATCACACTGATTTTTTTAAAGAGACCACACCAACTGCTCTGTCAAACATCCACTTTTTTATTTTGCGTATATACACACACACACACACACACACACACACACACACACATCTTAAATTATTTTTACATTAAATAACTCATCTGGACAAGTTAATGAGAGAGATAAGTTTGAAATATGAAGTTTCTAGAAATCATGCATTTTAATTTCTTATGTGCCGTGACTATAATAATAACATTAACTAACAGTAATTATTTCATTTGTAATTCAGTGATAATTTGTACACAGCACTTACAGGCCACCTTAACATCATGGACACATAGCAACTGGTATATTACTAGTCAAGTGGCCTTGGAAGAGCAGCCACTTACCAACTAAAGTTAGATTGTCAGGCAACAGGCCTATAATCAGCTGAATTCTATTCTACTTTCACACTGGCAAAAGAGAATTCTGCAATTTTTTAGGCTCAAAGCTTCAACCTCAGATCTGAGAGGTGATTCTACTAATGCAGTCCTTTTCTAAACTAGAAAATTACTAAAATTCATCCCTATAGTAATGTTGATGATGATAACAAAGGCGGCAAGTAATATTTACTAGGACTATTTGCAAGGTAGTTTTAAATGCTTTACATATAATCATTTTATCAATCATCTTATCAACTCTACAGGTAGGAAGTATTCCTTATAGGTAGGTAACAGATACAGAACTTGAGCCTTAAAAAGTTTAAGTAACTAGCACATAGTACCTTAAATGACTAATGGAGCCACAATTTCAATCCAGACCGAATCCTGAATTCAACTATTAATGTCATGGTTCTTCTATATCATACAGTCTGCCTGCAATGGAGAGATTTAGCCATAGCTTCTATTCCTACAGATAAGATAACCTGGGAAATCCCTCAAATTAAAAATATTACTTTGGGCATGTGCAAGCAATACGTTAAAAGAGATGATCAAGTCTATGGGAGTTATAAGTGCCTAGTGTTGCTAAGAAAAGAAAAACTACCCAAAAAAAGGACAAATATTTTCAATAATTTTGTATGCGGCTACTACAAGAATAACACTTACTGTGATAAACCAATAGGAATTCACTTTATAAATCAATTTTGATAAGAAGCCAAGTTGATCGACAGGTGCCAGAACATGAAGGTGCAAGTGGGAAATGGAACAAAATGGCGGCATATGGAAACCCATTCTAAAACAGAAAGGTAAGAGATATGTGGCAAATCAGTTCTACAATAGTTTAAAACTATTTTTTATGATAAAACATATAAATATTAAGGGCGTCCCAAACAGGTTACCTAGGGTGGACAAATTGCCACTCGAATATCTTTTACCACCTTCTTTCTATCCTTCAAAGCATTCACAGTTCCTCCTCTTTTCATGTGGAAGTTCATAGTAACAAACTCTTCATTAAGGAAGGGCTCAAAGGTATATTATGCCCCAGTAAAACCTTGATGAATTCTGAGTTGGCATTGTGTTTTATCCCCTTGGTCCTTATCATTTTAGCCTTTAATTCTCCTAAGATATGGCTCTGCAATGAATCTTTAAAAAAAAAAATTACAGGATGCTCAAGCAGAAGGCTTCCTTTATTCTAAGACATAGCCAGTAGATGGTGTGCTTTGTCCTTTAATAGTGATTTCCTTACCAACCAATATTTCAGTAGTAAGAGTAATTATATCATTATTTTAAAAATTTTATCATCACTCAAGTTTGTTGCCTAATAATGAAAATAAGATGCTAATTATTCATAATTTATCTGCTTTATAAAACATTTATAGGTGTATTCCTTGGACTACTAACAAATTTCTACTAAGAAATTTTTAAATATGATTCTATCTCTTAAAAATCTGTTCACAGTTTTGTAAGTCCACTTAGGAATTCTGAGTAGAGCAAGGCATACCTGTAAGAGTAATCCAAGCCTGGGAACATTTGCCTGCTCAAATATTTGTGAGTCTCCATTAAACAAACAAACAAAAAAGACTCCTGTGAGTGGGCCTGGAGACGGGAGCAAGGCGTGGGAGAGGGGCTATAGTGCAGCAAGAGTAGAGCTGACACACGTAGAGTCAGATACACGTCACAGATGGAAGAGCTTCCACCACTACCTAGAAAAGGAGACTAGGTTTTCCCTCCAAGAAACAGGAGTTCATGTAATATAGAACCATGTAACCTACTAATCTAAAGGAGAGAAGAAACCCAAGGGTTCATTCAACCCTTTCATTTCAAAGATGGAGAAGCCAAATCCAAAAAGTGGAAGACTCCCCAAGATCCCAAAGTCAAGCAGTGGTAGAGATCGGATCAAGACTCAGGGCTCTTGACTCTCAGGGCATTTGTCCATTCTTCTAGCATGCACTCCATGACTGGAAAGGGAACGTGCTGCTTTGGGCCAAAGGGTCTCAAATACCATATGTTTCTTGTCATTATCTCTCTTGAATAGTGCTTAACCGATTTCAAAGGATTTTCTCACACACAATCTTCTTTGAGCCCGTAGGTGGGCAGAGCAGGTGTTACTTGGAGAGATTAAACGTCTCAGGTAACGCAGCCAGTACAAGCACAGTACAGCAAGTAGCCCAGAAAACATTAGAATTCAGATTACTTTCAATTCCAGCTCAGATGTTAGAAGTGATCTCTGCTACACCTGCCTCACTACTCCTTTGGTCACACTAGGCAAAGTCAGAAGTCTTTTAAAAATGAAAAAAATTCCACTATTTAGATTAATTAAAATAGTTGCCAAGTTGAACATTCTTATTACATGCTTTTTGCTCAGACTTTGGTGAATGCCAGAATTCAGTTCAGCAGGCAACAAATTCTAGTTAGTTTCACACGACAAGTATAACAATACATTTTAGAATTATATAAAATAAAATATTTTCTAAAGAAATTCAATTTACACACAATTTTATAGAAATGGACATCTTGAACAGGGAAAGGTGTACTCAACCATTTTACCTACGCACTGATTAAGTGCACTTGTCTGTCTAAACTAAGAGTGGATATCATTAGAAAATGCTGAGACATGACAGGAAGACTTACTTGTTAAATGTACACTACCAGTGAACAATGCACGCTTACGCTCAAGAAAACTGCACTTAAACCAGGCACTCTGCTGCCTCTGCTCGCATTTCCCACAAAGAAATGACATTTCAGGAAAAAACAACTGCATATATTGGTTTCTATCTGGAAGTACACATACCTTGCATTTTGGAAGTCAGTGAAATTATTCCTTTCAAGAATGCTTTTTCCAACAGTTACCATGTTCTCAACTGTAAAACAGGAAAGAAATGATATTATACAGTAGGAGATATTACTAAGTTGTAAATAATATTAACTTTTACGGTCCCAGTCAAAAGCTGTATCAAATGGGTAAACATTAAAATGATCTGTTTAATAGTTTTAAGTTACCGAGAAGTTTGCCCATCAGCACTGAAGTGAAGGCTCAGCCTATCACAAAGTGTCATATAGGCTGACTTTGAACAGCTGTTGAGGGGTATTATCAAGTGACGACTGAGGACACCTGCTCCTACTGAGGTCTACTTCTAATCATATGGAGATCAAATAAATAAACGAAAAAATGCTTCAGTTAAGAAAAGACAGGAAAACTTTGAATTTGTCTTTCAGCCAAAATAAGAAATATGAGGGGTGCCTAGGTGGCTCAGTCAGTTGAGCATCCAACTTCAGCTCAGGTCACGATCTCACAGCTTGTGAGTTCAAGCCCCACGTTGGGCTCTGTGCTGACAGCTCAGAGCCTGGAGCCTGTTTCAGACTCTGTGTCTCCCTCTCTCTCTGACCCTCCCCTGCTCACACTCTGTCTCTCTCTTCTCAAAAATAAATAAACATTAAAAATTTTTTTTAAAATTAGAGATATGATAGTACTACCTGTCAGGACACCTTTGACTAGCTAAATGTTTGTATAACTATTTTGGCTTCCAAACTCTCTCTGCCTTATCATCTTTATTATCTTGGTGCTTTATGGCCTTTGGATGGATATATGCTTCTCATGAGAAAAATTTTGGTAACCTGCAATGTCCAAAGCACAATGACAAGCTTTAGACCCCTTTTATTTCTGAATGGTGTAGAGAAGTATTTGGAAGAGGAAGAAATGAGAGAATCTATTGAGGATGGTTATTATAAAGAGGCTTATAAAATTATTGCTAATGTTTACTTCTCTAAGTCAGGCTTGAGCCAAAAGGATGACAGACTTCCATGACAAAGTCACTAGCATATCATCCAAAGAAAGCTCATTACTTCAATAAGACTGTATCTTGCTTTCTTTTAAAAATACTCCCAAGATCCTAGATATGGAATGTGTTTTCTTTTAATTGCTTTAAAGCAATGCTTTTAACAGTACCATTTTATAAAGTGTGTAGACATAATATATATGATAATAATAATACATAGTGTTGCAAAATTACATTTTTCATGAATTGACACATGTGAACTCTAAGTAGACTGTGATAATTATACAATGTGTATTTTAATCTCTCTAGAGCAACAGTTTTTTAAAAAATGTGGAGAGGAATACATGAAAAGGCAAGAGATAAAGTGGAATTATAAAAAATATATATATGTCTGACAACCATAAGAAGGCAGGAAAGAAACAGAGCAGTAACAACAAAAAACGGGACATAGAGTACTTGGGTACCTCTGTCAGCTAAGTGTTCAACTCTTGATTTTGGCTCAGGTCATGATCTCACAGTCATGGGATCAAGCCCCATGGCAGGCTCCATGCTGAGTGTGGAGCCTGCTTGGAATTCTCTCCCCCTCTGCCCCTCTTCAGCTTGTGCTCTCTCTCTTTCAAAATCAATAAATAAACTTAAAAAAAAATGGGACAAACAGAAAACAAATGGCAAGATAGTAGACCTAAACAGAACTGTACCAATAGTTACATTAAACATTTATGAACTAAACATTCCAAACAAAGTCAGATTTTCATACTAAATTTAAAGTATAATGATAAATAAGCAGGACCCAACTATATTGCTATCTTAAAGTCTTTTTGTATCTTAAAGTCTTTAAATATTAATATCCAATTGGTTCAAAGTATAGAAAAACATACCCAATGTGAACAATAAGTAATAAGAAAGGAAAAGTAGCTAAATTAATATCGTACAAAGTAGACTCAAGAAGTATTTCCAGAGATAAAGAGGGACATTTTACAATAATTTTTTTAAAAAGGCTCAATTCATTGAGAAGGCATGACAATCATAATTATGTATTCACTTAAAATCAGACTCAAACTATATGGAGCGAAACCTAGAGTCTCCTTTATATTTCACTGTTACCTACTTTGCTTTGTCTTTCTTTGTACTTAGTTTAGACCGATTCACCTTTCTAGCATCCTAAAGCAAAAACTTAGGTCATTGGTTTTAAACCTCATTTTCTAACATAAACCTATCTAGCTTTAAATTTCCCTGTAAGTATTATTTAGGCAAATTCCACAAATCTTGATATGTTGGATTTTTGTTACCAATCAATTCAATATTGTTTTCTTTGACCTATTTATTAAGAAATCATTTAAAAGTGTTAATTTAAAAATATTTAGTGCTATTCTAGATTTTATTATTTCTCTACTTTAATTCCATTGTCATCAGAGAACAAATGTTATAGATGTCAATCATTTGAAATGTATTTAGACTTATTTTACTGCCCAGAACATGGTCTACCTTGGTAAGCATGTGCTTTTAACAAACTGTGTATTCTATAGTTAGGTGGAGTTCTGTAAATATTAATTATAACCACAGTGCTTATGACAGTGTTATTGAGGTCTCTATGTGCTTATCATTTCCCCAACTTTTTAAACTGTATAAAAATATTAATTGCAACATTTTCTGTAAGTTTATTTATTTTGAGGGAGAGAGAGAGAGAAAGCTGGGGAAGGCCAGAGACAGACAGACAGAGAGAGAGACAGAAAGAGAGACCGAATTCCAAGCAACCCCACACTGCCTGCATGAAGCCTGATGTGAGGCTGAATCTCACAAACCCAAGATCATGACCTTAGCTGAAATCCAGAGTGGGATGCTTGACGGACTGAGCAACCTGGGCACCCTGCAAGAACTTTTAAACTTTTATTACAAAACTATTAAAATACAAACAAAATCAGACAGAACCATGTAATGAAATCCCAAACACCCACCATGCTGCTTCAAAATTGGTAACATTTTATTTGCAACAATTATAACAACTTTCAATAAATTTTAAGAAGAAATATTAGAGAAACAAAACCACACATGAACATAATTTTTGCTTCTTAAAAATAGTACAAAAAGGAAATGGTAGCTGGTGCTTGATACTAAATATTGCATATACGTCGGTCTTGACCTGCCAGAATGAGTATGAAATGTACTCATAGAACTTCAGATGACTGAGGCATTTTGCAATATCGAGAAGAAAATTTAAAAACTGGTAATTCAGTAGCCTAAGCACTAATGAACTACACATCAAAGTTTTCCCTCAAAGATATTTCTTCATCACCTTCAAAAAAATCTGGCCCATATCTTATCAGTGACTTAAATTACTGACCAAACTAATCCCAGGCCCTGTTGACAAAGGCTATTAAAGCAGACATGAAATGAACTTAGAAATGTCTTAGGAAATGATAACTGGTGACTCTCAGAAATCATGAGTGAGAAGATCCTGGATAATCCTGGAAGGACAAGATCCAAGATCTTCTTTTCAGAAGTTAAAAGTTGATTGCTAAATCTCATTACTAAATTTTAGTGTTAGTCCGTCTACACCAGAAGCTTACAAGGCCATACAAATATGTATAGTGTCACTCCCAGGCAATATGAGCTCCGATGCCATATCACAACTTATTTGCCTGTAATTTTTTTAATAGCATCTTCCATTTCCAGAGTCAAGAAAAGCTATCATTTAAAAAAAAAACATAAAGAGGCATTATCTATTAGGGATTTTAAGGATTAAATAACATGATGTCTGGAATTTGCTTCAAATCCACTGTGGGAGAAGGTTTATAGATGAAAAATAATAGGCCATGAGTTTGTAAATGTTGAGGTTGGGTGAAAAATACATGGAGCTTATACTATGGTCTTTATTTTTGTAAATATTTGAAACTTTCAATGGTGGGAATTTCAAAGAGTCATAATGCTCCTTTTTCATCATATTTGGCCAGACTTGTTCTCTTTCATTGTCACTGCCGTCACTGATGCCAACTGAAAATGCTTAACCCTGAAGAACATGGCCATCTTCTTACCCAGTTCTATGTGCTCTTTCTTTAGCTCTCTGCAGTTTCCAATATGCTTCTTTGGCACCACAAGATAATGATGAGTTGCTGCTGGTTTGATATCTTTGAAGCAAACTAGGTCTTCATTCTGAAGGAAAACACATTTGTTAGTAGATTTTTTTTAAAAGAACTTCCTAAAGCTGTTCTGGAATGTCTTGAATACCATAAATTTCAGTCTGACACGGAAATAGTACTTACGTTACAATTAAGACCGCCTGGGCAATTTTGTGATTATGCATTAAGTCCACAAAGACAAGCTTTAGTGCCCTTCATGACATACTCATTTGTTCCAGAAAATGAAAAGATTTATATAAAGCTAATTTCAGGGAAACAATTATCAATGAAGTTCATTAAAACTTCATTACCAACTATGCCAGGGTTTTATTTTATTTCATTATATATTTCTCCATTGCTACCTACCTAAGGGTTTTTCACTCTTAATATCTGTTAATTAATAACAGTTTGACTACAGAAACATAGCAAGATTGATAAGTCATTTTTCACATATACTTTTTTTACAAAGTAACATATTCCTCAATTATAACAGGAAAATCATGTAGCATCTACATATACAAAGATTACATTTTTAAACATTTTTTCATCAATTGTATATAACTACTTTTTTTGTTATGTTTACAGCATTAAAAAGCCTTTGAAATTCTGAAACAAACTCCAGTATATTGTACTAAGTGTTCAATCCATTATATCAGAATGTAAATTAGCGCAATTACTGTGGAAAACACCATGGAGGTTCCTCAAAACATGAAAAATAGAAATACCCTACGGTCCACCAGTTCTGCTACCATGTATTTACCCAAAGAAAATGAAAACACTACTTCAGAAAGATATATGCACCTCTGTGTTTATTGGAGCATTATTTACAATAGCCAAGACATGGAAGCAACCCAGGATCCCATCAATAGATGAATGAATAAAGAAGATACAATGTATATATACAATGAAATACTATTCAGCCATAAAAAAGGATAGGATCTTGCCATTTATGACAACATGGATGTACCCAGAGGGTGTTCTTATGCTAAGAACAAACTGGTGGGTTGCTACAAGAAAAGGGGGAGTCAAAATAGGTGAAGGAAATTAAGAGGTACAAATTTCCAGGTATAAGTTATGGAGATGAAAAGTACAGCATAGGGAATATACTCAATAATATAATAATGTTGTATGGTGACTACACTTACCAAGGTGAGCATTGAGTAATGTGTAGAATTATTGAATTATTATGTTACACAGCTGAAATTGTCATTATATGTCAACTACATTTCAATAATCATTTTTAAAAGTCAAAACTAAAGTCAGTATCAATCAGCATATCAATAAGTTTCTCTCAGAAAAACTCCCAGAATGCTCTGTTGCTCATTAGTTCTCTGTTTCAGGATCAAAGATTCCATTTAACGAGAACCTCATATCCTTGCTGGTATTCTTGATTTCAATGAGAACAAAGGTGAAAGTCCATATTACACCATGAACTTCCATATCAGTATCCATACTGCTCATCATTTAAGCTTCAGGTGACTGACAAGTCAACTTTTGATAAGACCACACTTCAGAAAATGAGACTTTTTGTTTACTTTAGTCTTCAGTAGAGCCATGATTGAAATAGAAAGCAGCAAAAACAAAGTATTATGTGTCCCTTTCCTATCTCAAGAATTCTATAAAATGGCCACAACATTACTTTATTAAAACAGTGTTTGGAGCATTTGGGTGGCTCAGTTGGTTAAGCGTCCAACTCTTTTTTTTTTTTAATGTTTTTTAATTTATTTTTTGAGAGACAGAGAGAGACAGCACGAGCAGGGGAGGGGCAGAGAGAGAGGGAGACACAGAATCCGAAGCAGGCTCCAGGCTCTGAGCTAGCTGTCAGCACAGAGCCCAATGCAGGGCTGTAACCCACGAGCCGTGAGATCATGACCTGAGCCGAAGCTGGACGCTTAACCGACTGAGCCACCCAGGCGCCCCAAGCGTCCAACTCTTGATTTCGGCTCAGGTCATGATCTCACAGTCTCTCCCAACCCCATGTTGGGCTCTGCACGGATAGCATGGGGCCTGCTTGGGATTCTCTGACACACGCCTGCTCACAATCTCAATCTTTCTTTCTTTCTCTCTCTCTCTCTCTCTCCCCCCCCCATAATAAATAAACATTTAATAACTAATACTAATAATGTTTAATCATTGACTTTGTTGCTGTCCTCACTAAACATACCTTCAGCCAAGATTTGCAAAAATGTAGAGGCACAACAACACAAAAATCTTGAATATTCTCCAGCTATTAAGAGTAACTTGTCTATGTCTCTCTCTGAATTAGTATTTTTGTATTCTTTGGATAAATACCTAGTAGTGCAATTGCTGGATCGCAGGGTAGTTTTATTTTTAACTCTTCGAGGAACCTCCATACTGTTTTTCAGAGTGGCTGTGCCAGTTTACATTCCCACCAACAGTGCAAGAGCACCCCAATGTCTATAGCAACCTTATCTACAACAGCCAAATTACAGAAACAGCCCAAGTGTCCGCTGACCGATAAAAGGATAAAGAAGACATGGTGTGTGTGTGTGTGTGTGTGTGTGTGTGTGTGTGTGTGTATAACATATATAATATATATACTGAAATATTACTCAGCCATTACAGTACTGAAATCTTGCCATTTGCAATGATGTGGATGGAGCTAGAAAGTATTAAGCTAAGCTAAAGAAGTCAGAGAAAGACAAATACCATATCGTTTCACTCATATGTGAAATTCAAGAAACAAAACAAATGAGTAAAAAAGAGAGAGAGAGAGGCAAACCAAGGAACAGGTTAACTATAGAGAACAAACGGATGGTAACCAGAGGGGAGGTGGGTGAGGGGTTGGGTTCACTAGGTGGTGGAGATTAAGGAGGGCGCTTGTTGTGATGAGCAGCGGGTGCTGTATGGAAATGCTGAATCACTATATGGCATACCTGAAACTAATATTACACTGTATGCTGGAATTTAAACAAAATCTTTTTTTTTTAATTTTTTTATTAATTTTTGATACAGGAGAGACAGAGCATGAGAGGCGGGGGGGGTCAGAGAGAGAAGGAGACACAGAACTGGAAGCAGGCTCCAGGCTCTGAGCTAGCCGTCAGCACAGAGCCTGACACGGGGCTCGAACCCACGAACGTGAGATCTGACCTGAGCCAAAGTCGGAGGCTTAACCGACTGAGCCACCCAGGTGCCCCACAAAATCTTTTTTTTTAAAGAGAAACTTGTCTTTAAGATGAAGATAGAGAGGGAGGAAAATTTTAAGATCCTGTAGTAATGCATTTTAGATAGCCAATGCAATCAATAATGGAATTAGATTTCCATCAAACTTTCTAAAATATTGAAATTGGTCCTCTGATATTACCCTCTCTCCCACTGCTACTACTGAAACAGCCATTATTTAGACTCTATTGTTGTTGTTGTTGTTGTTGTTGTTGTTGTTTTCAGAGAGAGAGCACAAGCAGGGGAGGGACAGAGAGAGAGGGAGATAGAAAATCCCAAGCCCAAGTGGGGCCCAAACTCATGAACCATGAGATCATGACTTGAGCTAATAAAATCAAGAGTTGGGCGCTCAACCAGCTGAGCCACCCAGGTGCTTCTATTTAGACTTTTCATTTTAAGAAAGATTTTCTAGTGGCACCTAGGTGGCTCAGTCGGTTAAGTGTCTGACTTCAGCTCGGGTCATGATCGCACGGTTTGTGAGTTCAAGCCCTGCATTGGGTTCTGTGCTGACAGCTCAGAGTCCGGAGCCTGCTTCAGATTGTGTCACCTTCTCTCTCTGACCCTCCCCTACTTGTGCTCTGTCTCTCTCTGTCTCTCAAAAATAAATAAATGTGAAAAAGAAATTTAAAAAAAGACTTTCTCCTATTCCAAAGATACAATGACAAAAAAATATGAAATGACGCATGTACAAAGCTATTCTTCACAGCATGATTTGTGATAGCAAAAAAAAAAAAAAAAAGGTACCCAAGGGTCCACTATTCAACTAGGAGACTGTTGAATAAATTATAGTAAGTACATACAATGAAGTAATATAGGGAATGAAGATCTTTATATACTTATGAAATGATTTCTGAAATATATTTTTTTGAGAGAGCATGCACGCTCAGGGTAGGGGCAAAGTGAGAGAATTTTAAGGAGGCTCCACACTCATTGTGGAGCCCAACACAGGGCTTGATCCCATGACCCTGGCATTGTGACCTCAGCAGAAATCATGAGTCATGAAACTCAACTGACTAAGCCACCCAGGCACCCCTGAAATATACTTCTATGTTGAAAAAATAATAATAAAGCAAGAAGCAGGAAAGTTGTTGGGCCATCTTTCAGGTAAGAAAAAAATACAAAATTAAACATACGCATACATAACTCTCACAATGGAAGGTCAACCCAAAAATATATTTTTTAGTTTCTCATGAGGGAAGAGCAACAGGATAAAGATGACAAGAGAATGAATGATAGGTTTTTCCAAATGTACTTTGTTTTACAATTTTGACTTTAAAACATGAATATGTAAACTACTTTTTGGACTTAAGCAGAAAAAAATTAATCCCTAAAAACTGAAAATAAACAGAACCAAATAAACCTAAATGTATGCCACATTGATAACATGACCACACAACGAAAGATATTTCAAGTAACTCTAAAGCACAGGATCTTGAATCTCCATTACTGACAACCACTAAGTAAGAATTTCCCCTTTATGCTTTCAATGCAGATCACAGGCAAGCTTCTCAAGTACAGGACATGCCATATTTATCCTTGAACTTCAAGTGAATAACACAGAGTAAACCAAAACAACTGTTTAATAAATAAATGTGAATAAATGACAGACGCTTAAATAGAAAGATAAAGCTACCAATGTTCCCTCCTGTATTCTGAATGAAAGAAAAGAGAGAGAGAGACAGAGAGAAAGAAAGAAAAAAAGGAAGAAAGAGAGAAAGGAAGAAAGAAAGAAGCAAAAAAGGAAAGGAGGGGCCCCTGGGTGGCTCAGTCGGTTGGGTGGCCGACTCCAGCTCAGGTCATAATCTCATAGTTTGTGGGTTCGAGCCCCATGTCAGGCTCTGTGATGACAGCTCAGAGCTGTCTGATTCTGTGTCTCTCTCTCTCTCTCTCTGACCCTCCCCCACTCACACTTTGTGTCTTTCTTTCTCAAAGATAGATAAACGTTAAAAATAAAAAATTTAAAAAAAGAGGAAAGGAAAGGAAAAAGAAAATGGTGTTGGGGCACTTGAGAGCCTCAGGGGGTTGAGCGTCTGACTTTAGCTCAGGTCATGATCTCGGGGGTTTTTGATTTCGATCCTCACATCGTTTGCTGCTGTCAACGAAGAACCCGCTCTGGATCCTCTGTCCACTCTCTCTCTGCCCCTAACCCACTTGCTCTCTCTCCCAGATAAACAAACATTTAGAAAAAAATTGTTAATGGTGTCATTATAGTTTTTACATACTTTTCCAGTAAGAGATAGACTTCCCATGATCTTTCAGTCTGTCCATGCAAAACACCTTAAGTTGGAATTTTGGCCGCTGCTTGATTTTAACAATGTTTCTCAGCCTTTTTATTTTCATTATCATCCCCCTAAGGAAACTTTTTATGTTTTTTTTTTCTAATTGTCCCCCGCCTCTGATATTTTAGAACCACAGCCATTTGGACATCTGTTTATATCCTGTATGCCATGCCTATATTTCATACATATAAATAATAAGCTTTTCTGCCTGTACCCCAGGCTAAAACATAAATATTTTACCACTTTTGAGCACATACAGATTAGACGAAGAGCTGGTCTCTCCGGACTTCACTATACCACTGAATCTGAGCCTGCGTGCTAAGCATCCACATACATCCAACAAAGAAGCCGCGGTGAACAGGGTAGGTGGGTACTCAACCTCCATTCCAAATACTGCTGTGTCTTTAGTACCACGGAAATTTTAAAAAGCCAAAATCCCGAGATGGAATTCAGATCCTGCCAATTAGATGTACTTTAGACCTAGATGCTTCGACAAGCTAACCAGAGGCAAAGCCACCTTTCTGCTGCTTCTGCTAGTTCCAGCTGCTGAACTGGCCAGCTGCAGGGCCACCCACTTTCCTTTTTCTTCCTTTTCTCTCCCATTCCAACGTCTAGTCAACAGCTTCCTGGGAGTCCAGAGACACACAGGAGACAGCCCTTGTTTGGTCGCCATGGCCTACAGGTGTGGAGCCACAGGGCTCTGCCACCATGTTGTTGCTCAAAGAGGGCAGAAATATGTAGGCGCTGCTGGCCTTTGCTGTCCGGAGGTCAGAAATGTGAAACAAGCAAGGGGCGGGACAGCCAGCCACGCAGAGCGAAGCAGAATCCAGCCCAGACCCATCGGGCTCCCGCAGGAGTCCCCGCTCAACAGCTGCAGTCACACCACTTCCTCGCCTCTGGGTCACACCTCAAGCGACCTCTTCCTGAGGTCTCAGCTCCGGTGGCAGTCGCCTGCCTACCTTCCTGACTGTGGCACAGGAAACGGCTCCTCAGGTCACCAGTTCTGCAAGTGCTGTTCTGGAGGTCATTCTGGAAGGCTTTTCTAGATTCTGTTCCTTCACCCCTGGCAATGACTTTTTTAAGCAACTAATTCGCTATATTAAATCTATTTCTCCTTTAAGTAACTCGTTTTTCTTTCTGCAACTGACCCCTGGCTAATATCTAAAGCAAATTAAGAAGAAATAACAATTGTAAGAACATTTCCGTACCATGCCATCTGAGGTTTGATTTAAGAAAGGGGAGGACATCAAAGTCAAACTAGTATTTCCTCACTGTGGTCTCAAGCAAGGTGAAAATAAGCACCTCGCCTTGTGGTTCTCAACCATTCCTCACTTTCACCCCTCTAAAAACATTCTTTTTTTCTTTTAATTTTTTACTGTTTATTTATTTTTGAGGGAGAGAGAGAGAGACGGAGAGACAGGACGTGAACAAGGGAGAGGCATAGAGAGAGGGAGACACAGAATCCAATGCAGGCTCCAGGCTCCGAGCTGTCAGCACAGAGCCCGACACTGGGCTCAAACTCACAGACTGTGAGATCATGACCTGAGCTGAAGCCGGAGGCTTAACCAACTGAGCCACCCAGGCTTCCCTGTAAAGACATTCTTAGGACTTTTTTTTTTTTCCTGATGCCACTGTCATGATATTTATAACTGCAGGTATACTGTTTGTTTGTTTGTGTCCCCTATGCTTATCTTTGTCGCATACAGAAAGAGTTAAGATACTGCCGCCAAAAAATGAACTTTCATCCCCTTAGAAGAGACGTCTCTCCCAATGAGAATGCGTGCTCTGGTATTGGCTTAGTCTCAACTGCACAGTATACAACAAGAAAACACTATACGGATGCTCACGGAGTGAGGAACCTTCTCCAGCTTTTGCCAGAAAGGCTTCTCAGGCTAAGCCACACATGATGATAGGTACCTCCAATGATTCCAAATCAAAAGTCCTCCTCTGTACTTAATTATAAGTTTACTCTACTTTATATAAATAGTTTCTAAATATTTATTTCTAAAAATAAATATAGGTGAATATAAGAATATAATGTGTATACCTCAAAAAAAAACAGGCTAAACATTAGGTTCTCTTTTTAAAAAGATAAATCTTTAACCTTTAATGAGCTCTTATATATCAAATCATTCTAGATTCAACTGTGAAAAGATCTGCACCTTTTTGAGGCACTGTTGTCCAAGCATGTGCATCTTCATAAGAAGATATATACCTACTGTATATATTCATCCTGTGCCCCCTGGATAGGGTATAAAAGTATTTATTTGTTTAATTTCCTCTGTAAACATGCCCCAGGCTCTTCACATAATTCACTCTGAAAATGTTTTTTCACAAAGAAGAACTCCTGACCTTTTGCCCGGAAAAACAACAACAAAAAAATCCAACTGTGATACAAGTTTGGGCCATCCCACTCCGCTCCATAACTATTTTTAGACAAACTTTTTACACTACTAGTGTCCATTATCTACTCGTTTTCCTCAATATTGGTACTGGAGTGTGTTTAAAAGCAGTTTCTAGGAATCTACGCAATACTGAATTCTGTGAAGTTAAAAAGTTCGCTTCATCTCTTGCTAGCCTAATTTTAAACTTAGTAAAATAAGGAGTGAATGAGAGCCCAGAGGTCCCCCCTGACTTTAAGGTCAGATCAACAGAGGCCTTCTTGACAGACAACTGATGTACTGCGTCCTTCGCCCAGTCCGCTGCGGGCTGTCTTCATTCCTGCCCCTCTTCAGCACAGATGTCCAGATCTATCACGTCGACCCTCTCTCCAGCCATAAATTCTTGCCTTTGTTCCACTGCATTTCCATAACACCTACAGAGCCAGACCCAACTCTGGGTTGACACAACCGTCCACCTTGTCTGAAGCTAGTTTAGGGCTGTAGCTGGCGATGGTTTAAAAAAAAAAAAAATACTAAAGGCGGTAAAACCGCCACACCAAGTACAGGGCAAGGTTAGGGGCGTCTCCTCTGTATTCAGGCCACCCTTTAGATGATAAGATCTGAACACTGACTATCCTTTATCTTATTCGCCAATGAATTTCCGACACCAGGTGGTTAGAACAGATTCCAATTCACTTTTAACGAACGCATCACTAAAAAAAGAAAGAAAAAAAAAAACAACCCAGAATCTCTGGAGCTGATCCTCTCCAAAGGCTGATTCTTTAAAGGCAAGTAGAACCGGTAGAAGAAACGTGTAGCAGATATCTGTGTTCAAGTATCTGAGCAAAATCTTAGTGCTCCGAAAATGTGCATACATTCCAACTGTCAACACCTGTAGGAACTGGACCCTGCGGTGGAAATCTGCAGCGATTAAGAAATAGTTCGACCTCTGCCCCGCTCCCCTCAGCCTCATTCCAGTCTAACAAAGAGCTTTTCCCAATAACTATTATCTCTTTTCTACCAGTTTTCTCCCCAGTAGCAGTATCAGAGAGTGCAGAATTTAAAAGCAGTGTCTAGAAAGACAGGTGGTGGGGGACAGGGCGGAGGAATCCCTCTAATAAAAACAGGCCACAAATGCTATTTTCTGCCAACCACCCATTACCTGCAAGACAGAAACCGAAGTGTTTGGCTTTATCACTACCGTGTCCCCCCTTCGACACAGCAAGCATACTGCCTGCTGGAGACAGTCCCCACTCCGAAAGAAGCAAGTCTGTCATTTACACCAAGACACCCAGGATCCCCAACCCCGGTCCACACCTGCGAGGCCTCCCTCCCTCCCGAGAGCCTGACACGACCCCACCGCGGTCTGCCACGGCAAAGCCTCCGACCCAGGGATCCTGCACCCACGCCCGGCCCGCTTCGCACCCCACCTCGCAATGCAGGAGCTCGGTGCCCGGTTCCTGCTGCCCCGCGATCCGGCAGAACACGCACTTGCTACTGTAGTCCTCCGGCTTCGGCGATCTTCTGACAACGTCGGCGGTCTTGGATGAAGACACCTTAGGTTCCGCCGTTGCCGCTGCCTCAGAGCCAGGCTCGGACCCCAAGCTCTCGCACTTCTGTTCCTCCGCCATCGCACCCGCCCCCGGTGGCCAAGAGCTGTGACGGCTCAGGCACCAAAGGCCCTGCGCAGAGACCGCCTCCTGCACTTCCTCAGTTCTACCTGGAGGCGTCGCCCTTCGCCTGCCGCTGGGAAGGGCAGGGAGTTGGGCGCACGCGCTGATCCAGGATGACAAGAGACCGAAGGCGACGCAGGGAAGAGCCTTAAAGCCAGAGACCACGAGGGGGCGTGCGAGGACGCACGAGGGTGCTACCGGGAGGAGCGAGCGGTGGCTACGAGAGTCGCCCCGCCCCTTGCGTCTCGTTGATAAAGACGCACCACGTCCTTGGAGACGCAAAAGCGCGCACCGTCGCGGTGACATCACCTGCGCGCCCTAACGTCTGGCCAAATGGAACTTGGTGGGTACGCGGACGTCCTTTTCCAAAGCTGCGAGTTCGCTTTATTGTGTAAAAAAAAAAGAAAGAAAGAAAAAGAGTTTTAAAAATTTCGTAGAATGAGCACAATTTCTAGACCTTTCTTTACAACATAGATTATATTTGATCTTTACATTCGTGTGTACATTTTCAGCCACGATGGTTTGCTACAGCTCAAAATAATCCAAAAGTGAACCTCATATCTCAGTTTACTTTTTTGTTGGTGACAGCACCAGCTACATCAAAATAGCGGCCTTTTCATCTCCCATCCCTCATACATAGGTAAATGCGGAGGCTTGTGGCTTATAATCTGTACTAGCCCAGGAATGCATTGCTCGTGCTTCATGCTTACACTACAGTACCCCTCTCCTTAGTTTCCTTCCTTGATTCTCCTGTCAGTAAATATCGCATCTGAAAGAAAAAGCTTCAGTTAGTTAATCTGATATTCAAGGGGGAACTCTGATTTGACCTCAACTTTCCATTTTGTAATACTTGGCATTTGCTGAACACTAAAAATGTGCCGTGTATTTCTCTAATTGTTGCAACAAGCAAGATTGGTTTTATAATCCCCGCTACAGAGATGAGGAAACAAACTAAGCTAAAGGTTTGTCTAACTCCGTCCACCAGCCTTCTTGAACACAGGACTCCTTTTAACACTGAAAAATCTTCGACTAGCTCGTTATAGTATTCTTGTTATTTGTTGACTTAGAAAATACATAACAAAGCCCTATTGTGAATGCAGTCGTTTTTTAATGATTTCTGTTGTATTAATTGAAAACATTTAGGGGTGCCTGGGTGGCTCAGTCATTTAATCCTTGGACTCTTGATTTTGACTCAGGTCAGGAAATCACAGTTTGTGGGTTCAAGACCCCCACAGAGCTGACAGCTGTCAGCACAGAGCCTGCTTGGGATTTTCTCTCTCCCTGTCTCTCTCGCCTTCCCTGCTCATTCTCTCAAAAATAAACTTTTAAAAAAGCATTTATGTATTTTTAAGAAGTTGTACATATGTGTTCAAGACATTTTTCATTCCTTTTGCAGTTTGCCAGTGGTTTGGGGAACCACTATAATAGTTTCCTAGCACCTCAGGAGTCCAAGGCAGGATTTAGAATCGATATACTACTTTGCCTTACTTAAATATCCACTATTTCCATGCACTATAATATACTTTCATATCACTTTTGTTTTTGTTTTTATTTTTTTCTTGTGTTTTTATTTATTTTTGAAAGAGACAGTGCAAGCAGAGGAGGATCAGAGAGAGAGGGAGATACAGAATCCGAAGCAGGCTCCAGGCTCTGAGCTGTCAGCACGGAGCCTGATGCAGGGCTCGAACCCACGAACCATAGATCATGACCTGAACCAAAGCTGGTCGCTTAACCAACTAAGCCATCCAGGCGTCCCCACATCACTTTGTTTTTATCCACAATTTTCCGTCTGAAATACCTTTGTTTCCATCTCTGAACCTTCACCTTTCAATCCACTCCTCAAATGCTACATCCTTCATGACATTTTGTTTTTTACTTAAGCAAACTGAAAATAAGTACTTCCTCTTGTGAATTCACATAGCAGTTTTACAATATTTCTCTCGTAGAACTTAACACTTCACATCATATACTATTTATGTAGATTTTTTCTTACTAGAAATTATGTTCCTTGATAAAAAGAACAAGGGTCTGAATCTGTAGTGCCTCGTATAGCTCTTTGCATGTAGGTGGACATTTAACAATTGTCTAATGAATAAAAGTGATTAGGAATAAGGTTGCTGCTTAGGAGTGTTCAGATTGGACACTGTACCATTTTAGGGAGAAATATTCTCTAAAATCACAAGCAGGCCTAAGAGTTCTGGAGCAATGGCGAGTGACTCCTACAAAAACCCACATAGTGTGCATATGACACCACACACACACACACACACACACACACACACACACACACTCAGGAGACTATTCACCTACATACTGGCACACACCTGCCCAAGTTGCACCTGTCCTGACTACATTCTTAGTGACACCTGTGATTGGTCTCTCCCTTACCTGGCACTTTGGAAGACTCACTTCCCATTCCCCAACTTTGAACTTGATAGAGTTGTCCTATATGGAAGTGGGCGAAGAAGTAACACAAACGATTTAAAGCTTGTCTGGAGTCTTGGCGTGGGATCACGCAAGAGCACAGGCGGTCGTGCGCCACAGGCAGAGTGGCTACCGGCTGGTGCCCTGGTTAGCTCCCCTGGGAATCCGCTCCCCTGGGAATTTGGGTTTTGTGGCAATAACTACATTTTGCTTGTGAAATGAAGTGTTTTCTGATTTCACAAGGGCACCATATGGGCTAGAAGCAGCCTTGCTTCAAGCATGCTCTGGAGTCAGAAAATTCTATAACTTACCATCTGTTAAGATTTCAATTAAGTTTATCTTTCTGTGTCAAAGCTTTCTTCATCTATAAAATGAGGATAACAATGATGCTTAATGTACACATTATTTTGAGAACTAAAGCCTGCCAGCCTGGCACAAAATTCTCAATAAATGTTAATAGTTGTTACCAATAGGTAGAAGACAGTTTAAGGGATCATATGCTTTACTTCCATTTAATTACAGAAGGCTCAGTGATCCTATTTAACACAGAGACTGAGTTAGGCTTTTGTAATACCATCTCCTTTCCCCCATTTTCCCCTCCCCTCCCTTCTCAAAAAGCTGTACATATTTGATTAAGTTCTTCTTTTTGGCTACACTCCCCCCCTTGGTAATCTCACACAGTCTGTGGCTATGAACACATGTATGCCAATGACTCCCAAATTTAAATCTCTAGTATAGACCTCTTCCCTGAACTCCAGACTTGGATATCCAGCTTCTTATTCAACTACCTCAAGAACATGTCTAACATATATTATAAACATATCTGAAACTAGGCTATGGGGAGAGCTCTTCCTTCCTTCCCCAAACCTGCTACCATCTTACTTGAGAGGAAACTCCATTCTGCCATCTACTGAGACAAAAATTTTGAGATCATATTTGATGCTTCTCTTTAGCTCCATATCCAATCCATCAGGAAATCTAAAGTACATCCGACATCTGATGTCATCACTACTGTCAACCTTGACTGAGTTCCATTCCCTCTTATGTGAATTATTCAATAATCAGATTGTGTTAATCCTCTGGTTCCACATCCTTCAATGGTTCTGTATTCCACTGAGAGTAAAAGCCAAAGTAGTTACCTATGAGGACCCATAGGCGTCAACATTAAAAGCCACCTGCCCACCTCCTCACATTCTGACACCAGCTACCACCAACATTAACATTGCTTACTCTGCTCCAGTCACACCGGACTCCTTGTTGTTACTCATGCCAGCCAGGTGTGCACCCAAATCTAGGCATACTCTTTGTCCCTCTGCCCAGAACACACTTACTTCTACTCCTGGCAACGCAGATCTTCTCTCACTTTTTTCAAGTCTTTGCTCAAATGTCCCTTCCCCAACGAAGTCAATTCTGACCACCTTGGCAAAGTACCCCTCATCCTCGCTCTCCCTTTCCCTTTCCCTTGTTCTGTTATTTCCATCATACCCATTACCTTCTAGATGTTTATGTTTAATTAAATTCTTAAATATCTAACATTATATGGTAATATTATTATATATTATTATCAACTGTTTCATCCTCATTGAACATAATCTCAAAAATTACCAGGAATTTTTTTTTATCATTTTTGTCTGTTTCACTGAAGTATCCCCAGGGTCTACATGTGGAGTATAGATACCAAGTGTAATCAAGGACAACTCCAAGATTCTTAGTCCTAAAACTGGAAGGTTGAGCTGATACTTACTAAAGTGGAGAGAACTCTGCAAGAGCAGGTTTGGGAGCAGGGAAGCATTGGAATTCAGTTCTGGGTATATGAATTTGAGTTGCTATATCAGTCTTTCTTTAGAGTAAATTTGTTGCAGTAAACAACTCCAAAAATCTTAATGCCTTAAAACAAATAAGTTTATTTCTTGCTCACCTGTGTGTCTGCTGCATGTTGGCTCCAGATGTGCGGACGTCATCCCATGGCCCAGGCGGAAGGAGCAGGGATGGTTCTAATGTTAGAACAGAGGGAAGAAAGAGCACAGTGGAGCCACATGATGGCCCTCTTAAGGCTTCTTCTCAGGACTGGTGCAGGTCATTTCTACTCCTATGTCATTGATCAAAGCAAGTCACATGGCCATCTCTGTCATCAGGGTTAAATATAATCCGAGAGCTAGAAAAGGCAAAAGGCAAAAAAATATTTTGAATAATAATACAGTGCACTGCAGATGCCTATTTGACATTTAAGTGGCAATGTCACTAGGTAGTTGGCTACATGAGCCTGAAGGTCAGGCGAGAAATCCAGGCTGCATAGATGAATTTTAGAATCTTTAAGCATGTAATATTTACATGCCCCAAGTTAGAAGAGATCACCAAAGGGGTAAGTGTAAGTAGAGAAAAGTTCAGAGGACTGAGCCAGGGGCACTCTGGCAATACAGACATCAGAGAAGTGAGAAATAACCAACCCTGACGAGAAAGAGTGTCCCAGGAGAAAGCGGTGTGCTGGAGGAAAGATGGGCTCCGGTAAGAAGGAGTGATGAGCTCTGCAGAGCCTGCTGATGGGATACAAAGAGGACTAGGAATTGAGTGGAGGTTGTTGGTAAAGCTGAGAAAAGCAGTTTTACGGGGTTGGAGAAGAAGCCTCATTCTAGTGGGGTTAAGAGAGAATGGCACTGTCACTCAAAAATAAATAAACATTAGAAAATTCTTTTTAAAAAAAAAGAGAGAGAATGGTAGTAAAGAAATAAAGGGAGCAAATGTGAACAGACCGAACAGATTATTCACAGGAAACAAACAAAAAAGGAACTGAAAGAGTGCCAAAGACACAGGTACCTGGGAAAGATCAGAGAGGCAGAGATGCTGGAGTGTCTGAACTCAGGAGCAGAGTGGCTATTGCCAACTCAAATACACATCATTTAAGTGCATCTACTCCAGTGTATCTGTTCCTTGCCATCTGGGGAAACTACACCAACTCACCATCCTTTCCCCACCAATTAACTCCACCTTTATTACATTCAAAATTTTCTTTCCTTGTACCTCTTCACTAAACCCCTAGTGTTGGAGTGCCCCAGGGTTTACTCCTTGCTCTTCTTCTCTATTTGCATTCACTTCCTTGATCTTATCCAGTCTCAAAGCTTAAAATATCTATAAGCTATGACTCCTACATTTCTAACTGTATTCATACTTTTCTCCAAATCAGAATCCAACTGCATCCTTGGTGTTTCCAATTGGGTACTCAATAGATTCAACTGCTGATCTCCCTACTATAAGACCCCCTATTCACAGACTTCTGACCTTGGCTGATGGCATTCTGATCCTTCCATTTCTAGATTCTGTGATTCCTCTGCTCAAAACCTCCAATGCCATCAGCAGAATGATTAAGAAACTTGCCCAGTGTTATCCATCTGAAACAGTATAATGTTTCTCTTTTTTCAGTGAGACATAGAAAGTGTGTTGGTGGGTTTATCTTAATCTCATTCTGAGTCTGCACAGTAGACACCCTTTTCCACATCCTAAATAGAGGTTTCCCAAGCATAAATACAAAGACCTTCCCTGGCTTCTATTTTATAAATGGAAATAATTTTTTGCTATTTCACCAGTGTCTCAAGAATATTTGACTTTTCTTTTCTTTTAATTTTTTTAATGTTTATTTTTGAGAGAGAGAGTATGAGTGTGAGTGAGTGAGGGGCAGAGAGAGAGGGAGAAAGAGAATCCAGAGCAGGCTCCAGGCTGTCAATGCAAAGCCTGATGCGGGGTTTGAACCCAGGACCTGTGAGATCATGACCTGAGCCAAAGTCAGATGCTCAACTGAGTGAGCCACCCAGGTGCCCTAAGAATATTTGATTTTTCTGAAGGTAAGAGGAAAACAAGAGTGAACACATTTCTCCTTCCTTAAGAAAAACCATATAAAAGGAAATATGTCAGGCTAAAATGGCGATTGCCTGGTATTAGCTGTGTACTGGCCTCCATCTGCTGGAATGAGTGAAATGTCAGGCAAAGGAAGGAGGTGCTTGTCTATGGGAAAGGAGAGAGATTTCCAGTTTCTGATTACTGGGCTGCCTTACTTAGAACTCTCTTGAATAAATATTGGCAAGTGGCCCAGAGTTCCAACTTGTGGCTCTTTGAGCTTTGCTAAAGTGCTTGAGGGAAAGTCCTGAACTGTTGCTCTTAAATGGAAACTGTGTAAGTCATTTGTGATGGAAAGAATGACAAAAGAAAAACAATTCTTTCTTATAACGACTTTGATTCCAGCTATTTTGCTGATAAATTATTTTGTTTTTGTGTACAGAAGACTATGCAAACACTTCTGCTTTTTTTTTCCATAGAGCTCTCCTGAAAGTCATGTCTACAAACAAATTGTTGTAAGTACTTCTTACTTTTTATCAGGAACAAGGTTACACTTGGACTTTGGATTTCTGATAAAGAATTCCGTTTGATATAACTAACACCCTAATAGTAGTACTAACTTACCTTTTCTGGCGTTTTATAATTTTCTAAGGTGCTTCTTATATGTACATTGACAATGCAGAGAAGTAGATATTATTGTCACTATTTTAGAAGTGGATAAAATGGGACAAAGGAAAATGAATCGACCTACTCAGGATCATTTAATTGGTGGTTGATGGAGGGGACTATCCTGCAGCCCTTCGAGTAGGACAGAGGCACTTTCTCTTGCCCCCAATCAACAGAAGACAGCTACTGTGCAAATTAGCACACCCCCACCGTCATGAAGGTAATGTCAATTTTTAGTCATATCCACACTTGCATTTCTTTATAACCTGAAGGCCAAAAACCTCATCTATACCATTCATTCTTGTTCTTATTACTTACCCTCAAACTCTTTACTCATACACAAATTGCCTATGCTTCTTTCCCCTGCTTCTTTCCACCGCTGAGCTCTGAAACTTAACACCGCAGAAGCCACAGTATCATTGTAAGCACTCTGTAGCCTGAACATCCTCAGAGCCATCCCTTCACTTCCTTGCCTTCAGTGAAACCCAGCATTCCCCCCAAAGATATCACTTCCCTTGAGCCTTGACAAACAAAAACTGCTTTTTCTCCCTGCCTTTCAACACTCTGAGAGATATGTGGAAGCAGTGTTCGTATTCTCCTAGCTTCTAGCTGCCAATTCCAGGTGATTCCATTCTTACCTGTATGAAACTCTCCACTCTCTGCCCCCTCTGAGTGTCATGCTGTAGCATGAAGTGTAATCATCATCATTCACCAGCTCGAGGTCACTCCCCCAGATTCACTGAAAGCTTTAGCACCTGGCCCACACAAATGCTGCCAACTCCCACTGTAATCTCAGACAACCTTCACGTCCATGATTCATAGCTCCTCAAGCACCTGGATCCCAGTGCCCTTTGCCTCCATTCCTCTTTAACACAACTCATTCCTGTGGCAAAATCCTGACTTTAGGTTTACTCAGATGCTCTGAAAACCCGAACTCTAGTGACCGTTCAGACCTCTGCAACTTTGACACTCTTCCTGACTTCTTAGTAATTTCTGTTCTTGATCTTTCTTTAGTTCTTCGAGTTGCCCTCCCATCTTCACTTTCATCCATGCCCAGCAGAAACCCCAAAGACCCATAAGTTCCCCACATGGCTTCTGGGTACTCACCATGCCCTCCCTCCATCTTTGCTATACTTCCAATCACTTCGCTCTCATCTGTGGTTATCTGAGTGGTTAAAGGCATGGGCTGGCGAAGCCTATTTCCACCATTTAATACTTCTACTTTGGACAAGTCATTAATTTTTCAGGGCTTCCATTTCCTCAGTTGGGAAATAGTGGCATCTTATCTCCTGGCCACCATAAATTATTGTGAATATTAATTGAGATAATATATGTAAAGTGCTTAGAATAGTACCTATCTCATAAGCACTCAATAAATGTTTACTATTATTACAAATAAACTGCTTGATGATGTTTCTAAAAAAATTCACATAACCCAATTAATAAGTGCCAATACATACCCAAATCTGCAAAGCAAAACACAATCCAACAAACATCCTCGTTTTTCACTCTTTCCCTAGATAATGCCTGCATCAGGGAGACTTCTGAGACAGTATCTTTGTAGGTCCTGAGAACCTCTGATTTCATCATTTAATTATTTGTCCTCCTCATCAGAAGTAGATAGGATTAACAGGCTGACAATGAAATAACCTTGTACACCCTTGAAAATGGCAAAAATGAAGAAATGTAACAATATCAGATGTTGGACTAGGTATTTTTGTGTTGGGCATGTAAATGATACAACTGCTTTGTGAAACATTGTGGGGGTTTGTCAACCCAAATATTCACGTACCCCGGGACCAGCAGCTCCGTCCATTGAGACTCTTTCACATTTTGTCAACCAAACATAACAAAAAGCACAAAGCTGCAGAAACCCTATCCACTGACAGGAGGATACTCACCAGAGGAATATTTAACACACACAGAGTAAAATACAGCCGCAGTAACAACAGGAACGAATCTTAGAAAACAGTGTTGAAGGGTAAAAAAAAAAAATAAATGTATGTATTACAATAACGCTTTAAATATATTAATCTATTTAATTCTCATAATATCTCTCTGAGGAAGGTACTATTGCTCTCATTTGCGGATATGGGTACTGAGTCACAGAGGAAACAGTGACAGATAAGGAACTTGCTAATAAAAGTTGCAGGATCTAGCTAACCTTTACTACATGCTTATATAGTATCAGACACTGTATTACCTTGCCCAGATTATCTATTTTGTAAAAAATGCTCTTATAAAATGTACTATTTGGTTGTTTTTGTCTTTGCCTGATAAATCTTCCTAAATCAACACAAGTTAGACTGGAGAATCCAGTTTATCAGTTAACTTTGCAATCTTCTCTCAATCCCATAACCTAAGTGCCAACTCAATGGATACTTTTCTCATCATTTAAATGGTCTTCAGAACCATTTTCTAGGATTTGCTTTTGGAACCGAAATGTTAACTCACAGCCAAAGTCCTAAATCCCTGAGGCCCTCGAACTTCCCTACAGTCTACAGTTTCAAGAATGCCAATAACTAAGAGATCTACAAATGAAAGAATTCTTCTCCCAAGGTCAACCACACCTGCCACCACCACCATCACCACCACGCCCCCCAAATCTCATCCCATCTTCTTTCACTTATACCCTAAGACTTAAAGGGAAGAAACTGAGGGGCTAGCAGGAGGATCATTCCTTCCTGTACCATGATCTTAAGAATCACTTATGCTTGGAAGCTTGTGCTTGAGCCTTGCATGGGGTGGAGAGGGGGAAGAGAGCCAGGAATCCAAAACCTGTGGTTTAGTCCCAGCTCTCATGATTAGTTGTGGAATGTTGGCCAAATCCATTAACTTCTCTGGGGCTCATTTCCTTCAGTAATGCACTTCAGTTAACCTTGACAAACATTTATGGAATGCCTCCTATGTGCCATGCACCATGACAAACAGCGAGGTTATAAGGATAGATAATACCTGAATAGCCATAGAGGAGCTCCCAGCCATTAAGGGGCTTTCTTTCTAGAGCAGAGAACAGTGAATTTTGGTGCTTGAGGTGGTAAAGCAGAGTGTGGGTAACCAGGTGGTAGAGATGTTGCTGAGATTATACAATGTCAGCAAACTGCTGTGGTTAAGAACTCAGCTCTGGGATCAGTCATGACTAAACATATCCCGGCTGTAGCCTTCATGTGCTCTGTGACTTTAGGCAAGATTTCTTCTCCTGAAGAATCAGTTTCTTCATTTTTAAAACAGGGGTAATAATTATACTGTCTTCATTTTGAGGATCAAATGATAACACATATAAAAATGGAAGGTGAGTTACGATCAATAAATAGTACCTGACCTCCTCATTCTCCCCTTAGCACTATTATTACTGTTAACAATTCAGTTGTTTTTAGCAAGGCATTGTGACATAGTTTGAAGATCCAGGAAGTTGTCCATCAATGGTGCTCAGCTCTAGCTAACTCATTGGGGGAGTAAGATGAACATTCAGTTCTTATCCAAAATCCTTTCCTGAAGACATTGACATGCATTAACAGGATGATTAATGGCTAGTGCAAAGTGGAACTGATCTTTGAGGAGGTTATTTCTGAATACTCTGAAGTATGAAAAGGGTATGTAATTTAGCATAGCATAAGAGGATGAATTTTAGATAAGGTGAAGGATTGCATTGATACATACTTTTGGAAGATATTTAAGTGAGGAGTGGAAATCATGCTGAATAAATTTGACTTGATCTAAAAAATTAGGACTCAGAAGTTATAATGAAAGTGATTAATAAACATGACTATGAAGAAATTACAATTAAGAAACTCTATTAAAAATATAACCTGAATGAAATATATATTTTTTAAGTTTATTTATTCTGAGAGACACAGAGAGAAAGTACAGAAGCAGGGGAAGGGCAGAGAGAATCCTAAGAAGGCTCTGTGCTGTCAACACAAAGCCCAACTCGGGGCTTGATCCCATGAACCTTGAGATCATGACCTGAGCTAAAATCAAGAGTTGGATGCTTGGGGCGCCTGGGTGGCTCAGTAGGTTAAGCCTCCGGCTTCAGCTCAGGTCAGATCTCACATTCGTGGGTTCGAGCCCCGCATCAGGCTCTGTGCTGACAGCTAGCTCAGAGCCTGGAGCCTGCTTCCAGTTCTGTGTCTCCTTCTCTCTCTGCCCCTCCCCCTCTCATGCCTGTCTCTCTCTGTATCAAAAATAAATAAAACATTTAAAAAAAAGAAAGAGAAGAAAAAAAGTAGTAGAATGTCCATTGTTGGAACAAAACACATGCTGGTGGCCACGGCAGAAAATCTTAATTTGAAAGAAAGCCTGGGAGAGGTTTTCAGTGATTCTGTAAAGATTCAAGTTTTCAGTGTGTAAAAATTCAGGGAACTCAGCTTCCTGGTTGCTTACCTAAACAGTAAGACACACACTGTTACTTTAGGTGGTATCACATGTGTAGATAATGGCAGAGAGAAAATGAAAGGACTCAGAACTAAAGGTTCTTTTCTGGTGAGGGAATGATAGTCCGAGTTGATTGTTGGTGAGTTGTTGATGAAATATGATTCAGCTGTGCCAAATCTTCATCTAGAACTGTGCTATTCAAAATGGCAGCTGCTGGCCACATATGGCTAAGTTTAAGTGAACTAAAATTAAAAATTCAGCTCCTCAGTTACCCAAATCCCATTTCAAGTGTTCAACACTAGTATGGTAGCTAGTGGCTACCATAAAGGACAGTGAAAAAGTTCCATCACTGTAGGATGTTCTATTGAGCAGCACTGATATAGAAAATAAACAATAGTTCCACAAAGATATTTTATCAAGAAATGCCATTTTGGTGGTTTGATTGACCACACCAAGGAGGCCCTATCTAGTTTTTATTCTGAACCACTAAAGATTTGAATTAGAAAGGAGGGGAGTAAGACCTTAGATTTTGGTATGAATTGTAAAGACTAATTTTCTCAGTAAACACACTTTTGTCAGGGCATGACTACGGACAGTAGTCCTAGGCAAGGAGGTGGGAGCAAAGGATGTGATGCTCTGAGGTTAGGGTTTCCTCAGAATGAGAAAAACTGTGTGACCCAATTGGGAGAAGGAAGTGGTCAGAGACACTTGATATTTGCATAAGGGGCAAGTTTAACTGACCTAGAATTTCTGGAACTTCCTTTGGATTAGACCTCCTTACCTTTCTTTGTATGATTATATTGGTAAAAAATAAATTAGGAATCTTAAAAAGAACATGAATCTTAGCTTCTCTTTCTTTAGAGACTCTCAATGCCTTCCTCAAAAGCAAAGTCATTCTTTTGTTAGTCTTGTTTCACATGGCTTTAAAACTTTAAAAGAAAATAAAGGACACCAATACTACTTATTCATTCAGGATGTCCCTGGTGACTTGTGGCATGGGCATAGATCTAAATCATTTTCAACAGAGTCTAGTGAGACATTAGTTTGCCCCCTCGCACCCTAGTCTTTTAATGTAGATTCATGAACTGAGAAACTGAGAAGCAATGAAGACTGATGTAGGGCCTAGAAGGCAGAGACAGGATGGCTGGGATCAAAAATATTGATCAGAGGGTAAGATCCTTCATTGACATTAGAAGTAGGTCAAGAGAAATGTTAAAAAGAGCTATTCAAAGAACAGCTAGACAGATTAAGAACAGCGAAACAGGTAGTCAAGAGTTATCCCTACTAATTATAACAGGGGTTTTCATGAGCTGATGAGAAAGTAAGAGGGTGGCTACTGGGAACAAAAAGGGACTTTCCAAGGGCAGCAGTAAAAACATGAATACTGGACCTTGCTTAATCTTGCATATTTCATCATCCTCTCACACAAGTAAACTTCTAGCATCCAATAAATACCTGTTGAATGAATCCTCAGGAAAGAAAATCACACTGGATGCATAAATTCCTTTATTGAAAATATTGGGCTAGCACTGCATTACATATACTCAATATCCATAAATGAAGGGCCACACACTTCTGATTGGACAATACTGTTTTAAATAGAGAACACAGCATCTGGATATGCTCTCACAAGTATAATATCATGGACTAAACTAGGTAGGAGTGAACTATATGCAAAATGACCATCTTGTTTGTTAATAGCATATGGTTGCAAATGGCATAAATGGTAAACTTGATCATCATGAGATATTCCTGGTATCTCACACCAACACATCATTTAATGAGCAGATTAAGGTTAAACTATCAGTATGTTGTTTATCAAGAGTTCTCAATAAGAGAACTTGGTTGAAAGCACACCAGGCTACATATTTAATAGAATTCATTTCAACTTGCATGGAATGTGAGTAGGGTAAAATAATTGATCTGACAGGAGGCCACATGGCAATTTGTTCCTTTTGTAAATATTCTAGTAAGAGAATAATCTAAAAGAAATATTCTGCCAGCTTAAGGCTAACATTCTAAAGAGGGTTTCATTTTTTAAATGCAAGTATATAAATACTACTTGTTATTTATTTTCCCTTTCAAAGATCACAGGGGGTATAATTTATGACAGACCACTTCTCAGCTTTGGCTATTATTAAAAACTTTTTCCATTAGCAGTCTTTGGCTTTCATAAAAGTTTGGCAATCAGTAATATTGTTTAGTTTTTAACAAGGCTTTATTAGCATTTTTAACAGAGTATTTTATGAGATGTGAAAATGGGTTGATGTTAGAAATAGTTTTTACTTTTTATTCAAATTTTGGTATGAATGCATTTCTTTGCATTGCTTTTTCTCAAATAAAAGAGTCTAGAAACCAAGACAATTGGGCTAATTGGACATTTTTCATTTGGTATAAAATATACAGAAGTGAAAACATTCAGTCTCTTTGAAAACAGAGGCCTGTTCATTAATTTAAGAACTTGGGGGGAAATTATACACAAAACACTATGAAAATAAAGTTTTTGTTATTAACACACATGATCTTATAAGAAGCAAAAACACTTTCTGTTCAAAGCAGGGTTTGTTCTAAGTCTAGATTCAGAAAGGTATCCATTTCTGTAAATATCAATTTACAACTGTGAGAAATGGCTTCTACTTTACAATTGTGTTTAGAGTAAGTAAAAATGTACCTTTTTAATGGAAAGATGGCCTATAATAGTCAAATCAATGCACATTGGTAATGAGTTTTTAAAAATTAAGAACTACGCATTTTACATATATATATACACACACACATACATACATACATATATACATATATATGTATATATACTGCTTAAGACCTATCACCCTAAACAATCAGGGCAAAAGAAAATTCAATATAAAACTATATAAATCAAATGGGTTTGTTGCCAAAACATAGCACAAAACGTATACATTTCTTTATTTCAAGATTTGACACATTAAAAGAAAAACTTCCAACACATTTTAGACAATATACTAGAAATAATAAATAAGACAATTAAAAAATCATATATTCCCTTTAAGTGCTGAGGACTTCCAATTTTTCTAAGTGAAACTAAGCTTTTCCATGGCAAACAATAGTATGCTGTACATTTTGGTAATGAAAATTATGTTGATAAATACACAAGGCATGTATATATTTCCACAGTATCTTGTTTTTCAGTTACCAAAAATAAAAATTGCATTCAACTCATACATCTATAAATATTTTGATTCCTCACTGCATGGATCTGAAGGAAGTGGGAGCATAGTCTTTCAACAATCCAGACTTTAAGTTTCTTTCCTCGTTGTCTGCCCTCCATGTGGACCTTTCAGAAACTCTCTGCGACGTGCCCATGCTCTGAGATGATGGCAGAAAGAAAGCATAATGGTGGGAAGAGGCAGTCTGGGCCGGGGCTCCAGGTCTTCCAGCCAGCTTTAGGAGGGCTGATGGAACCCGATCTTTTTAATGTGGCATTTTAAGGCAGTCTGAATTTCACTCGAATGTCCACACCTCGAGGTCTTGAACTATGAAGTCTTCCTTTTTGGAAAGAATATCATTATTGAAAGTGCTGCAGGAGTTGCTTCGTCCATGGTATAAATCGGCATCTAGCCATAAACCAAATCGTCCCCTGAAAAGATCAAAGATACAAAAAAGGTGAAAACATTTCAACCTCACATGGCATGCCTTTTACCCTCCCTCACCCCATCTTCTTTCCTTTATGCTATAGACAGACAAAACCCTAAACTGCTTGTAAAACAAAGCCTACATTTCCTTTATTTCATTTAAATGAGCCATCTTTCTCAAAAGACAAGTGATAGCAGTCCATCACTTAGACATAAATAAATCATTTCATCTTTGATTCTTAGGGTCCTATGTTAGGCCACCGTCTTAATTATTCTAAGCACATGGCCTAGCTAAATTCACCTGATACCAGGTTTTGGTTACCTGGGTCAAAACAGAGTCCCACACAGGTCAAATGGTAAACAACAACAAAACCCTTACCCTCCACCACCAAGTTCCAAAGAACTTATGTCTCCATTGATAAAGTATGAGTTTTCTCCACTCCACTTAAAGACCTTAGGATAGAAACATAAGACAGAGAACAGACATGTCAGTCTGGAGAATCAGTGAAGAGGGAATTATTAGTATAATACCACTGTAGAGAAGGGAACTACCCATTGGCTGAGGAAGTTCCTAACTGGTAGATTTTTTCCTACACCAGGATGAGATCTTCAAAGGGGTTATAAGAGTAAAGACCTTCCAAGCACATGTTGGCCCTGACCTGCTATCCCTCCCTGGGTCCCAGAACATGCACAGGAGCAGTTTCTAAGGCCCAATGAGGGTCCCTAAAAGCACTTTGCGTGCTACGGCCATGAAGGGCTGTCCCAAGCTAGAGTGAGTCCAAATGAGGTTATGGACAGGTGCTGCTCCCATGGCAGTCCCCTGCCTCCAACTCCACCCACACTCCTGACATGGTGACATTGGGAATTTTGGTATTTCTCCCATTTATGTACCTTGAAATTGGGGCTAAACGTATACAGGAATGTTTCACCTGTGCCGTAATAGTGGTCACTGAACTTGAAAGGATGAGTTGCATATGCTCCAAAAATCTGTCAGAAGAAAATACAGACACATTATTTACTTTCAAACCTAAACATCCCAAAGAGTGGCATTCTGAAATATTTAACACAATCCTGCTCTGAGGTATCATTAACCCTCTTTCAGCAAAGACCATTACTAAATTAGACTTCTTCAATAAAAAAGGCTAACCAAAAAACAGATAAATAAAATATCCCTAGTTTTAAATGGAACTCAAGTGGCTCAGGGGAGACTTATTTGACAAAGTCCAACAATTGTTCCAATATTAAAGGACTTCCAAAGTCTACTATGGGGTCAAATTTCCTTTAATGAATACAGATAACATACTGGGAACCTTAAACAACACGCATGTTGCACACAGAAGTGAGTGGCTGAAAGAACAAAATTATGTGTCTTACGTGTTTTATAAGTGGATTCATAGCCAGATATTTCCCCAGAAATAAGAAATTTTTTCTTTTGATTTTTAAAAATGAGTTCTCAGTATGCTTATTAAAACTGTATCTTTAACATAAGTGATCTACTATCTCTTAGCTGAAATGACTTTTAAGAAAAAATTAATCCATAATATAATGGGCTTAAGGGGTGATTTACATATATTTGAACCAATGATTTTTCCATATTTCCTTACTGGGGGTTTGAATAAGCAGGTTTTCAGGATTAATTGTGCCCATTGTCCCAGCTTCCTATCCTTCTGCTCAGATCTTGAGCAGTGCTTGCAAGGGTGAGAGCTGGGAAGAGTGAACATTGTATTTTAAAAACATCCCTAAGTGATTCTGATATACTTCTACTTCAAAACCCACTTGGGAAACATTGCTTCAAATGGAGGTCATCTTAGCATGATACCCTCTAGTTCAATCCACATTGTTGCAAATGGCAAAATTTCATTCTTTTGATCACCAACTAATAAAATCCTATTGCATATATATATCACATCTTCTTTAGCCATTCATCAATTGATGGACATTTGGGCTCTTTCTGTAATTTAGCTACTATTGATAATGCTGCTATAAACATTGGGGTACATGTGCCCCTTCAAATCAGCATTTTTGTATCCTTTGGATAAATACCTAGTAGTGTAATTGCTGGGTGTAGGGTAGTTCTATTTTTAATTTTTTTTTAAAAACTTCCATGTTTTCCAGCATGGCTGTACCAGTTTGCATTCCCACCAACAGTATAAAAGCAGCCCCCTTTCTCTACATCCTCGTCAGGATCTGTTGTTTTCTGAGTTGTTCATTTTAGCCACTCTGACAGCCATGAGGTGGTTATCTCATTGTACTTTTGATTTGTATTTCCCTGATGATGAGTGATGCTGAGCATCTTTTCATGTGTCTGTTAGCCATCTGGATGTCTTCTTTGGAAAAGTGTCTATTCATGTCTTCTGCCCATTTCTTCACTGGATTATGTTATTTGGGTGTTGAGTCTGATAAGTTCTTTATAGATTTTGGATCCTAACCCTTTGTCTTTTATGTCACTTGTAAATATCTTCTCCCATTCCATCAGTTGCCTTTTCGTTTTGCTGTTTCCTTCATTGTGCAGAAGCTTTTTATCTTGATGGCCTAAGAGTTCATTTTTGCTTTCATTTCCCTTGCCTCCAGCGGCATGCCTAGTAAGAAGCTCCTGCGACCAAGGTCAAAGAGGTTGCTGCCTATTTTCTCCTCTAGGAATTTGGTGCTTTCCTGTCTTACGCTTAGGTCTTTCATCCGTTTTGAGTTTATTTTTGTGTATGGTGTAAGAAAGTGGTCCAGTTTCAATCTTCTCCTGTCACTCTCATTTTCCCAGCACAATTTGCTGAAAACACTGTCTTTTTTCCATTGGATACTCTTTCCTGCTTTGTTAAATATTACTTGGTCATACATTTGTGGGTCCATTTCAGATCTCTATTCTGTTCCATTGATCTGTTTTTATGCCAGTACCATAGTGTCTTGATGATTACAGCTTGGTAATACAGCTTGAAGTATGGAATTGTAATGCCTCCAGCTTTGGTTTTCTTTTTCAACATTACTTTGGCTATTTGGGGTCTTTTCTGGTTCCATACAAATTTTAGGATTGTTTGTTCTAGCTCTGTGAAGAAGTGCTAAAGTGAAATCAATCAGAGAAAGACATATCATAGGATTTCACTCATATATGGAACTTAAGAAACAAAACAGATGAACACAGAGGAAGGGAAGGAAAAATAAGATAAAAACAGAGAGGGAGGCAAACCTAAGAGACTCTTAAATATAGAGAACAAACTGAGGGTTGCTGAAGGGGAAGTGGGAGTGGGGATGTGCTAAATGGGTGATGGCCATTAAGGAGGGCGCTCATTGGGAGAAGCCCTGGGTGTCATATTATAAGTGATGAATCACTAGGTTTTACTCCTGATACCAACACTACATTGTATGTGAAGTAACTCAAAGTTAATAATTTTTTTAAATAGAAGTTACCTGAAAAATGTCTTATAACCTTTCAAAATTACTGTAATTGGATCCTAGTCATAGTGGAATCTCTTCTTTAACAATTACACTTAGTTCCTAGCAATTTGAAATACTAAAAATTAGATAGGGTAGAGGTCTAGAAACTCTTTCTAACTAATGTTCTTCGTACTCCCTTCGACTAACCCTTTCCCTAAAGCTGCTAGGAACAAACAGTAACAAAATCATAAAAAATCCATTTCCCTTCTTGTGATATTTCAGTAAAAGAACTAAAGTACAACTGTGAAAGGTGTCTTTTTTCAAAAGCATGTGCTTAAAATAGGACAAGAAGGGCAATGGCCACAAGTGGAAGAAAGTTATTCCTTTTCTGCTCAATGAATAGGAAAAACTACCTTACCCACTCACCTTACCTTTTCAGAATTCTAATTATATTCTTCCTTAACTAACATTTCTTAGCAATCATGGCAACCTGTTTAAGAACTCGAGATTGGATGATACTAAGGAATTACTGTTTTGTTAGGTATATAGCATTGTGGCTACCAAAGAAAATGTCTATTTTCTTTTTTCTATTAATTTATTTAGAAAGGAACTGTATAATATGTATATAATGATATTGTTGGATCTATACCAATAAAAATTTAATATATTTGGCAATAACAGAACAAAGGAATCCTTGGGGAAAAAATTAAGACCTGCAAAAGTGGTAAAAAAACAAAAAGGTTAATATAACAAAATTTATAAATGTATATTTGCTTTCCTTTCTCCTTTCAGCTTCTTTAGTAGAAAAAATTATATAAAAAATCATAACAATTTATTATTGGGCTTTTAAATATATATCAGTGTAATATATATTAAATATAGAGAACAAACAAAATTACCACAAAAAGTGGAAAAATTTAATTGAGCAATATTGTAGTAACATTTCTGTACTTCACTGGAATTAAGCTAGTATAAATCAGACTTTATCAACTGCCTGATGATTGCTCTATTTTCCACAGTGCCTCATGGCATGTATTTCTCCATTGTCTAATTTGACTAAAATTGAACCCTATTGCAGGGGTTTCTTTGGCTAGTTTATGAAGTTTACCCTCACTCCAGGAAATGCCTCATTAATGGTCCCTTTTCCTGGTTCTTCCTGGTAGACTAGACGGTTTTCAGTTTACCTTGTTGTCTTCATGCAGATGCTAACCTCCTCTTATTGTTTACCATCAAAATTTTCATCATTTTCTAGAGTATCCTTTGGCTTGAACTTCTCCATACTCTTCTAAATAAAGTAGTTCCTTTGGGGGAAAGCTTCAGAACTCTTTGTTCCCCCAACCCCTGCCCTTTCTTTTTAGATATTCAAAAAGAGTTTAAAAATTTTTTTATTGAGATTGTTGATAGTATATTATGTGAGCTTCAGATGTATATTATCATTTGATGTTGTATTCAATACAAAGTGACCATCTCCAGAGATCTGGTTACTGCCCATCAACCATACTTTTGACCCCTTCTGCTCACTTTGCACACAGCCTACTCCCTCTTTCCCTTTAATCACCAATCTGTTGTGTCTGAGTTTTTTGTTTTTATTTTTTTGTAGTTTTAGACTCCACATGAGTGAAATCATATGGTTTTTGTGTTTCTCCTGACTTATTTCATTTAACATAATGCCGTCAGGGTCCATCCAAGTTGTCACAAATGACAAAATTTCAATCGATTTTATGGCTTAGTAGTATTCCAGTATATATATATATATATATATATATATATATCCATCCATGTGTATATATGTCACATCTTCTTTATCCATTCATCCATCAATAGACACTTAGATTGATTCCATATTCTAGCCACTGGAAATAATGCTATGAACACTGGGATGCATATGTTTTATTGAATTAATGTTTTTATTTTCTTTGAGTAAATTCCCAGTAGTGGAATAGCTGGATAGCATAGTAATTCTATTCTTAACATTTTGAGGGGTGTGGCCACACCATTTTTCATTCCTACTAACAGTGTAATAGAGTTCCCTTTTTTCCATATCCCCACCAACACTTGTTATTTCTTGTCTTTTTGATGTAACCAGCCTAGCCAGTGTGAGGTGATATCTCATTGTAGTTTTGATTTTCATTTTCCTAATAATTAATGATGTTGGAACATCTTTTTATGTGCCTATTGGCCATTTTTAAGTCTTCACTGAAAAAATGTCTGTGCATATCCTACATCCATTTTTTTAACCAGTTGTTTGGTTTTTTTTTTTTTTGGTGAAGTCATATGGGTCCTTTATATATTTTGGATATTAATCCTGTGTTGGATATGTGATTTGCAAATATCTTCTCCTGTCCAGTAGGTTCCCTATCCTTTGCTGTGCAGAAGCTTTACACTTTGATGTCCCATTTTTTCACTTTAGCTTTTGTTTCCCTGGTCTCTGGAGTAAGATTCACAAAAACATCACTAAGATAGATGTCACAGAGTTTACCAACCATGCTTTCTTCTATGAATCTTATGGTTTCAGTTATTATATCTAAAATTTTAATCCATTTTGAATTAATTTTTGTATATAAGACAATTTCATTCTTTTGCATGTAGCCATCCAGTTTTCCTGGCTTCATTTATTGAAGCCATTATCCTTTTTCTATTGTTTTAAGCCCTTTTTATCACAAACCATCTATATATGTGTGGATATGTGTTGCATTGATCTGTGTCTGTTTTTATGCTAACGCCATACTGTTTAAACTAATACAGCTTTGTAATATAGCTTGAGGAAGGGAGTGTTATACCTCCAGCTTTGTTCTACTTCCTTAAGATTGCTTTGGATCTTCAGTATCTTCTGTAGTTCTATCCAAATTTGAAATCATTTATTCTAGTTCTGTGAAAAATAGCACTGGAATTTTGATAAGGATTGCACTGAATCTGTATAATACTCTGGGTAGTATGGCCATTTTAACACTATTGACTCTTTCAATCCATGAACATGGTATCTCTTTCCATTTGTGTCTTCTTCAATTTCTTTCACCAGAGTCCTATGATTTTCAGTGTACAGGTCTTTCAACTCCTTGGTTAAATTTATTCCTAGTTATTTTACTCTTTTTGATATAGTTGTAAAAAGGATTATTTTCTGAATTTTTCTGATAGTTCACTGTTAGTGTATAGAAATGCCATTGATTTATGTAGATTGATTTTGTATCCTGTAACTTTACTGAACTATTAGTAGTTCTAAAAGGATTTTGGTGAAGTCTTCAGAGTTTTCTATATAAAGTATCAGGTCATCAGCAAATAGTGACTGTTTCACTTCTTCTTTTCCAATTTGGATGTCTTTTATTTCTTTTTCTTGTCTAATTGCTGTGTTAGGACTTCCAATACCATGTTGAATAAAAGTGGAAAGAGTAGGCATCCTTGTCTTATTTGTGATCTTAAGAGGAAAAGCTCTCAGCTTTTCACCATTAGGTATAATGTTAGCTGTGGATTTGTTATAAGGACTTTATTATGTTGAGGTACATTCCCTCCATACTTATTTTGTTGAGAGTATCATAAATGGATGTTGAATTTTATCAAATGCTTTTTCTTCATCTATTGAGATGAGATATCATTATCATTTTTTAACCTTCACTTTGTTAATGTGGCATATCACATTAATTGATTTGCAAATATTGAACCATCCTTGTATTCCTGGAATAAATCCCATCTGATCATGGTGTATGAGTCTTTTAATGTAGTGTTGTATTTGGTATATATATATATATATACATATATATATATTATATATAATATAATAAATATATATAAACCAATATTGCACTGTATGTTAACTAGAATTTAAATAAAAATATATATTATAATGAAAATATAAAATATAATAAAATAAAAAATATAATGTAAAATAAAATAATTGAGTTTACAAGTGTTATGTTCTCTTCAATGTTTTGGAAGAGTTTGAGAAGGATATGTATTAAATCTTCTTTGACTGTTTGATAAAATTCACCATTGCAGCCATCTGGTCCTGGACTTTTGTTTGTTGGGAAATTTTTGATTACTGATTCAATCTCCTTACTAATAATCAGTCTGCTTAGATTTTCTATTTCTTCACAATTCAGAAGAATTTGTCCATTTCTTTTAGAGTGTTAAATTTCTTGGCATATAACTGTTCATAGCAGTGTCTTATAATTCTTCGTATTTCTGTAGTATCAGTTGCTAACTTCTCTTTCATTTCTGATTTTATTTGGTCCCTCTTTTTTTCTGGTGAATCTAGCTAAAAGTTTGCCAAATTTGTTTTATCTTTTCAAAGAACCAGTTCTTTGTTTCATTGATCTTTTTTATTCTTTATTAAAATTTTTTTAATTTCATTTATTTCCTCTCTAATCTTTATTATTACATCCCTTCTACTAACTTTAGGATTGTTCTTTTTTTTTTTTCTAGTTTCTTTAGGTGTAAAGTTAGATTATTTGAGATTTTTCTTGTTTCTTCAGACAGGCATATATATTGCTATGCACTTCTCTTTTAGAACTGCTTTTGCTGCATCTCATAGATTCTGGTATGCAGTATTTGTTTTCATTTTTCTGTGTATTTTTTAAATTTCTTCTTTCTTTTTTTCAATGACCTATTCGTAATTCTGTAACTGATTTTTAGTTTCATACCACTGTGTACAGAGAAGATGCTTGATATAATTTTAGTATTACTGAATTTACTGAGACTTGTTTTGTGGCTTAATCTTTCCTAGAGAATGTTCTATGTACACAAGTAGAAGGTATATTCTGCTGTTTTTGGATGGGATGTTCTGTATATGTCTATTGAAGTTCACCTCATTTAATGTGTCATTTAAGGTTAATGTTTTCTTATTGATTTTCTCTCTCTACACACACACACACACACACACACACACTTTCACTTTCTCTCTCTCTCTCTCTCTCGTAGTTTGTTATCTTTCCTTTTTTGTCTTTTAATCTCATACTTGCTTTTGTTAAGTACCGCCAGGTCTGGAGGAGGCCAGAGCTAAGCGGATTGTCACATCTGGTGGGGCAAGGGCTGCGGGGACCTCTGCCATGGACAGGGGCCAGGCCGGGGCAAGTTTGCTTACTGTGTCTAGCAGGGCAGCGGTTGTGGTGGATAAGCACAGGCTGGGGTGACCATGTGCAAGGGGTCTGACGAGGGCCACAGTGGACAAGTGGATGAGTGCAAGGCTGAGGAAAGTCTGTGGTGGACGAGCACAGGGCTGGGGCCAGCCTAAGCACCTGGTCTGCAGGGTTGAGGCTGAGTTGGATGGGGCTGGGCCAGCTGGTGGGGTGGGGCTACAGGGAAACACGGGGTAAGCTTGTAGCACTAGCGAGGGAAAGTGAGAGCACCAAAAATGTCACCCATCAGCACCAGGCTGGCAAGGAGGTAGTGTAAAAAAAAAGGGCACCCTCCAGTGCCTGTATCCCCAGTGCCTGTATCCCCAGTGCCTGTATCCCCAGAGAGATCTTCATCAGACCCCTGCCCTCAGGTATACTCTCTTAAAACTAGTCGACAGATCTCCCTCGCACGCGGTCCAGGTGCTTCTCAAGCCTCTGCCTCTGTGTTGAGATGCAGAGCAAATAAATCTGTGTGTGACTCCTTCAATGGTGGAATTTCCCTTTCCTACAGCCCTTGTGCTCTACTGGAAATTAGCCTCAGGCTTTCAAAGGCAGTTATTTGGGGGTCTGCCATTCTGGTGCAGGTCCTATAGGCTGGCGTGCCTAATGTGAGACCTGAACCCCTAGATTCTCAGAAAGGGGCTGCATGTTCTGTCATCTCTCTCCTTCTTGTGGGTCACTAGTGTCGGGCGGCCGGGGTGGGGGCAGTAGGGTCCTGTGAAAACCACTTTTCTGCCCCCCTTAGCCGTCTTCATGTGGATTTTGTTCTTTTTTTTCCATCCTGTGTTATAGAAGATCTGTTTTGCTAGTCTTCAGGCCTTTTTCAGAGAGAACTGCTCTACAATTGTAACTTTGGTGTGTTCATTGGAGGAGGTTAGCAGAGCTCTATGTCTTATGATCTGCCTTTTCTCCTAGAGCTAGGAGCTAGAGGCTCTGGTGGGTGAAGCACAGCCACTAGTCTCGGCTTGCCCCGCTGGCATGGAATGTCTGCTGTAAGAGCTGAGGCAAGGGCTTTATCGTCCTGTGCTCTCCCAGGCCTAAGCTGGAGCATCTCTCCTATGAATAGAGGTTGGGTAGAAGGAAAGAATTCCTCTATCTCTAAGCCATACTTGCTTGGAATTTAGCCTCTGAAACACAGATCTTGGGTAGAGGATAAGAAGTGCTGGGAACCTGCCCCCAGAGGGCATATCATAGCCCTTTCCTGGGAGCTGGGGGAGTGGGGGCCCCATTCCCTTGTCCACACAGGAGCTTTCGTCAGTCTGAAGCTGAACTGAGGGCTGGAGGGAAGGAAGCAGGTCATGCTTCAGATGCCAGAGAATCTCACTAGTACTAGCGATTTATTAGATTTTCTTAAATAAATGTTTCTTCAGTTGCTGTATGTCCTCAGGACAATTTTCAGAGACTTTAAGTGATTATTTTTATAATTTCTACCAGGTGTGGCTGTTTCACTGATGATGGATTCTACAGAGCTCCTTATTGCTACCATTCTGCATATATCATTCTTTGATATTCAAATATTACATAATTCGCTCCCAGATTTACAGGTGTTGTTCTATCATGTTCTCAAACACAGCAAAGCCTCCTTCTTGCCTGGGGGCTAATGGGGTGTGGAAAGCAGACTTAGTATCCAGGTGTTTTCAAACACAAGTGCCTCCAGGGTACCAGATTCAGGAGTTCAGGCACAGGCCTCACTTACATACCTGCTGACAGGAAGCTTGGTGAAACTGTGCTGCATACCTGCTCTGTGCTGCCAACACCTTCCCCAAAAAGCGTGATATATTTTGGTAAATTAGTAGGAGAACTAATCTATACTTAGGTGAGGGTTTGTGTGTGGTCTAAAACTATCTAGCCATATCTCATCTAAAACATAGCATCCAACGTCTCAAACATTTCACTGAACCCCTAAGTAATTCCATTTTATACTTTTGTTATTATTTTTTCAATTTTTTAAGGTTTATTTATTTTGAAAGAGAGAACATAATCAGGGGAAAAGCAGAGAGAGAGAGAAAGAGCAAGCATAGGGCTCGAACCCACAAACCACAAGATCATGACCTGAGCTAAAGTCTGACACTTAATGGACTGAACCACCCAGGTGCCCCAACTTTTGTTATTATTTTAATTTAAGTTTTTTTAAAATGTTTTATTTATTTTTGAGACAAAGAGAGACAGACCATGAACACGGAGGGGCAGAGAGAGAGGGAGACAGAATCCGAAGCAGGTTCCAGGCTCTGAGCTGTCAGCACAGAGCCTGACGAGGGGCTCGAACCCACGAATGTGAGATCTGACCTGAGCCGAAGTCAGAAGCCTAACCCACTGAGCCACCCAGGCGCCCCTATTTTAATTTTTAACTTGACTGTACCCACTTGGATCATGATTAAATAAAGTGTCATCAATGAAGAAATAATAATAGTAACAATGGTAATAAACTACTCCCCACACTTCTTTATCTATAATAACATTGCACTAAAGTCCCCAAAAAGATCACAGTTGAGAAAGACAGTGCCTTCAGTACTCCCATCTCTCTGTTAATTTCTCCCAAGACAAAGTATGAAAGCAAAGATCTATTCTCCTAAAATGATGCCAATTACATAACTTCACGGCAAGCTCCCCCAGGCTTCATAGTGCCCCACACATAACAGGCACCCATACCCTTTTCTGAACATATGAATAAATGAAAGGCTGTTGAATAAAACCTGCTTCAACGCCAGAAAGAGAAAAGAATGATGTCTACGTCTTACAAATGTAAAGGAATTTCTTCTTGATATACCACGGACCAAACTGAAGTGAATAAATAGCAGACGAGACGTCTTCCTTTGGTGGAGCAAACGCCTGACTGGGTAGTATATGGAAGAAACCTACGCACATTCCACTCATACTCTAAGCTGACAGAGAGAAGCACTAGTGAAGGTACATGAGGCAACATCCAGATTTCATCTCTGCTCCCCCAAACCCACTACAGCATAGGTAAAAGGGCAGTGAGCAACGGAACAGAACATTCTTTGCTATTTCATAACAATCGGGCCCCTAAGGTACAACACACCATGGCCCTGATTGGCTCCCCATCTCAGCAACCATTCCGGCACGGTTTGTGGGTACTACCTCAGCTCCCTGGAATGGGCTCCGAGATGAAGCATATGGGGCAAAATCCTGCTAACTGTAAATCTGGTTGATGAAGAATTCTTATACTGGTCTCTCTACTGTTGTGTGTGAATTTAAAAGTCTTCATCAAAAAAAATGTTTTCTATGAGGGGAGCCTGGGTGGCTCAGGCAGCTGACTGAAAATAAATCATCTGACTCTTAATTTTGGCTCAGGTCATGGCCTTACGGTTCATGGGTTTGAGCCCCACATCAGGCTCTACACTGGCAGTGCACAGTCTGCTTAAGATTCTCTCTCTACCCTTCCCTTTCTCTCTGTCCCTTCCCCCTCCCCAAAATAAATTAATTAAAAAAATTTTTTTTCTATGAAAGGAGCAAGCCTCACCTGATTATCCATATCTTTGATGACCAACAGGACAGGACTGTCTAGCGACGCTGACTTCCGATAGAGAGTTTTCAAACTGGTCCCATGCTCTAATGTGCTATATGCAAGTCTCCATGGATACCCCTGTACCCTTGCTGGAAGGCGTCGGGCCAGCTGCAAATCCAAAGATGGAGATGTAAATATACAGTTTGCCCACAAATCCCTCATAAGCATGTAGCACAAAGCGAGCACCTGGGGCTCAAACTCAAAATCACACTTACTCACATGTTGTTCCTCTTTACTCTGGCAAATTATTTGTCACTATAAACCAAGAAAGAGAAGGGAGAATCACTGCTTGATAGTGTTGACCTTGGCAGGATGCCGGCCAGAGCACACGCTCCCTTTCAGGGCCGTGAATGAGGGGTCACTATGCAACTATGCATTTGAAGATACAGCACCAGTATGATATGAATTAGACACATGCTCTCCCTTTTACATTTGAACCAGACCTTCAGCAAACAGTTCATGGTTCTCCAACAGTTCTTTCTAAATGCTCATAGGCTCAGAACTGCTACTGACAAAGGGAGAACAGAAGTAACAACAAGAAAACATAGGTATTCTGTGCTAGTAGTCAAATAAATGTAGTCTTTCCTCTTCTTGCTTGTATCTTTCACCTACAGTAACATTTAGCTTAAATCTGGCTGCTATAAGTACCAACAATGCGTATCTCTTTAAAAATACTAACAAAGGGGGCTATGAAATAAGGAAGTTTTCAGAATGCTCAACACCAGTTCTAATATAAGCATGAACTCCATCTCCGTAACTGCTTGCTCAAGTCTCCTGGCTTTCCTGAGCCTTCACAGGCTCATTTGCAAACTGAGAGAGTTGAATCCAATTCTTTAATGTCTCTGAAATTCAGGTTTCTGAGTTGGCTAATGGAAGAAATGCAAGAGATTCCTTACTCAAGTTAAAATATGGCACATTATAGTATTTCATAACATCGAAGTTAACATATTTTCAGAAAATATAAAGTCAACAAAGAAAATTATGGAAAAAGGAAAATTACTCCTAGTGGTAGGTAGTTTTCATAAAGCTAGTAAAGTGTATTTGCTATATGACTTTTATTGAGCCCAGTAAGTTAAAAAACCATTAGAATGCTAGTAATCACTAGGATAAATTTAAATCCCTTTGTAAGTGTTAGGAATATGCACAGGACTACGGTAGGATAATTTAAAAACTGTTTTGATCATAGGGGAGTTCTACTGATAGTTTTTTAAGGAACCTCAATACTGTTTTCCAGAGTGGCTGCATCAGTTTACATTCCCACCAAGAGTGTAGGAGGGTGCCCATCGCTTACCCAAAGGATACAGAAGTGCTGATGCATAGGAGCACATGTACCCCAATGTTCATAGCGGCACTTTCTACAATAGCCAAATCATGGAAAGAACCTAAATGTCCATCACCTGATGAGTGTGGTATATATACATACAATGGAGTACTACATGGCAATGAGGAAGAATGAGATCTGGCCATTTGTAGCAAAGTGGAGGGACCTCGAGGGTGTCATGCTGAGTGAAATAAGTCAGGCGGAGAAGGACAGATACCATATGTTTGCATTCATAGGTCTAACAGGAGAAAGTAACAGAGGACCATAGGGAGGGGAAGGGGGAAAGAGAGCTGGGGAGAGTGAGGGACACAAATCATGAGAGACTACTGAATACTGAAAACGAACTGAGGGTGGGGGAAAGGGGGTGATGATAATGGAGGAGGGCACTTGCGGGGAGAGGCACTGGGTGTTATATGGAAACCAATTTGACAATAAACTATTATAAATTAAAAAAAATAAAAAATAAATAAAATGAAAAAAAACTGTTTTGAAGATGTGAAGTGGCTTTTCATTCAGGTTTAAGAGATGAATGCAGTTTCTGGCCAAGTCCCCAAACTCGCAAGAAAGTAACATGGAGTGCTAACATGACCTTTCTGAAGCAGAGAAAGGACACGGATATTGGTTAGGCTGCTGGTGTTCTTTCTTTAACACCTGGCCCTTTCTTCATCCCCAGGGAGAGGAGCCAATGCAGTCAGGGATAAAAAATGCCTTTGTAAAGTCTGGAAGCCCCCCGCCCGGAGTCCCAGGGGAGGGCGCACCTGCTCTATGTGCATGTTCTCCAGGAGCGCACTCTGCGGCTGCAGGGTTGGCAGGGCCACCTCCTCATCGTCTTCGTAGTAACTGCACGTGCTCTTCCTGCGCTTCGCCTCCTCAACAGTGATGATCTGGAATGGAGAAGACAGGCCCCCAAAAGCTGGTATGTTTGCTTTTCCTTCGCTTCCTAAAAACGGTCTCAGTTGCCAAGAACAGGTGGAGTTTTAGCAAGAAGACATACATTGAACCAAGGCTTTGGGAAAAGGGCTAATTTCAACTTCAGTTTCTGAACAAATGCAGAATTTAACACAGTACAGCTGAGGCACTTAATGTGTACAAATTTAAGTCATGGGGCATCCACTTTTACTACTGCTGCCATGTGCTCACTGGGGGTGACTTATTATGCATACTCTACAGGGGACATACCCTTCAAATGCCCTAAATTATTCTCCTTAGCCTGCATCTAAATTTGAATTGTTAAGGGACTAATCAGGAATCATTCTGTAAGTCTTCTCTAAATAGGGATAATGGTAAGGTAAGAATAGTTTTTCAATCAAGACTCCTAATGTCTTCTCTCAAGGCTGTGGCACATAGCAACAAACCCTGGTAGAAATAACAAATGGGAACATCAACTGGAAGGAACAACAGAAAGAGACACAAAGCTAAATTTAGTCTTAATTACAATTAGGGTACACTTCTTTATGTACAATTCAGAAACTATCAAAATAGGTTTTCCTTCAAAACTGAGAAGCATGATTTTATACACTTTTATTATTTCATTATAACTATGCTTATGAACAACCAACATCAATTTCAATTCAAAATCTATTTTTGGGGGGCACTGGGGTGGTTCAGTAGGTCAAGCATCTGACTCTTGATTTTGGCTCAGGTCATGATCGCAAGGTCTCCTGTGCTGACCGACCGTGCAGAGCCTGCTTAGGATTCTCTCTCTGCTTTCTGCCCCCTGCTCAACTTCTGATCGATCTCTCTCTCTCTCTCTCTCTCTCTCTCTCTCAAAATAAATAAATAAACTTAAAAAAACTTAGATCTGTTTTTGCCCCTCCTAATGCCTGGAAAAATCACTAAATTATTCTGAAATTCAGTGATACAGATATGGTGATTAATTCAGCAGAATACCTGGGTACTAGACTCAGTGACTTGTGCATCATAGAGAAAAAAATGTTTTAAGTTACATTTAGTGAAAGCTGTCAGATAATGCACCACTCAATTTCCAATATGCACAGTGACAGATATAAAGTACCTGACACCATGTGAGCCAGATTTATAGGTAAGGAAATTAGCTAATAAATTTTACACTCTTCTCACGGGAGATTTATTTAAAACACTATCAAAGAATCACAAACCCAGCATTTTAAACATATTAAATAAAGCACATGTTTTTTAGTGAACTCCACATTTGACACAGATACAAAGAGGCCGTGGAATGAAGAAAATAAAATAGGGTTTTTTTTTAGTCCAGAAAAAAGGGGCAAACCATACCATATCCATCTCCCAGACATTCGCTTGAAATTCCTTTCTCATTAGAAAGCATTTGAAAACGTATTGAGTGGCAGATCTCTGAGGATTCACTGGCACTTAATTAGCTCTCAGGAACTCCTACTTACCTTCACAAAAGGCTCTTGGTCTGGTCTCGCACAATAGAAAATCTGAATGTCCAAGGGTAACCTCCGGTCTCGCATCGTGACAGGGGGAGACCTGTCTGCTTGCTCTCTAACGAGGAACAGCTTTTTTCTCTGCCTTCACACCACTGTTGCTGACGGCCACGCTGAGCTACAACTGTTTTTGCAGTATCTAGTTTCCTGCATGATTGAGTTTCTGTTTCCCTTAGGAGAGGGCTCAACATTTCTACAGGAACACACCCAAATTAGGATTTAGAGCCAACACACTTCCTGTCAGGCATTGCTGTGAGGTTGTAAAATGACACTTTCACCTTTGAAACAGTAGTTTCCTAACTGCAACAAAACTCCATTGTTTTTTCTTTTTTTTTTTTTTTTATTCTTCTACTTTTCTTCCTTTTGGTCCTCTGGCTAAGCTAGCTCTTCTAGCCCTGCCTTTTCAAAGTTTTTTTTTTTCCCCAGCACCTTCTCTAAAAGCTAAATTTTCATTTTAAACTTTATGTATGTTCCCTGACATAGGTTTGAATTTCAAAGGAGACTTTACCCAATGCAGGTTTATTACACTTCAACAAGGGCATTTCAACTTCAATGCCACATCATGTTTGTGGATATGAGGACCTTCAAGGAATAGGAGAACATCCTGGTTTCTAAGAGGCTGAGAAAAAGGTTACTTTACATTCAGTGTTTCAAAAGCTGGCAAAGGAACATTTACCTCCTTACCTTTTAGAGTACTCAAATTTTTTTTTCAATATTTTTATGTTTTTATTTATTTTTTGAGAGGATGAGAGGGAGAGAGACAGAGAGCATGAGCTGAGGAGGGGCAGTGAGAGAGGGAGACACAGAATCCGAAGCAGGCTCCAGGCTCTGAGCTGTCAGCACAGAGCTTGATGCAGGGCTTGAACCCACAAACCGTGAGATCATGACCTGAGCTGAGTCAGACATTTAACTGAGAACTCATCTTAATGACTAATAAGCATGATGAGTTCCCCTCTACCTCCCAGATCAGATGGCAGGGGGTTGGGGGAAAATGTAGATCACCATGGCATCAATTTTCAGTGATTGTTCTGTGACTCTTCCAGACCCCAAACAGCCTTTTGGTTTTGGGTACCGCTGAGCACAAAGGAGTGCTATTGCATAGCTCAAGTGGGGCTCCGTTCTCATGAGAACTCTGGCAGATACTCCATGACCAGACCCACATCAGCTGGAACTTATTTTCAACACAAGCACCAGGACACAATTTGGGGCAGAATCACTCAGATTTTGTGCCAGTGAGACAGCATTCTCTTCAGTTCCTGGGACTTCACAACAGCTAGCATTTACTGATGTCTCTCTTGATGACAGCCAGTGCCAGGTACTTGGCCAGACTTGGAGACACAAAGCAGTCCAGTCTCAAGTGGACATGCTAGGAAAGAGACATTTATAAATAATATGAATGCCACTCCATGTAATATAATATATATTGTGGGGCCACCTAGAGAATTCAGAGATGGCTTATTCACAGAGCTGATGGGCCTTCAGTTTGAGAGCAGAGGGTGGGGTGTGGAGAGATGTCGGGGTGGAGGATACAGGAGGAAAATAGCTGTGTTTGCTCCAGGTTCACAATGGCTCGGGATTAGAAAGGAAGAGAAGTAGAGATGAAGCTGGGGAGGGACAGAAATGGAGAAAATAAAGAATCTTAATGCCACGAAGAAGCTGAGAACTTATCCTAGGGGTCACTGCTTCTAAAACCTGGCTATTCTTCAAAATCTAGGAGCTTTATGGGGCGCTGGGGTGGCTCAGTGGTTGAGTGTCCGACTTCGGCTCAGGTCATGATCTCACAGTTTGTGGGTTCGAGCCCAGTGTCAGGCTCTGTGCAGGCAGCTCAGAGCCTGAAGCCTGCTTCCGATTCTGTATGTCCCTCTCTCTCTGCCCCTCTCTTGCTCATGGTCTGTCTCTGTCTCTCAAAAATAAATAAATGTTAAAATAATTTTTTTTAATTTAGGAGGTTTAAAAACACATATTCACATTCCTCCCCCAGACGTACTAAATTTCTGTCTCTAGTGGTAAAGGGCTAAGAGTCCACTAAAAAACACAAATAACTGAGTTGTGGTTCTGATGACTGGCCAGGTGGGTAATAACTGTAGGCAAGGGGGAGTTTCTGAGTGTTTGAAACATGGGAGTGTATGGTCACATGTTTAAACAAGCTAAATAGCACAGAACATATATGGGACCTTTAAAAAGGATGAAGGAAACATCAGAAATTATTAAGTAGTGCTAGAAAACTGATTATAAATATTACCTATCATGTATCAATAAATCAACTAAAGATTGAGTGGGGTTTAAATAGATACTACAGGGCAACCCATACCTAAAAACACTAGGGGGAAAACAAAAGCAAAACCAAAACAGCCCTTCCCCTGATCACACACATGCTTTTGTACACGTGTGTTATTCTCTTTCTTAGGAAAAAATAGAGGAGAGGGGCACCTAGGTGACTCAGCCCATTGAGCAACCGACTTCAGCTCAGGTCACGATCTCATAGTTCATGAGACTGAGCCCTGCATCTGGCTTGCTGCTGTCAGCACAGAGTCTACTGTGGGTCCTCTATCTCCCTCTTTCTGCCCCTCCCCTACTCTTGCTCTCTCTCAAAAATAAATATTTAAAAAAGATAGAGAAGACAAAAAATTAATATCATTTAATTATAAAGAGCTCAATATGATGAAACTATTAAGATCCTTTTAGGAATATGAGCAAAGGAAATGAGCGGGAATCTCACACACACACACACACACACACACACACCCAGAAATAGCGCATATATATGTGTGTGTGTGTGTGTGTGTGTGTGTGTTATAGCACTTATATATATATAAGTACACATATTTTTTCATTTATTCTATCCTCAACTAAGGAAATAAAATATATCATTTTTCTTCTTGCAAATTAGCAGAATTTGGGGGGGAATAATGTACTAATCCTTGTTGCTGGAATAAATAGTGAGGGGGTATTCCTCACATTTCTGGCAAGTTAAGTTGTCATATATAAAAAAATAGGATCCTTTAAATATTCATACTCTTGTATCAACTAGCGTCACTTCCAGGAAACTAAGGGAACAGTAAGGGCTGCAGGTCATCTCATCCTTGTGAAAAACCTGAACCAACACAATGATTCCTACAAGCGGGGAATTGTTCAATACGTTATAATTGAGATTTTAAATGTCATGCAACCATTACAGTGAGGCTTAAAAATCTTCAATGATATAGTTCTCACAGGATGTTAGGTGGGAAAACCGATACAAAACTGCACATAAAAGATGACTGCCTTTTGCAAAACTAAAAAGTAAGACTCCCTACCCCCACCCCCAACCCCTAGAAAACATTGTAAAAGAAAAAAGAAAAAAAAAGTGAATAAAATGCACAAAAATGTTAAGGGTGGTCACAGAGTTTTAAATGTGCTGCATTATACTTTTCTGTAGTTTCCAAATTTCCTACAATAAGGTGTTACTTGTATAAAACTAGGACATAAAGCTTACATAGAGGGTCTGTGTACAGGAGGACAGCCTGGTGGCTGCGCTGGGACTGGAGGTGCCCTTGGGAGTCCAAGGGAAAGGTGCAGGCGGGCTGACTGGGGCAGGTTTGGTGGAGGGAAGCAGAGGCCTCTGTACCATGTAAGATCACAATCAATAAAACTCTGACTAGATATGATGAAGGAAAAGAATCTAGGATGATCTCTAGGTTTCTGGCCTGGGCCCCCACCAACTGAGATGGGAACACATGAGACGAAGCAAGTGTGGGGGCAAGATGTGTTGTTTTGGACATGCTGAGGATCACACACCCACTGGCTTCTGGGGAGTGAAGGTCCTCTTCCCAGAGGAGGAGCGGCACTGCTGCCGCGGCTTGGCTTGACTGCAGTGCTAGTAGGCAGGGCCTGCCCCTGCGTGCCGTGAGCAGGCAAACATTCTCCTGCTCATTGCACTTTTGGACTCTCTCTGCCATGTGGCCAGAAAACACGGATAGGGCAGCCCGACCAGTCTAGCCACTTCCCTCTCCAGTTATCAGCTTAAGCATGAGGAGCTTGGAATAGGCCAACCGATTTCTTCCTCCTTCTTCACCCCTTCTTCTTTTCTTCCTCTTCCACTGCAGATCCAGAGTACTTTCTTAGAGGGATTTGCCCTCTCTTTCTCCTCAGTGGCTCAATCTGAGAGGGCCTTGGGGAGACTGCCCAGGCCCACACTAGATCTTGAAGCAGACCTGTCTCTCCCTGCATACCTCTTTGGCTTCTTTCCCTCTGGTACTGGTAGGTGTGGCCTCTCCTTCCACTGGCTACTGGGGTTGTCAAGAGCTGAGACTCAAGGATGGGATTAGTGGGCAGAGGCAGAACAGTCTTTCAAGGGGGCTGCTCCTGCTCAAAGTATTCAGGCCTCCTCAGGCAAGCGTTACCCCCGCCTCCCAGCACCTTCACCACCATGCAATTGAAACCTCTATGGAACTCCATACTGGAGCAAGAGGCCACAGCCTGAGTAAGAAAATAGACATTTCAGGGGCACCTGGGTGGCTCAGGCAGTTGAACATCCTATTCTTAGTTTAGGCTAAGGTCACAGTCTCACAACTTTGTGAGTTTGAGCCCCATGTCTTGGGTGGAGTCTCTCTCTCTTTCTGCTCATCCACCACTTATGCAGTCTCTCTCTCAAAAATAAATTTAAGAAAAAATGAAAATGTACATTTCCTGGCTTTGCTTCCTTTGTGCACATATCTTATGGGGCCTCTTAGACACAGCTGATTAGGTGAGGGCAGAACTTGATATTCTTGGGTGCCTTGGCCAGAATACCAATATCACACCACCTCGGCCTCATGGGCACTTGCAGCTGTGCCTGGGGGGTGGCTATGAGCGCTAGGGAGCAACTTGGGAGAAAGCGGTGTGTGGTGTAGGTAGAGGTGGGAGTTGTACATAGTAGTAAGCCACAAGAGGTGATGAGCTCATCCAATGACGGTGTAACAGATGAGAAGAGGGCCAAGGACAAACTCAGGGAGCAGCACGAGAAAAGGAACCAGCAAAGTTGACTTAGAAAGACTGGCCTAAGACAGCAAAAAACAGAAAGAAAAAATCAGAACTGATATCAAAAGCCAGGGGAGGAAGAGCCTGATAGGCTCAAACAGCTTCAAGTAGCGGTTCCAAACAAGCAGCTTTGTGAACTCTGGGGAGACATAAGACGTAAACAAGTAAATCTGGGGATGATACGCTACAGAGCTCTGAATCTGTGAGACAGGAAATGGGTACAAGCACGCGTGAGAGAACCTGCCGTTCCAGAAGGGGTCAGACAGACCTAAGCGGCAGGCTCATTTCCCTCGCTCGTCCCAATCTGGCCAGGTTCCAGCCTCGGAAGGATCCGACGGTGCGCTTGATGGATCTCAAACCAGGCTGGGATTGCTGGAGAAAATCATCGCTCACTGCTGCCACTATAAACGTGGCAGACCCAACAGGCGACCAGACAGCCACCCATGACAGTCCTTAGCGTTTATCCTAGTCTCCATTGAGGCTATTTCATACCTTCTCTATATTCCTGTAACTCCTCCTTCACTTCAGGAGATGGCCTTCCTTCCACTGCAAAGAAACTATCAGATGAAAAAAATGCCACAGTTTACCACCACCAAATCTGCGTTTTATTTGCACACATCCTATTCTTTTCTCCTGCCCACCAACTTGTCTAAAACCAATCCTATCCCGACCCCCACATTCTCTGCTGATTCTCAGAGATCTGCTCTCCTGATCAGTCCCTTCCTCACTCCCTTATTTTCTGTACCTGCTACCCTGGGCTTCCTGCTGGCCTCATCCAAAAGGTTAAAGTCTCTCCCACAAGAGGGAAAACCTTCTCAACCTCGCTTCCTCTTCCAGCTCACCACCTCATTTTTATTCTCCAGAACCAAATTTGAATTGTTTGCCCACCTTTACTAGTTCTACGTATCTCCCACACTTTCTCTGAACCACTGGAATCTAAATTTTGAACTTAACTTTAATGAGACTGCTCTTGTCAAAGTCACCAACTACCTCCTTGGTTTTCTGTCCAAAAGACATACCTCAGTTCTTATCTTCTGACTCCTCTGCACGTAAGTTATTTTGACTATGACTTCTCTCTTGAAACATTCTCTTCCCTTGTTTTCTAAGACATGACTTTCCTTGTTCTCTACCTTCTTCCCTGGCTGCTTTGTGGTTCTGTTGCCTTTGGCCCCTTTAAATGCAGTTATCTTTAAGGGTTCTATTCTGAGCCCTGCTCCCTGCCCACTGTAAATACTCTCCTAGGATGACCTCCTCTATACTCATAACTTCAACGTTGCCACTGATTGCCAAATCATATCTTTAGATATTTCTAAGTTTTATTCTGTCTCTTGGACAGATTGGTAGATTTTCTACTAAACCTAATACTCTTGCTATGCTCCCATCTCAGTGAAGGGCAGGGACCACTACTCCTTCAGCTCCCACTCTAACAACCAAGAGATCAATCTCCGTATCTTCCTTAATTTCCACATAAGATTACTCACAAAATCCTGTGTATTCCACTTTCTAATTATCTTTCAAAAGCACTCAATTTTCTCCACCCTCACTGCCACTATTGTAGCAACCATTATCTCTCAAAATTGATGCCTGCAAGGGCCTCCTAATGGTCTTTGAGCCTCAAGTGTTGTCCAACTCCTCCAATCACCTGAACATCTGCCAGAAAAGAGCTCTCAGAAATGCATGCGTGTATACTTCTCCAGACTCAAAACTGTTCAGGGCTTTCCCACTACCTTTGGGATGATAGACATGGTTCATAGGTCCTTTGTGATGTGAGCTTGCTTCCTTTTCTTACTTCATTTCTTGCCCCTCCTTCAGTTTTGCACTCTATGGTCCAGCCACACTTAACCTCTTAGTTTATCAAATGCCCCAAACTCTGTTTCTCCCTTGGTCATTCCTCTGCAGACTTTCATCTCTGGCCAGAACATGACCCATGGCCCATTCTACCCCAACTGCCTAAACTCTCCCTTCTGATCTTTGTTCAGATCACTCTGGGCAGCTTTCCCTAATCTCCCTGGCTCTATTCAGGTGCCTGCCTCCCATGCTCCTATAGCACTTGGCACGTCCCCTATAATGGCAATCATCTCATTATATTGTAATGATTCATCTGTACTCATTGATGCCAAATTCTGCTTCTCTAATCCATTGTGCCATTAAGAAATGCTTGGTAAGTGCTCAGAAAAATTATGAAGGGCTTTCCAGACCACATTAAGGAGCCTGAAATTCATCCTGTACATAAAGGGGACCCATTAGCAGTTTTTAAAAAGGAAAGTGAACTGGCCCAGCAGCAGTAGTAGTGGTGGTATTTATCTGACACACACAACTAGCTCAAATAGAGGAATAAAGTTATTTCCCTCTGTAACTTCAAAAGTGCACTGGAAATCTAACTTCTTGCCAGCCAAGAAGTTTTTGGTGTCCGGACACAAGACATTTTTGATTGCATACTGTAATTTAATGGCCGCAGCAGTCTAGCCCCTCTCGAGTGCTCACCTCCCAGCTCTTGGTGGTTGGCTCACTGAAGAAGTTGTCAATCATGTTCAGTTCCTCCTTTTCCACCACCACAAAGCCTTGCTCTTTGGCATCTTTCCCATAGACGTCAGGAGACCACTGAACAAAGAACGTGTACAAGTGATCCACCCTGAAAAACACGTTTGTCATAGAAGTTAACACCAAATCCACTTTCCTGGCAGGCAGAAGTAGGAACTCGGGCACTGGCAACCATCCTTTTCCTGCTTGGCAAATCCATTTTGCTAACTGGGAAATTTCCCACTGTGAAGACGACCTCTATGAGTGCATTGCAAATTTGGAAGATAAGTCAATGAGTGAAAGTAGAAGTCCACAGACACTGAGAGCCTGTCTTTCAATCTGAGGAAAAAAATCAGGAGATGGGGCATAAAATTGAAAAATAAAAATGAAATGTTTACACCAAATATTTTCTCCTCATTAGGTCTTCATTTATTGGACACTTGTATTCATGGGGAAAAAATGATCTGAACCTTTAACTGGAAAAGATAAAGAACAATTCAGTGGGTTTTTATGTAGGTAAAGCACTGTTATAATTTTAACAAAACACCTTTAATAGCTACAAAGTAAATAATACTCATTTTTGCTTGGATATTAGAGACTTAATTTATTGACATGTGAATGTGGTTGGTTTCTTATTTCTCTGTTCTCTTATACATATTTAACACCTGGAGTTACTGTAGCATCTTACCAAACTTCATCAATAGAGAGATAGCTAATCCCCAAGCAGAGAATAAGAACTCTGGTCCCAGCACCTACAATATCCCCCCAGGTATGAGAATCACAACCTCTCTAACCTTCGATTCTACACCAGCCATCATAGTGGACGGAGTGAGTGACAGGATCAGACGATTCTTAAAGTCTTTTCTAATTACAGACTGGGAATTCCAATGTAAGCCTACTGTCTGGGGCAATATTAACTTACTGCTAATTTTTAGAAAGTGATAATTATGTAGAAATATTATAATAATATTGCTATAGCTTGAATGTTTGTATACCCCCAAAATTCGTATGTTGAAACCTAACCCCAAATGTGATGGTATTTAGATGCAGGACCTTTGGGAAGTACTTAGGTCATGAGCCCTCATGACTGGGATTAGTACCCTTAAAAAAAGAGGCCCCTTTTCACCATGTGACACAGAAGGATAACTGTCTATAAAGAAGAAAGTGGGCCTTCACCAGACAAATCTGCCAGCACCTTGATCTTGGACTTCCCAGCCTTCAGAACTGCGAGGAATACCGTTCTGTCATTTATAAGCCACTCAGTCTTATGGCATTCTGGTACAGCAGCACAAATGGACTAAGACAAATATTAATAGAACTAAAACAAAACAAGAAATGCCCCCCACAATTCTGAAATCCCAATGGAGCAAAAGCTTTTCAGGTTTCTCTATTCCTATCTGTTCTTGTCACAGGTATATAGTTTTCATTGTTAGATCAGGACCCACATATAACTGTTTGCTATATGTAACATTCAATTACACATATCTGCCATGTTGCTAGCCTTTGCCCAGATTTATATTGGCTCATTTCATGAAAGTATTAAGTTATAAACAGTCTGAATTCCTGCATTGTAGGATATTTAGCTTCTTCCCATTTCTTCAGTTGTATAAACATTATAGTGAACAACCTGAGGGTCTATGCCTTTCACTATCTTTTGAATTATTTCTTCAAGGTGAGTTCCCAGAAACAGGATTACTGAGCTAAAGGGCATGACTTTATATCTTGTGATTCATCCTGCCAGGTGGCTCTTGAAAGGCTCACTAGTTTACTCTTGACACCAGCAGTTTAGTTTGCATTAAAGTTCCATACTAATCTTGCTCATTATCCTTTTTTTAAAAAAAGAGTTGAATACATATTTAAGTTTTACCTGACACACTTGGCATTTCTCTGAGTGTTGGTGCACTAACAATTTTCAGAGGTTTTCTTCCTGGCTATGGCTTTTCTTTCATGAATTAGCTCTTTGTGGCTGAGGATCAGTGTTTTCCTTTTCAGTTTGTGGGAACTTTTACGAATATAAACATAAACTGCTATCAAATGTGTTTCAAAGCTGTTGTTTCCCTTTATATTAATCATGTCTTTCCTCTCATAATACAGGATTATCAATTTTCATATACTTCAAAAGTCTATTTCCTTTGAGATTTCTCCTACTCCTTCAAAGCTTAGAGAGTTAATATCTAAGACAAGGTGTGTATCTCTGTGTGTGACATGCTATTATTTCTATTTTTTTAAGAAAAAGATATAATTGTACTTGGATGTGATGGTTAAATGTAGATGACATCAACTTGGCCATTTTGAGTTCAAACACTAGTCTAGATGTTGCTGTGAGGGTGTTTTTTAGATGTGATTAATTTTTCAGATGTGATTTAAACCAGCAGACTTTCAGTAAAGCAGATTACCCTCCATGATGTGAGTGGGCCCATGCGATCAGTTGACAGCCTTTAGAGAAAAAGTCTGAGAATCCCTGAGCAAGAAGGAATTCTGTCTCTAAACAGCCTTCAGACCTGAAACTACAATTCAAAATCTCCCTGGGTCTCTAGCCTATCAGCCTCCCCTTGCAGATTTCAGACTTGCCAGCTCCCACAATCACGTAAGCTAATTCCTTTAGACAAATCCTTCTCTCTCTCTCTCTCTCTCTCTCTCTCTCTCTCTGTGTGTGTGTGTGTGTGTGTGTGTGTGTGTGTGTGTGTGTGTGTATTGTGTATCCTTTTGGTTCTGTTTCTCTGGAGATCCTGGACTAGTACAATGGACTATTCTGAAAGGGTATATAAGAAACTGATCAAAATGGGTTACTTCTGGGGAATGGAATGGGGTGGGACAAAGACATGTTTTACATCATATATACCTTTAAGTTGCTTTAACTTTTGGAATAGGCAGGACATTTTTCTGATTCTAACATCAAAACTATATTTTAAAACGCCAAATAATGAGAAGTTTCCTTCTCATTCACATCCCTGTCTACCAAATTCTGTGCCCACTCTTTTCCCTTATAGGTGACCACGCATTTCATTTCCTGCATATTTTTGTAATGTTATATAGATATAAATAAATGTAAATATGTATTCTTTCCATCTTCCATTTCTACAAAAGACAGCACTATTCTCTATCTTGCTTTCTTCATTTAACAATATATTCTAGTATCTTTCCATATCAATATATAGATGGCTCCCTCATTCTTTCATTTATAGCGACACAGTATTTTACTCTGTAGATTAACCAGAGTTTATGTAATCATCTTCTATAGATGGACCCTTGGGTGGTTTCCAAGACTGAGTTGTTACAAATAGTGCTGTGACGAGTAACTTCGTATGTGAGTCACATCACGTGCATACACACTACAATTGTAGGATATATTCCCAGAGGTGGGACTATTGTCAGAGGAGCAATTCCTTCTAACCTTGTCATATACAAACAATGTTGACCTTTTTAATGATACCATTGTTTGTCTTCCCATCAGCAATAAATACACGCACACACACACTCTCTCTCTCTTTCTCTTGAAAAGCAGCATTCAAAAGTATTTATACTATGCAGTATAAATTTTCCTATGAAAAAGTAACTTAGAAAAAATTAATCACTACTCCAGTGAGGTTTGATGAGTATACAATGGTAACTCCTTCTGTTTCCTAAAACTTAAAATTTAATCCATCTCAACTATGTTTTGTAAGAGAGACCCCAATATGCTTCACTCTAGCTCTTGGAAAGGAACACATTTACTATGCTCCTATCTACAATAATAAAAGGACTTCCTAATTATTCATTGGCTAGCTTTCCTGTGAGAAAGAGAAAAACAGTCCCCGATACCAGCTCCGCTGGGCCTACCAGCCAGGCCTCAGTGTTGTTAGGAGCTGGCCTGGCCCTCATCACAAGACCCTCAGATTCTCCTGTTGAATATAAACAATTTCACAAACATCAACATCAGACAAGACTCTCTGACCATGATGAATCAGGACAAGAACAAGACCCCTCTGAGCTCTCTTGAACACAAACAAGAAACATGAACATTGTCCAGCCACAAAAATGACCAAACAGCCCTCCAATTTGGGTATGTGAGTGACTGGGCTGCTTTACTAATTACAGCATTAAGCTCTTTAGTCCTTCCTTCCTTCTTTCCTCTTAGATAAGACTTGTAAGACACCCAATCATAAAATGACCTCTGCTTCCTGATAGTATCTAATCTAGACCAAATGCCAACTCCCTGAAGTCCTCCACTGAATCACCTAACATGTCACATCTAAACCCTGCCCTGCTTTCTAGCACTCATTTTCCGAGATGGCCCACAGTCCCATGGTGTGCATTCTCTCTTACACCAATACATCAACCCAGCTCATTCAACTTCAGGTGTGTTTCTTGAGGTCTCTGGCCAGATGGCACTGCTTCCTTCAACAACTCCTAGTATTGCCCTCAGGGAGATTACTTTCCAGAATATTGGAGCTGATGGGGATATTGGGTATCATTTAATTCAACTAACTCACTTTAGATATAAGGGAGTGGGGGCTCTGAAGTCTACCATGAGCATCAGGTAGGACTCAGCCAGACTAGATCTTCTGAGGTGACAATCAGGGTTCTTTCAATCATACTACAAAGCCTTCCCCTTATTCCACACTGATTTCTTAATTGTTTCCACACTGATTTCTAAATTGTTAACTTACCGGTTATGACACCAGACACATTTCTGTCATTTTTTTGGAACTACTTTCCATGAAGGACTCCTCATTTGTTCTCTAACATTTGATCCTCATAGGAAAAGTCTCTGTGTAAATGTAAACACTAAAGATGCATCCCAAGACATGATTAAAGCTCATGCTGATACATATCCCCGTGCAAGACTGTGAGGGAATGAAGAGTGAGGTGCAGATTTGGAATTAAGATTACATACTTTATTTTTTAAAAAATTATGCTTATTTTTGAGAGAGAGCAGACAGAGCATGAGCAGGGGAGGGGCAGAGAGAGAGGGAGACACAGAATTTGAGACAGGCTCCAGGCTCTGAGCTGTCGGCACAGAGCATGAACTGCAAGATCATGACCTGAACCAAAGTTGGATGCTTAACCAGCTGAGCCACCCAGGCACCCCCTCCCCCAATTTTGTTCCTTCGTAGACATAATAAGATAATATAAATTGTGTAAACTGTGGATCAATAAAGATTTTAATGAGAGATCCTATCCTAGAAATTGCGTCACTTCCCTTTTTGGTTACGAAGACATTAAGTTGCTTGAGGAGACCCTCTGAGCAGTCTTTTTAATTTTGTAGATGTGAGGTGAGTAGGATTTATTGGTCTGGAGGAAGATATACCTGGACATTCTGTTGTCAACAGCTTGTTCTTACAACCCACTGGGAAGGTGAGAGAGAGGGAAGATTTGTATAAAATCCAAAGGATTTCCTGAGAAGGAGGAATCCTGTGCCTAGTACCCTTTGAAGTTCAACATTATTAAAGCATCTGATTAATTAAGGTGGTCCAAATAGAGGAAAACCCATAGGAAAAGACAATATCCTTTCCCCACCCCACCCTTCTCGAAAATAAACTCTTCAGGGTAGTGGGGGGAATGGTCTAGAATGTTAGTTATCCTGGGATCCTTATGAATGCTATGATTATTTTTGGGAATAGGTCAATTTGGGCATAGTGGCTGATGGTAAAACTTGGACCAAATTGCCTGCCACACTGGGCATACCATGGGAGGAAATGGCTACTTATGTCATATATGTATGTGTGAGTTTCTCAGAAGCTGTTAACAAGGTGTAGGGGTGGGGAAAGGTCAATTTTGGCATCAAGCATTCTTGCCTGCCAGTGCCATTCTCTCCACAATAAATAGCTCAGCCTGGGGCAGTAGTCTGGGAAGGCCTGGTAAGGGGGCCTCTTCTCCCAAACCTCTTCCCTTGGGACTTCTGGGTTTCCAGTAAGTGGTAAATCAAGACTCTGGATTTGCTGCCAGAGTGAGTGTCCTATTCTTCAGCAGCTTGTAGTGTGTCAAAGAGCAGCCAGAGCAGCCCTTTAAACTGGGTGACGCCCTGGGCATTTTGGACTTACCATAGAAAAAGGATCTAGAAAGGAGGGAAGAGGTACTCTCAAAGTATCACAGAAAAGAGGGTCGGAGTAATAAAATTTTTAAATATTAAACAGAGAAGTGACCTTATTTTTAAAAAAAATTTTAAATGTTTATTTATTTTTGAAAGAGGGAGAAACAGAGCATGAGCGGGGGTGGGGGGAACACAGAGAGAGAGAGCAGGAGATACAAAATACAAAGCAGGCTCCAGGCTCCGACCTGTCAGCACAGAGCCTGACACGGGGCTCATACTCACAAACTGTGAGATCATGACCTGAGCTGAAGTCAGATGCTTAACTGACTGAGCCCCCCAGGCGCCCCAAGAAGTGACCTTATATTTTAAGCAATGCTGATGATATATATCAGTGACCTAAAAAGAAAAGATGTGACTCCCGGTCTCAAGGATGTTACATTGTATAGCAGCTCTACGAGGCAAGTATTACGATGCCCAACTTAAAGGCAAGAAAATTGAGGCTTTGTAAATTCAATAATGTGCTCAAATACCCCATCTCTGGAAATGCTCCAGCCGGTCCAAGCTGACTGCCTCCTCTTTATGAATTCTGAACCTCAAGGAAGACAGTACATTTTTGCACCTGTCCACAGTCAGATGTCTCATAGTATAGGTCAACTGCTTCCTTGGCTTTGGGTTTCATTAATGAAGCTTAAGTAATACTAGTGAGGTGCCTTAGGTGGCCCTTACGGCATGTGCTACCCTTTAGCTATTCCTCCTCCTATACCTTCCAGCAACAGGCTCACAGCACTGCCAAGACTCTGCTCCATGCTGGGCTGCATCACTGGGCGGCTGTGTCACCTCAGCTGTGCTTCTGGGGGATGGTTCCTCACTGGCTTCAATGGAAAAGACAGAAGCCCTGAATGGCCTCCCTCCTGTCTCAGGGGGTAGGCTCTATCTCTGCTGCCAACAAAGTCACTCCAACCTTGGGAAGCCTCAGGTAAGTTGAGATGAGAAACCTTAGAAGTACGTTCCACAAATGGGGCGTCCTGATGGGAAATGTTCATGTGCCTTCTCTCAGATGTGCAGGGTGCTAGCAAACCCTAACTTCCCTCACCTAAAAACTCATTCTCTCACATAGACATGGGCTTCATACTATGCCTCTGAAGGAAAAGCAAAAGGAATGAAGAATTAAAATGGTCTGTGCCATAAGAGAAAATTAAGGTTCTTTTGGAACCAGTCTGATTACTTAATTCTTTGGTTTCTGGAGACCAAATGGAAGGAATCAATGTCCCTCTTTCTAGTTCTACTTCTGCTCAATTCTCCATCCTTTGTTTATTTTTACAATTTAATTGGGGGGAGCAAGGAAGAGGATATGACTTCATCCTTTTTCCTTCAAGATTATAGTGAGTGTAAGTTTATTTAACCTAATTCTTGGAATGGTTCTTTTTGGCTAACTGGGTGTTCCTGGTCATTAGTTCCCAGAAATCAACCCTGACCTCTGGAGCCAGGCCTCGAAGTTCTGGAAATTCCCTCCTTGTCCCTCTGCAGACCTCCCCTTCACCCACTCCTCTTCCTTTCTGTTCCAGCTCTGCTCTCACCTGGACCCCCAATCCTCCTCTTTTCCCATTGGATTCACATACTTCAGACCAATCTTTCCATCTCATCCTCACTGGCGTGCCCTAGATGTGCAGCTTTGATCCCTCCTACCGCACCTGCCCTTCCAAACACCTTCTCACAGAAACAATCACCTTGCTGACTCCTCTCTTGGGATGATGGATGTTGCTGAGTTTTCTTATTTGTGCTTAATGGATCCCCTACAAATCAAAGGCACCTAACCTTGGCTAAGAAAACCCTCCCTCCCCATGGGCCTCCCTACTCACCTCTAACTCACTTCCTTAACTCTCTAAGCAGGAGCGGTTCCAGACCTCTGCTTTTGCTAGACCTCTACCTCCCTCCCCTACTTGCCTTCCTCTCTAGACAGAGAACTCTCCATTGTACCATCCTAATAATGTACTTCCTTCCACCTTCCCTCTTGGCATTTTTCTCTTCAGAAGAAGGAACTTCTCTTTTACCCATTCTAACCCTCTTGTCTGTACTTTCAACAGTCCTGATGCTTGGTGAATTTCCTCCATTATTTCCACCCCACCTCCCCATGCCTTATTTCCTTCATCTTAATCCACAAACCTGCTTGTGTTTCCCCATCCTTCAATATAAAAGTCTCTGGATTTTGTTTTGCCCTAAAGCCCCCTTCCCATCTTCCCTTCAGAGCACATTGTTGACATTTGCCTTAGCATTTCTTCCGAGACTTCCTTTCACTCTGGAATTCTTCCATTCTATTAACCTTTTAGTATATGCCCTTTGTTAAAGCTGTTTCAGATACTGTCTGGATGGAGGCAGAGTTTTTAACCTTGTTCTCTCCCTTCCTACTTCAGTGAAGCTGATTTTCTCAAAAGTGATCTACTGTCAAACTCAACAGTATCTCAGTCATCATTTGTCTTGACTTCGGAAAGCCTGTTGACAGCTTTTTTAAAAATTTATTTTTATTAAAAAAAATTTTTTAATGTTTATTTTTTGAGATAGAGACAGAGTGCGAGCAGGGAAGGGGGAGAGAGAGAGAGGGAAGCACAGAATCTGAAGCAGGCTCCAGTCTCTGAGCTGTCAGCACAGAGCCCGATGCAGGGCTTGAACTCAGGAACCATGAAATCATGACCTGAGATGAAGCCGGATGCTTAACCAGCTGAGTCACCCAGGGGCCCCTTGATGGCTTTTTTTGAAACCCACTCAGGAACTCACCTGTGGTTTATGATGAGTCACTGAACTTCTGTGGCCTTGGCTGCCTCATGATACTTCTGGTCAAGCCAACACAGTAACGAGTAATTATTGGAACACTGGCCACTATCAGGTAGCAATGGGCGTGGTAACACATGTGAGCAGGGAATGAGGTCAAGTGCTAGCTAGATCTTAGAAAACCTAATATTTAAGGAAGAAGCAATAGAAGTGGTCCTGGAAGGAAGCCAAGAAAAAATGAGGGGAAGGCAGAAGTGACCTTATAAAATACAAATCTGATCACTTTCACCCAGCTGTATAAAATCCTTCCAATGTTTCCCTGTAGGTTTAAGGATAAATTCAAACTCCTTGGGATGCCTGAGAGCTTTGTTTTGTGCCAATCTCCAAAATGTGCTTTCTTCCAGCAAGAGGCTCTTGTACCTTTGCTCTAATATCTATTCTTATGCTGCTGCATCTTTCCTTTATTATTATTATATTTTAAAGGAGACTGATGACAAGGGTAAGCCCAGAGGAGAATCACCTCAGGCTGGGATTGGGGAGGCCAGGGGCCATCAGACTCTGACTGCTGAGGGAGGGGAAATGGCATTCTACCACAGGGAACACGTGCAAAAGGACAAAGCATTTAAGAGCAGGGTGATGCTAGAAGGAGGGCTAAGTGGACACAGTAGAAAGAAAGGCAATGCAGTCAGGTCCCAGTGATTTCTAACTGACGACTGTGCAATGAGGACAGGGCCACAGAGACGCAGGGGACCCAAGGCCCTGCCCTAGAGGGCTCACGTTCAAGGGAGTAAACAAAAATCCAAACACAGTTTCCACAACACAGTGACAAAAGCCAGTAGGCATCTGAGCCAGGAAGAGTGTACTGACAACTCAATGCACAGAGCAGGAATTCCTGATGGGTGGAATGAAAGAGCAAGACTGAGTCTTTGCTTAATGGAATGGCAGGAAAGGGGAATGAAAAAGGCAGAGGGGCTGGGTCACTGGGTGGGTCACAGAAAGTCCTGAGTACAAGATAAACTGCTTGGACTTTATCCTGAGACTATTGTTTTCCAAAGCGTATTAGGAGCAGCTCCAGGGACTTCAGAGGGCACACAGAGGGAACATATTTTATTAGCCACAGATGTACATAAAGAATTCTAGTAGAAATACAACTAGCACATTATACTTTTTGATTTCATGTATATTACTGCTCAGAAAAAGGCTAAATGAAAAAATTACTGAGGTAAGTTTCCGAAAGACAAGTATTAAGTAAAAAGGAGGACAGACAGTATGCAGACATGGGGCTATTTGTGAAGGAAGGTGTGAGTGGCTGACGCTTGAGAAAGCATTACTGCGGATGCTGTGGAGGTGACAGCCAGGGCTTTAGTAGGAAGTGGCCCGGCCAGATCTGTAGTTTAGAAAGACCGCTGCAAAGCCAAGTAGAGAAGGTCAGGAAAACGTAGGACTAGAAACAAAGGCTCTGTTGAGAAAGCTACATGAGTGATCCAGCCAGGAGATCAAGACCAGAGCGCAGGTGCAGCAGCGGACACGGGAGAAGCCTGCCTACATATTCCTCCAAGCACAAAACCAACGCCAGCCCATTTAGTAGCAGTTACTACACCAAAACCTGGTATTCAGGCTTTGTTTAGGTTTTCTGTCTAGTTACTAACTGGAGCTTAATTAGATTCCTTCATAAACTTCAAAGATCTTTATCATCAGCACTAGGCTCTTTTAAGGATTCACTCCAAAGGTGCCATCCTATTCCAGTTACAAATCCCTGTTTAGCAGATAAAGTTGTCATCTGTGAAAAAGAAATGCAAAGAAGGTAAATGATCCAACTTCTTGGAGGGCAGCAGCCTTACCTCAGAGGCGGCAAAGGATTAATAGAAGTAATAGTAACAGTAGTGGCACCAATAACTTTAAGTGCATGGACAAGTTCTTTTTCCCCCTCATAATAACCCCATGAGGTAGCCAGTATAATTATCATTTCTGTTTAACAGAAGAAGAAAGAGACGCTTATACAGAGTAACTTGACCAATATTATGGGTGGATCTGGGATCAACCTCAGGTCAGGTCATATATTGGTCTCAACCAATATACTTCACTATTTCCTTTATGGTTAATTTCACTGTTGTTTCTTTAGAACTCTCCAACTGACAAAACTGGAGGGTTGAGGGATATAAAACCTGATAAAAAAAAAAATCTGAGTTGACATATGTGGAACTTGAGAAACCCAGCAGAAGACCATGGGGGAAAGGAAGGAAAAAATGGTTTCAAACAGAGAATGAAGCAAACCCATAAGAGACTCTTAAATACAGAGAAAAAACTGAAGGTTGATGGGGGAGGGGTCCGGAAGGGTTGGAGAAGAGGGGAAAATGGATGATGGGCATTGAGGAGGGCACTTGGTGGGATGAGCACTGGGTGTTGTATGTAAGTGATGAATCACGGGAATCTACCCCCAAAACCAAGAGCACACTGTATATGCTGTATGTTAGCCAACTTGACAATAAATTATATTTAAAAAATTCTGAGTTGAGGCTTGGAACAAAACATTACTATTCATACGTTAGGTATATATGCTTTAGGTACAATTACAATCTATTTCCTTAAAATTGGCCACGCTGGCATTTTACTGTTACCTTTTTCTTTTTCTCTTTTACTTTTTTTTTTAAAACATAGTTATGAAGCAAAGTAAAAAAAGCATACATGTCTAAGGTAGAGAAAGACCTGAACTCCCTAACTGGTCCCATTTGTTACTAGCTGAAGGCTTTGGGACAGTTCTTTAATCTCTCTGAGCTTCTAAAATGAAGATAAGAAAACCTAGCTCCTCATATAGGTGTCTGGAACATTAAATATACATGTAAGTTCTATCTACTTTCAGACAGACCATTTACAAAGTCCCTTCCATGTGATTATCTAAGCTGCTATATAACGACTGCCACTTCAGATAGCTGTGAAATTAGGTGATTAACTAGTTGTTACTTAACCTTCTAATTTCTGTATAAGTCTAATTACATGAAACAGAAGTTGGTGTTTTGATTTTTTACTTTGCTTTTCTGTTTGGAGTGTCATTGTAACTACTGTATTGTAAATGATGGAAAATAATTGCGTATGTTAAAAAAATATGAAACTTTATAAAGTAAAAATAAAATAAAAAGAAGAAGATGCAAAAAAAAGAATAAAATAATAAAATAAAATCTTGCTACCACATCGACCAACACTTGACCAAAATGACCTAGAAGCAGATAAGGCATTCTTGTCTTATCAAGGGCCACGTCACTGGTAGGAAAAGAAATTGGGGCTATGCACAGCAAGATATAGCCCCTAGATCCACCCACCTGATTTAAAAATTATACACAGGAGCCATCAAACAATTTACTATCACATTGAAAGGAGATGTTACGGTGCAGAGAACGGGAAACAGTAAGATGACAAGGGAAGGGATGAAGAGAGTACAAATGTGACCTAGAGAGTAAGGAAATACACATGTATGCAGTCCCCCCACTCACTTGTATTGTTGATTATAAATTAAAGACAGTCCAGTGCACATCAATCTAAAACTTCCCCAGGCTTCATTCTGAATAAAGCCTGAGAAGCCCAAGAAGGCAAAGCACTCTGGACCACAGAGGCTATATACTAGAAAACTACCACCTCTTAAAACCTATCTCAAAGGACTGACCCAAGGTACTTATGTGAAAAATGTCATTTTCCTTGCCCTGTAAGGTCCCTTTCAGATGTAATATTCTATAGCTTCAAATGAAACCAATGGTTAGTACTGCCCTGGTGTAATGCTCATTCTTACAGGGTCTTAGTGTGTTTATAAAAAGAAAGTTTATTTACAAAATACCAACTAAATATGCTTCTTTATCCTGGTTCACCAAAAATAATGAGAGTTCTTCTGAGAATCTTTGATCAGAACAATTACAGTTATAAAAAGGATCACTTAAAAATAAGAAGAAATTGGACTCCTGGTGGCTTCGTCATTAAGCATCTGACTTCGGCTCAGGTCATGATCCCATGGTTCATGAGTTTGAGTCCCACATCCGGTGAGCTCGAGCCCCACCTTTGGTGAAGTCTGCTTCTGTCTGTCTCTCGGCATTTCATGGTATTCTCTCCCTACCCCACCCCTCACTTGCTCTCTCTCCCCCCCCCAAAGAAGAAAAGAAAAAGAAAAAAGTTAAAAGCTTATGTTAGTACCAACACTGGAGGCCTTAGGCTCACGGCCCATACCTTAGACTCAGCATCTGTACTTTTTATTTTAAACAGTGGCTAATACTTAAAAATTGGGGAGATTTGACATACATATTCAGCTTCTTTTGAAAAAGATGGGAAGGCCAAGCAACCCAAGGCACAGCAGCATTCCGCCGGAGGCACAGAGGCACATAGGCACTCAGCAGCTCTTCCCCGGAGCAGGTGGCTAATGCCAGCCCCCCAGGCTTCCTTCCCACCAGCCCACCCTCAGACTCCTGCAGGCATTTCAGCCACAATAATAACTTTCTGCATACTTACTCCCAAACACTGTGTGCAGCACCCATTGCATGAACTATTGTGCAGTGGAAACAGGCCACGAGCTACACTCCAAAGTGCTGGTGTTCACTCCTGCAGCACAAAACACAGCCACCCAGCAAAGAGCTCCTACCAAGGGGGTTCTTTTTTCACGACTTAGGTCTGGCTATACAGTCAATGATTAACTTGACGGTGTGGCCAAAGCTGGTTACTGAAATTAGTGAAGCATGGCTGCCTGATAGTGCTTCTAGAAGGTGATGATGAATTTCTAGAACTTTTTAAGTTAATAAAAGCAAAAGGTAATGTGACAAGAAAAAAAAAAAACCGAGAGGAAGCAACATCAGTTCAAAACATTTGAAAGCATTAAAAGAAAAGAAAATTGATGTAAATGACTGATGATCCTATAAGTTACATTTGTTTTGCAATTTTCCAGAACTTAAATTTGTGTTCAATACAAAGAGAGAAAGACCATTTCTTTAGGGATAGCTTTGGAGACCTTTTTCTTTTTTTTAATAGTAACACTTTTATCTTAAAACATCACAACAAGAATATAGAATGATATAATTACACGTTATACTTGAAAATCACAGGGCATGGGCCGTGATGCATCTGGCTTCAGCTCAGGTCATGATCTATGGTTCGTGGGTTCCAGCCCCACATCGGGCTCTGTGCTGACAGCTAGCTCAGAGCCTGGAGCCTGCTTCAGATTCTGTCTCCCTTTCTCTCTGACCCTCCCCTGCTCGTGCTGTCTCTCTTTCTGTCTCTCAAAAAAAGAAAAAAAAAAAAAAAGGAAAACACACACACACACACACACACACACACACACACACACACACACAAAGAAAATCACAGCTTCTATTCTGAAATATACCTGTCTGGGCTAAGTAGGGCCTAAGCTGCTCTAGTAAGACTATTCAACACCATGTCTTACTGGCTCTGACAGTCATCAAAGATTTCAATTTAGCCTTGAACCTGTTAAAAACAAGAGGACTTTTGATCAAAAAGTTCAGCACTAACTATGGTTAAAGATTTCAAACTAGAAAACTAGGTTAGTGTTTCATTCCTTTAATTTATAACTGTTTTCTCCAAGGAAAATGCTCTTGAGAGCATCTTGCTTAGTCTTTGTGAGGGTCCTTAGGATTTGGACATCTTTCCATTGTAAATCTAGTTTATTTTTTTATTTTTAAAATTTTTTTAAGTTTATTTATTTTTGAGAGAGAGAGAGAGAGAGAGAGAACGAACACAAGTGGGGGAGGGACAGAGAGAGAGGCAGACAGTATCTGATGCACTGATCAAGTGCTTGGGTTCTGAGCCATCAGCACAGAGCCCAACGTGGTTCAAACCATGAGATTATGACCCGAGCTGAAGTCAAACACTTAAATGACTGAGACACCCAGGCATCCCATGTTGTAAATCTAGTTTAATTAATCTAGAATAAATTTTCATTTTTATGATTTTTACCTCTTACTGGAAAAATAATGCATGCTCACTAAATACATACCCAATATTTAGTGGCAAAGAAAGATACATTTAAGTAAAAGTAGTTTATATAACACCATTTACGTACGCACACAATTATCATATATATAGATACACACATGCTATCATTATATTAATTCATACATAGAAAAAAGGCCAAAGTCTGTAAAACTAAAAATAAATTGCAGTTGGCTTGGTGTAACAATTATGAGCTTTTTCCTCCTTTTTGCTTTTTTGTATTTATCTAAATATTATATAAAGTCTATGCATTATTTTAGTTTTAAGAAATAAGGTATTTAAATTTTTTTATCTATGAGACTCTGGGCTAATTTATTCATGCATCCATCCAATTAACATTTAGAAGTATGCTACATACTAGATCCTATGCTGTTTCTATGACACAATATTGTGAGACACAGTGTCAAAAGCCCCTAGTGGTCCACACCTGTAGAAGAGTATAGTTAAGTGCTATGACAGAGGTGGGGGTACAGTACAGCTAAACTAGACAGGGAACATTTCTTAGAGGAGACATTTGAACTCAAACACGCATTTAGGTGAGGAGAGAAATGGGACAGGCGGTGACGAGGGGGAGCTAGATATCCCAAGCAAGCCAGGCAGTAAGTGTGATTCACATTTCTTTCTACTGGCATCGCCAGTTGTCCATGGAAGGGGCAGCATGGCAGCAAGAGATCCTAGGGATATCAAATGGATAGAATAAGCTGGATGTGGTGCGGACCAGTGTGGGAAGATGACTGAGAAGCAGAACATTCTGGCTTTTGGGACTGGGTGGCTGGTGGTATCAGTTACTGTGATGGAGAAAACAGGAAGCAGGAGTTGTAGGGAAAGTGACAGGGACAATGGTGGAAATAAGAAACCTGGGTTAGGGCATGATTTGCCTTGAATTTGTCTGACCCATGCATGATCCAAATATTGAAAACTATCAAACTAGTGTTTGGGGCTCGGTAGAAAGTTCTAGACTGAAGATGTGTTTGGGGCTCAGCAGAAGGGTCTAGATTGAAAATGTGTTTGGGGCTCAGTAGAAAGTTCTAGACTGAAGATAGCTGGATATGACTGGCATATAAGACAGTTAATTAGATGCAGGCAATTGTGTACATAGTCAGAAACACAGAAGGTCTTTTAAAAGGTAACATGTAATGAGGAAACAGAGGAAGGAAAGATTGGGAAGGAATGACAAAAGAGGGTGTCCAAGAAATGGACGATGGTCAATGGTGTCAATGCCATGGAATGTTAAAGTAAAATAAGAACACAACTATCTTCCTTTTTTTATCACAATTCGTACAGACGCTGCCTAAGGGATTCTAGCTAGCATTTGATTCCAAATCCCAAGCTGCAGGATGTTGAGGGAAAGACTAGGTACTCTGTATGTTTAAAGGCTCCCAGACGGCTTTATTACAAAGCTAAGTTTGGTACCCATTGATCTAAGCCATGAATTCCTTGTTAACTGTATACACTCTCATCTCTATGAAACAGAACACATTCCTTCACTGGTTTTAGTCCTCAATATTTTTAAATTTAGAAACTTACAGGAAATTGCTCCTACAGGAGAAAAAGGTACTAAACTTCCATTCCTTCCTTAAGCCTGTGGGTTACTCACCAGTCAAGTGTAGACAGAGAAAAGACCGTTACCGCCAGTCTAGGGAGAGATCACCATGGGGGGTACTGTTCTGAGAAACAAAGGATTTGCACAGGCAGAGAAGAGAGGGGAAATGCCTGAGTTTAGAAATATTTTAATTTTTAAATTTTATTTTAGAGAAAAAGAGAAAGAGAGAGCACAAGTGAATGGGGGAGAAGCAGAGAGAGAGAAAGAGAGAGAATCCTAAGCAGGGTTGCTTGATGTGGGGCTTGATCCCACAACCTTGGGAGCTTATGCACTGAAATCAAGAGTTGGACGCTCAACTGATTGAAACACCCAGCTGCCCCAGGAATACAATATTTTTAAAAGGTGCAAATCTAGAAAGGTCCTAGGTCTAGCACGCAAAACCCATAAAATGTCCAATCCCAATAAAGCCACAGATTCAGGCAAATGAAGAAAAAGTCAGGAGGGTAGGCCAGTCTACAAAAAGCTTTAAAAAGCAAACAGGAGTTTTTAGGGGATCTGCGTGGCTCAGTTGGTTAAGCGTCTATGTCTTGGTTTTGGCTCAGGTCATGTTCTCATGGTTTTGTGGGTCCAAGCCCCAAGTTGGGCTCTGTTCTCTCATGCAGAGCCTGCTTGGGATTCTCTGTCTCCCTCTCTCTCTGTCCCTCCCCCATTTACGCTGTCTCTGTCTCTGACAATAAATAAACATAAAGTAAAAAATTAATAAAAAGGACACAGGGGTTTGGACTTTAATTCTGATGGCTTAGGATAGTTTTTGTGGCAATGAGACAAGATCAAAACACCTTTTGAGGAGATTATTTTGACCAACACCACAGATTCCCAGGGGAACTGCAATAGAGAATGGGGAGCTGTAGTTTAGGTACAAGGCACTGGAAGAGTCATGTAAGATAAGGTAACTGGATCTTGTGATCCTAGCTTCAAAGGAAGCTAGGGTTTTCTTTGTTTGGGGCCAGAGAGTCACCCTGCAGCATGTAAAAGTTCATTCTCATCAAGAGCCAACAACACTAGAAACAGCCTGAACCTTAACCTGCTACAAGTTAAACTCTCTAACATTAGAGAAAGGACCTTTTAGTCAAGCTTTTTATTTCTATACAATGTTCTGATGAGACCACCTCAATTCGATTAACAAGCATCTGCAGAGTATCATCCATAAAATATCAGTCACATCCTCTCCTCTAATTACTGAGACACATCTCCTCAGATGGAGGGCACTTCAGCAAGGTCCAAGGATATGAATAGATTTGGAGATGCTGCAAATTTTCATTACCCCACTAGTCAAGACAGGGCTTTGAATGTTTGCGGCACTTCCCATCCCTGTTTCAGCGATCTGTCAACCTAAATAAAGGGTATCATTTATACAGTGTCAGCTGTCTGCTGGAAGGTCTGGTTATAAGAATCAAATGGATTTGAGTATCAGTCACAGATCTGATATATGCCAGTTTGAGCAAGGTGTCGAAAATCAGTTATTTGTTTTACATGTCCCACTTTCCTCATCTGCAAAATGAGGAATAACACTGCATGCCTCACAAAACTATCAGGAGTCTTAAGTGAAATAACCCATGCAAAGGACCATCCGAAATCCCATGCCGGGAAAGAGTCAAGGATGGCACAGACTGAGGACGCCACCTGCCCTCACAGCCCTCCCAACTGCGGAAAGTGAAACTTTCCCATGTGCTCATGGGTGCATTACTCATTTTAATTCTGAAAGTATTAAAAAAACTCAGCTTTTGTGAAGTGCTTGGCAATATCACTTATTCTTTATAGAAGAAACTATCACGCTTTCAAAAACAGAATCAACTTAACTTATACATGAGTTTATTCTAAAGGCACAAAATATAACTATCATATAAATCGAAGTGCTTGATGATCTTAATTAGAAGCTAATTAGGGAATATGGTATTTTAGAATAATTAATAAATGTGTATTTGTACATCAAGGCAGAGTAAACTTTTATTATTAAAGGAGTCACCTAGAATAAAAAGCCTCAGGCCACTACTGACCTTACTTTACATCAAACAAATGTCAAGTAACAAGCACCCACTCAACTTTAAAACCATTTCGAAATGCTGATGCATAGGAGCACATGTACCCCAGTGTTCATAGCAGCACTGTCAACAACAGCCAAAACATGGAAAGAGCCTAAATGTCCATCATCTGATGAGTGGATCAAGAAGAGGTGGTATACATACACAATGGAGTACTACATGGCAATGAGAGGGAATGACATATGGCCATTTGTAGGAAGGTGGATGGACCTCGAGGGTGTCATGCTAAGCGAAATAAGTCAGGCAGAGAAG
>NC_043706.1:108430924-108521873 GCF_006229205.1 Suricata suricatta | reverse complement strand
AAATTAAAAAATAAAAAGGATTAAAAAAAAATGCTTCGAAGCTGCATTTTCTTCTTTACCAAAGTAACAGAAATAAAGAATCCGATGATTCAGTTTTCCCATCACGTGGGGGAAATGGTACTCTCAGGCTGGCGGTGTATAAATTGTCATACACTCTCATGTGCCTTAAACATACTCTTTGTCTTGGTAAGACTACCTGAAGGATTTATAAAGATGTTTAATGTAGCCCTGCTTGTAATGGCAAAAAATGTGAACAACCTAATATCCAAAGCAGGAGTGTGATTAAATCATTAGGGGGATGCAACACGGTGTGCTAACTATATTTTTAAAAATAAAATATAGTATTTCATGTGGAAAGTGTACATATTAAGTGGGAAGAAAGCAGACTGCAAAATAGATTCTGCTTCCCTCGACTTATCTATATACTCAAGTGTTGCTAAAATCACCTTACCACGATCATTTTCACGTTTAAAACTTTTCTTAAAGTTTGTCTTTTAAAAGGCTCTCCTTTTCTCCTCTCTTATTAGCTTACTTATTACATGAACCATGCTAACTAATTAATTCAGCTTGGATTTAACATTTATGCATGACTTGACAAATTCTACCCAATTCCTGCTGTTTGATTCCATTTCCATCTAATTTTAAAAGTTGGATTATATGAAATCAATTATTATAAAACATTTCAGAGATTAAGAGACCACAAGTAACTGGGAAGAAAAAAGAAGTACCAGTTTGAACAGGAATTACTGGTTCTTTCTAAAAAAGGAAATAATCTCTTAGTATTAGAAAAAAAGACCATTGTATTTTTTTACATAGAATAGTATCCAAATCTATGGAATATAATCATATCAAGTCTGTACAAACTCTACAAATTGTTTCAAGAGCTTTTCACAAGCTTCTCAAGGTAGACTCCCAGTATTATTTACCTAGAACTAGACCAACCCCTGCCAGGTCCTATGTACTCAGTAAGTGTTCAAACATGACCTAATTACTTAATGCTCACAATGACCCACCTTCCAAACTGAGAAAGTATGTTTCAAATGGATAAAGTATCTCACGCTCAGGCACACTATTCCTGGGGATTCTCATTCATCCCTGCCTGATTGTGTGACTCATTACCGCACTGGCCAGAGCAGGGCGGCCCAACTCCACACACCTCCCCGGGCATGAGACTGTCTAATTCTTCACACGCCTTCTAGCACAGGCTTGTGCAAAGTACAGGGGCAAAAAGAATGTTTGTCAATATCAGAAACCTTACTATTTGTAGCCTTCCATCAATTTAGGATTTCTCTCCAGATAAATTATTTCCTTAGGAGCAATAGTATTGTTTTCATAGACATGAAACTATAGACTAATAACAAAGTTTAAAAAAAAATGAAATTCTCTTCAAAAAAGAATTAAGGTTGAGAAAAGGAAACAAAGTACATGCAGATGACTAAATTACTGTGACTACAATGGAGTATAATCAAGTTTTAAGTAATCAAATCCCTAAATTATCTGGCTATTATGATTCATAATTACTTTCAAAATGGTGTATAGGCCTGGTCTGATAGTCCAACACTTGAGCAGTGGTTCTCAGTGTGACGTTATTTTGTCCTTCGGACAATTTCTTCCCTCGGGCAATATTGAGAGACACTTCTGGTTGTCACCCTGGGAAACTACTACTGGCATCTCATGCGTAGAGGCCACGGACGCTGCTAAACATCCTATCATGCAGAGCACATCTCCTTAAACACAGAATTAAGCAGCTCAGGTTGAGAAATCCTGTAGAAGACGATCTATACACGGTGCAACTACCCACTGTCCTCAAGTTTAAATTAGCACCAAGAGTGAGAGTAGGAAAAGCCTGAATGGCCCAGGTTCTTAACACTGCAAATCCCCCAAGCACACTCCTGTCATCTGCAGCGAATTCAAGAGAAGTAGGCGAATCTGCATGCTGCAGTGGAGAGAGGGAGGTAAGGTTAAACCTGACACGCACTTCAACCCTCAGTGAATGTGCACGTCTCAAGTAGCAGCCTACAGGAGTGCAAGAAGAAACTACCAGCTTTCCTGGGTCTATGGGGGTCCTAGATCTTCTGTCAACTTCTACCAAATTAAATATAATTATTATTACATATTTAGGTAGTTTGGTATATAAAATTTAATAACAAGGATTCCGGGGTGGGGGAGAAACACCCCAACCAAAGAGGATAAATACAGACTACATGTAGCTTCCATCCTTCCTACCCCTGCCTCCCCGCCCCCCATTTTCTTACTTGGTAACTATTCAGTTGGTGATGGCATGATGGAAGCCACAGAGCACATTGTAAACAAAGGCAGAGATATTTTGGTAGAGTTAATTTCCTAGTAATAATAACAAAAGGGGAAAAAACAAACATGTCTTAGAAGTATCAGGAACAATAAAGAGGAGGAGTGAAACATTTGTGAAGCTACATCAATATCAAATTATTAACCTTCTGTGACAAGGAGCTTCAAATCCTGGAGGAGGCAAAGAGACCTCCAATGAGAAAAGTGCTGTTGAAACTCCAATGCATGGAAGAGTCTGTTAAATAGAAAAGCAAGTAGAAATGCCCAGGTGGAGGGAATCCAGAAGTTAACATCAGAGACAGGGACGCACTGCATGCCACATCTTAGCTCCCTAAAAACTTGGATGATCCTGAAGTCTGAAAGATTTTCACAAATTAGAAACAAACAAGACTTTTTCTTATTTCTTATGTGCCTTTCGAGTTCTAGGTGGGAATTAACTATACAACTACTCCATCTTTCCTAGGCTGAAACTAAAATGTGGCTTCCTATAGCATAGATAGAAAGAGAAACATATAGAAGAACAATTAAGACAAAAATTTCCTAACATCTATACAAAGAAATCCATCATTAACACAGTGAGATATAATACCGCCCAGAAAATGCTTGGCTAAATGCATAATTAGCTTAAGGAAGAACATTATATCAGGTTGGCCAAAGACAAATAAGTCACAGACACAATAAAATACAACATAATGGAATTTAACATGTGACCTGCTCTAAAAAGCCCACAAACCCCACCTGTACAAGAGGTCAAAGTATTTCAGCATCACAGATTTCTTCAGAATTAAAAAAAGGACAGTGATAGAAGAACTACATGTGTCGGCTTGCTATACTTATTCTAGAAGAGTCCTTGGTGCAGTTTCATTAAAGATAAAATTGGAAAAGAACCCCCCCCCAAATTTCCTTATATTAGATACATTACATTTTTTCAAAGAAAAAGTGACATATATAATAGGCAGTTTTTCTGGCAGACCCTAAAGGTCCACAGTACCAACTATATGGCTCAAAGTTTCAGTGCCTCGCTTTCCTCATCTATACAATCAGGAGTTGGCCTAAATCACTAAGGTATAGTCAGGTGTGAAATTTGACTTTAGAACTTGAATCTTAATAAGGCTTCAGAAATTTATATTGGTTCTGTTAAAACGTTTTTTAATGTTTATTCCTTTTTGAGAGAGAGAGGGACAGAGAGAGAGAGAGACAGAGAGACAGAGTGTGTCGGGAGAGAGGCAGAGAGAAAGGGAGACACAGAATCTGAAGCAGGCTCCAGGCTCTGAGCTGTCAGCACAGAGCCCTAGGCAGGGCTCAAACCCACAAACTATGAGATCATGACCTGAGCCCAAGTAGGATGCTTAACCAACTGAACCACCCAGGCGCCCCAGAACATTTTTAAATAATAAAAGATGATCATTCTCTTTTCTATCTCCCGTTTACCTGAAAGTTTCAATGAAACACCATAGTGGTTACAAGTATAGATAGAAAAGTATACTACATAAACACAAGAACTATGTTGAAGGTCTGTGTTAACATGGGTTTGTGTCTAAGACAAGGAAAAGATATTGGCAAATTCATTAATTAAAATCCTATTAACTATTTTTCATGTTAAACTATAATTTATTAAAACAGGGCAACTCCCTTGATGAGGATTATTCTGGATACTAATCAACCAGAAGGTATGCCCTTGCTTGGAATTTAATTTTGCTTTATTAACAATTCATGCTTAAAGGAAGCTTAAGGCAGGTGTGTTAGCCAAGAGGTCTGTCCAGGTGATAGTGTTAATAACAAGGTGCGAAGAGGGAAAATATGTAAGTTTCACAGTTTTAAAAAACAGACTGAAAGGCCTTTTTATTCTACCACATATACAAAAGGAAAACACTCAATTTTTCCGAAGATAGTATCTCCTAATTATTTTGATTATCAATAAAGATGTCCTTAGTGGGGCACGTGGGTGGCTCAGTTGGTTAAGTGTCTGACTTCAGCTCAGGTCATGATCTCGCAGTTTGTGGGTTCAGGCCCCACGTCGGGCTCTGTGCTGGCAGCTCAGAGCCTGGAGCCTGCTTCAGATTCTGTGTCTCCCTCTCTCGCACTGTGCCTCGCACTGTCTCTCTCTGTCTCTCAAAAATAAATAAAACACATTAAAAATTTTTTTTAAAAAGATGTCCTTAGAAATGGACTTCTAAAAATTTCAATGCCACTATTCCTGCTAGACTAGACTGTCACATAGCCAATTAAATGTCTCCTTTGGCAATTTAAAAATACAAATCTCTCTAGAGGTGTACTGTCAGCTCCCCGAACTCACCAGGTGATTTCACGTCACACTTCTCATGCTGCTGTGTCACAGCTACTCCCTCCTTACAGGCTTTAATTCCTGAGAATAAAGGCACTTTAAAAACTACAACCATGCCTCTCTACTGTCCATAGGTTTAGATCTGCTCCGTGGTACCCTTGTACTCTTAGCAGAATTGTACTTCCAACTACCAGCACTAGAGAATATCTAAGTCTTCCTTCATTTAAAATTCCACTGGGTAGAAAGTTATAGAAGTGTTTCAGCACACAGTACTTATGATGACCTCAAATTTCCAGAACTGAAACCATGCCTTCGCAGAAAACTACTCAAAAAATATCCTTCTAGAAATTCTAACATATACAATTAGGAGAAATCTCTCACTCAAGAATTAGGTTAACTGTTTTAAGATAAAAAAAAAAAAAATCAAGATGCAGTTAGAACCTGCTGGGCCGACATCTCCCATGTGACCCACGCTTACCTCTCCCGAGGAACAGCGAACCAGTACTCCGGCTGCTTTCTTCGTTTGCCGTACTGCTGGACCATGGCTGCCGTGTGAGTGGCAAAGGACTTTCTCATTGGTTTTCCTACTTTAATGCACAGAAACATGGGTGGGGTCTTGCTTTTCTCTTCTTTTGAAGGAAGTATATCTGAATCACACATGAAAGAAATCTTTCTCAATACGGACAATGTTAGTGAAAGTCAAACCCTTCAACTTACAAAGAAGAGAACCCAATCCCCTTAGCGATAGAAAATCAAAACATATGACCAAAAAACTTCATTAAATTAGAACTAATCACATTTTTCAGACCTTTTTTAGCACAAAAGGAAATAGGTTTGGATGTTTCAGCTTGGTCTTTATCACATAAGATGCTACATACTGGGAATAAGCATAAAAACCAACACAGTGTGACAATTCACAAGAATATATAGCAATAAAGGGTACTGAGGACCCAATTACACCACAAGGCAATTTAGTTCAGAACAGAAAGATCTTCAAAATCACTTCAAACCCCTCGGGGCGCCTGCGTGGCTCTGTTGGCTAAGCAGCCAACTCTTGATTTCGGCTCAGGTCATGATCTTCCAGTTTGAGAGTTTGAAAAGTCCCACATCAGGCTTTCCACTGACAGCGTGGAACCTGCTTGGGATTCTCTTTTTCTCTCTCTCTCCCCTCCCCACAAAAATAAATAAATAAACTTTAAGAAAGTTAAAAAAAACATTTCAAACCCCTTTTTTAGACTTGGAAATTTAAGATAAAAAGAAAAGTTACTTGAATTTTTTTTAAAGCAAACTACTTTTGGACTAGAAATCTAGGTCACAGTTCAAGGTCCAAAATAGATACTATATAGTGCTAAGTTTTTTCTCAGTTAATGTATCAGTACAGATAAGCTCTATCGAGAAAAATAGTTCTCAAATAATTATTCTAATTTCACTTGTATTTGCAAGTTTCAGAAAGCCAACTAGACAGCAGAATATAAAGATACTAAAGGAAAATGGCTTACCTTCAATGGGTACCTGAATTCTCTTTAACAGCCACAACTGAATTTCGGACTTATTATCCATTTGTGCGCCCTGGCAGCTGTTGTCCAGAGTCAACTCTGAAGAGGTGTCTAGAGACTCTTTATTCATATTTTCTTCTGTGGAAGAGGCCAGTTGCAGGGGGAGGGACGCTCTCTCTTTCCCCCAGGTTTTATCTGGCTCCTTACTGCCCTCAGTTGGGGGACCACTTACCTGGGCAAGAGAACTACTAAGGGTGATATCTATTCCCTCTGGCTCACTACTTTTGCCATCACTTAATTCTGCCTTCTGCAAGTTTTCAGAGAACTGGGACCCTTCTTTGTTCTTATTAAGGTAATACTCAATGAGTTTAACTTTATCTAGATCTTCATGTATGTTCAGTGTGTTTTCTACCTGGCTTTCTGGGGAACCAGACTGCTTGTCCACCTCTGGCATTATATCCTGCTTCTCACAGGTTTCTAAATCTAGGGTCCCCTTCAGCTCAGTGTCACTGTCTGTTCCAGAAAAGCTCAGGGCAGACTGCACCTGCATTTTCGTAGTAGAACTGGTTATTTGTGACTTAGCCTTCCTTAGCTCTTCTGGATCAAGAGAAAGGCACTCCTTTGAGGTGTCTCTTTTGTCCATTCCACTCTCAGTTTGAGAAGAAAGTTCTTCCAAGTCAACAAAGTCATCATCTTCCCCTAAAAGGGAATTTTCTTTGGCTATAGATTCAAATGCAGCAGGAGTGTCAGAAGGCTCCTTGCTGACCTTAGTCACTGTGGTAGATACACTGGTTGCTTCTGTGGAAGATTCCAGTGTCTTTAGTTTTCCTGACACAGAGCTATCTGAGGGTTTCATGTGTGTGTACTCTGTTGACTTCTCCAAAGGTCTTGTTGATTTGGAATCTGATATAATGGTTCTCTCTCCATTCTGCTGCCGTTTTTCCTTGTTGAGAGATTTGAACTTACTGAATGGGTTGATATCTTTTTCTGAAGCCAGGTCTTCCCATTCTCCAGGCCTGTACAGAGGACAAAGATCCTGAGGTAGGTCACTGTCGGGGAAAAATGGTGGGTGCACATGGAATGTTAAAAACAAAACCAAAAACAAAATGGAGGAAAGGCAAAAACTAAAACAAAACTCAACCAAAAACTAAAACATAAATATACCACAACTTAAATTTATGTGTAAATGATTTCAGAATAAGGAAATGAAGCCAAGACATTGGCTTCAAAATGAAACATAAATAAACTACAAGAAGGGGTAACACAAAGAACCATGAGAGTTGCATATCCTACTGGAAGGACATGAATGATTTTTGAGGTCATTTATGAACATGGAGATGTCACCCACCAGATTTTTAATGATGAAATAATGTTTCTGATATTTATGTAGGACAGGGCAAAGGAAAGTAAACGCTTTAGTACTATGACTTAAATTCCTTAAACATTCGAAGCTTTTCCTTTTTATAAAATAGTATGTAAACCAACAATACCAATTCTTAATGGTTCACTGACTGAGTAGCTACTCATTTAACTGTTGTACAAATTACCAGCCCCAAACCCTAATTCTGAGTTTCATGACAAAGGATCTGATGTTCCAATAACAGACATCCTTCTACTCCTGAAGGAGATGCAAGAAGCATCTTATAGCACCTGCTCCATTTTACACTTTAAAATTTTATAGAAAAGTAAATCAAATATGCTCTTAGAATATAAAGCTTAAAATTCTTAATTTCTTTTTTCATAACTATGTTATTTTACTTTATGACAATGGACCCTGGTTTATCATCTGAAATGTACTGACCCTTAACAGCAGATGCTTTTCTATCCAGATTTGAATGATACAAAGATACTGATTAAATATGTTCTCCAAAGTTTAAAATAAATGGTCAAGAAATATAATTTTTAGGCTATGACTGGAAAGAACTTGAGTAACCTGTATTTTCACTTACCTTAGTATTAGTAGTGGGTTAAAACACAGATTTATAAAACCCTTCTTAAAAATAACATTGTTAGATTTCAGAAATAATGTCTAAAAAGGCTAGATCATATTCAGATAATATTTTATGTTTTAAAATTTATTGTCAAGTTGGCTAACATACAGCGTATCCAGTGTGCTCTTGGTTTTGGAGATAGATTCCCATGATTCATCAATACTTTATTATTCTGGCTCTGAAATAATTATGGCCATAAACCAACAAAGTACCAGGAAGTTCTCAAGTTATAAGACTATCCTCCAAAGTTATTTTATAAACTACACGCATGGAACATCCATGCTTTTTCCAATACAAAATAAAAGCCTCCATAATTGTTAGGCTCTCATAAATGCTTTAAAAAACTTCTTTAATTCATAACTCCTTTCAATTCAATAAGCATTCACGAGCCCGTAAATGCCATATGCTAAAGGAAGGATGATTTTGACGATGTCTTCATTCTGCAAGAACCCGCGTGCACAAAAACGTTCTGCCCAACACTAGCATCCCAGGAGAAATTAAGGATGCTTCAATCCTAGAGTCAAGTAAGTAGTATAAAATATCAGAATTTCCATTTTAGGACTCCAAGTTTAATTTGGCATATTAGAGGTTATAAGGAGTCTTGCAACAAAAAACCTCAGCTCCTCACATATTGGGTTAATAAGCAAAACTTTCTTCCATGAACAAGACCCCTTCTCATCTCTTCCTAATCTAGCTTGACCCCCACAGATAGAAGTGACAGCCCTCTGTTGAGCCTCCTATTTTACCTTGTCCCTCCCTCCCTAATCCAAGTGGGGATTAACCTGGTGTTTTGGCCCTGCGCCTGCCAAGCACTGCTGGGGCAAAGTACACAGTGGTGTCAACTGTCTCCACTGTTAATGTTTTCCAGACTCAGCCAGACACCTAAGGCTGATCAATAATCCCTTCGGTTGTTCCCTCCCATTCTCTGTGGCAGCTACAGTTACAAAATATCCTACACAAAAAGTACAAAGCCTGAAGGAGAGGATAGGGAGATTTCACACACACACACACACACACACACACACACACACGTGCGCGCACACACACGCAGGCACTTTTAAAAACTATTTGCACATTGCAGTTAGAGAATTTATACTCCCTGTTGTATCATACAATTTTTGGTAATGATAAAATTTTGAGCTATTTCTAACTTTTAAACAATTGATGGAATTCTGAAGTCGATACTAATTTTATATCACACTGATTCCACTCACACATTCTATTTTGCCCATTGGTGCACATGTTGTTCACCAGACTGAAAAGTCTTCACATACTTGCATGCAAGGTGGGAATCAGTGCACAACTCCGAAATAAACTGAACATAGTAGGAGCCAATTCTTAACTCTTCTCTCTCCCTCCAGCTACAGCATTAACCTTCTATCCCAGATCATTAAACACAATCTCACAATGAGAGAAACCTTTTTGTAAAAGACATACCTTCCTTTTCTAGTATTAAAAAGAATACTTAGCATCCTGAGCTGAAGATGTACAATAGTATTATCCCATTAGAAAGCATCACTGGGCAAGAAACGCCCCATTTGCCTGGCCATCCACTTTTAAACTTATTTGTTACTTATTCTTTACTGTCAGAAAACCTAATGTTCATTCCTTATTTCTAAAACTAGCCCCTCATGTCCTCCTCTCTGCCTCCGTCTAAGATTCCAAGACAGCTGGACACTTCCTCATGAGGGTTTTCATGGAATGTCATGTGCATGTCTATGTCTTTTGTATCCAGTAGACCAGAAGCTCCTCAAGGGCAGAGGCCATGACCCATTCACCTTCACATCCTCGCCACATGAGGGACATGTGCTAAGATGAATTAGAAGCCTTGACTACATGGACAAGATTCCCCAGAACAATGAACAGTTTCAGATATGAATTAAAGTTTCACATCACAGCTATACTTATAGGGTATCAGGCTATTTTCTAAGAGGTTTGGTATATCAATATATTCAGTTCTTAAAACAGACCTAGAAGCTGAAGAATACTATTCAGTCCATTTAACCGATGAGAAAACTGAGGCTTGGGACTGAGTAACTCATGCAGGTCACGGGGCTTGAAGCGGCAGAGCTAGGAAAACTCAGGCAGTGTGGTTCCACACTTAATGCATCACGCAGCACTGCCTGGCCTGCAACATGCCTCCTACACTTCTCACTTGGAAACTTCTGGCAGAATTCAGAAACTACCTCAGTGCCTATGCTCTGTGCTAGCTTCAGAGGCGTGGAGCTGAGTAAGGGCCAAGTGGGTCTGACGCCAAGGACTCTGAGGGTCCAGGGAGACCTCATGGTATAAACCCCTAAGGAAGCTGTGTGGGTTACTTCTCTAACTGCCTGTCCTTCTTTTCATAAGTCCCAAGGGCTAGTTTCCCTTTGCAAAATTAGGACCCACTGCATTCCCTCTACCTTCTGATCATGGAGGGGTTCTGAAGAACTTTACTACCAGGAGATATAGAGAAACAGAAACACTGACAAAGTGACAGTAGGAATTGTATTATCCCTTAAATGAATTGATACGTGGAATTTTTTTTAACGCTCTTTCTCTCTCTTCATGGGGAGCTTCCTTCTCTCCCTTTTACAAAACAAAAAACAAAACAACAACAACAACAAAAACCCCTCAGTTTTATAAGGCAAAACTAATCAAGACTAAGGTAATATGCATCTATATTTCGAAGACAACCAGACCACTGTTACTTCGTCTTCACAGCACTTAGAGGGGTCTGGCCACGGGGGCAGTGGCCTCTGCACTGTCCACTCAGAGCTCTCTCTGCGGGATTAAGGGGACACCTGAGTTCGGAAGTCTACCTGCCCTAGAATTTGAATGAGAACAAAATTCGGCTTCACAACTACACAAAAACACCAGAATTCTTGCTGGGAACCAGACGAAAATTCTTTTAGAGAAACTTTATTTCTTCTTTCATTAATTCATTAAGAACATGAATTGCTTTTCAGAAAAATAAGCCAAGAAATGCCATTTCTATGTGCTGGCTTTTTTTTCTTTTGTACTTTCATTTATATATGTGCAACTTTTCCCTTTATCTCCATTTCCTCTCATTTCTCTCTTTTTTAAAAAATTTACAAATTTTTAAATCTTCTACCTTCAAATTCACCTCTATGCAATCTCTCCCTCCTGCCCATGCCCTCAATTTTTAATTACATTTAAATCTCCTAACGCTGGAATTCTGTTTTCAATAAACAAAGAAATAGCTCTTACGATGGCAAGGCATCTTTGATCTTCATGTGGGAAATGTCGTTGTAGAGGGCAATGGAAACCACTTCTTCCATGGGACAGATGAGGCCGTACTCCTCACAACCATTTTCAATGACCAGGGGATCAGACTTGTGAGGGTCAAACATGATGTTGTTTGGAGTAACAATCATGACGCCTCCGACCACACCCTACAGAAGAAAGGGACAGGACAGAATCACCACAGGTAGAAATGCACCCACAGGAGCTTTAACGAACTCATGTTGCCATTCTGTTGACTCTGGTGTCCCACGGTGTCCCACACGACAATCACACTCCCTTTATTTTATTTTTTAAATTTTTTTAAAAAAATTTACTTATTTTTGAGAAAGAGAGAGACAGACAGACAGAGCACAAGCAGGGGAGGGGCAGAGAGAGATGGAAACACAGAATCTGAATGAAGCAGGCTCCAGGCTCTGAGCTGTCAGCAGAGAGCCCGACACGGGGCTCGAACTCACAAGCTGTGAGATCATGACCTGAGCCAAAGTCGGACGCCCAACCATCTGAGCCACCCAGGTGCCCCATCATACAACCCTTTTAAGAGGCAGAGAACAACAGGCTGAAGAAATGCAACGCTGGGTACTGTGAGGTGAGTCAGAGAAAACAGAGCTGCCTCGCTATAGTAGTCACCTGAGCCTGGTTCTGGCACAGCTGCTGCCACACCATAATCGTGGTGGGTTCCTGGGTCCCACATCTACGCCTCACGCTCCCCAGCCCCTCTGTAAAATGGGAGGGGCTGTCCCAAGTGCTTTCCCACAGCAATTCACTCAGTCACCCAGCCACTACATGGTACGCTACATGGTACATGGCATCTGTCTCAGAGCCATGGTGCCAAATTAGAGCCCTAATATTTTTCTAGAAAATGTTTAGAAAGGTCACATTCTATTTGTGTCAGCAAAATTTGACACAATAGGAATGTGAAATTTTTGCAGCCAGATGAATATAGCTGAACTATGGAGGCTAACAGTAAACAAACAGTAATTTGGTGGGAACTGTTGTCTGCAGCTTGGTCAGTTTCCTGTTTTGTAGGTGGTAAGGGGGAGATTATCGACCAGAGATGGCAGGACACAGAGGACTCCCTTTCGGTGATTATCTTGGTCCTCTTCATGAGTTAACTGATCATCTTTGTGAAAAGTTTTGCATTCCCAGCATTACTTATTCTTGGTTGCAAAAGTTATAAATGCATATCAATAGTGGATTTTCCTACCATTTGGAACCTGGCGTGACGTCTCTACTCTGCACGCAGGAATTCACTTTATTCCAACACAACCCCTTCTTCAGGGACTCACTAAAAGCTGGATTTGTTCTTTGTAAATCACACCAACAACCAAAAAATTAAACACACAACATAGCAGACATTATTTTTAATACTAGCATCTCCAGCAGCAAATGGGTTGAGAATGTAACATTTTCCAAGGTAGGCACTAAGGTCTTAACATCAATGATCCTTTTTAATTACCACCCCCTACAGATTCAATTTTATTATGGTTCCTAGTTTATAGATAAGGAAGATGAAGCTTTGGCAACTTAATACCCTGCCTGTAGTCTCAGAACTAACAGGTAGCAGAGTTGGATTTTATATTGTTTTATTTTTTTAATGTTGATATTTGAAAGAAAGAGAGAGAGAGAAACCAAGTGAGGGAGGGGCAGAGAGAGAGGGAGACACAGAATCCGAAGCAGGCTCCAGACTCTAAGCTGTCAGCACAGAGCCCGAAGCAGGGCTCGAACCCACAAATGGTGAGTTCATGACCTGAGCGGAAGTCGGATGCTTAACCAACTGAGCCACCCAGGCACCTCAGCAGAGTTGGATTTTAAATTCACTAACTCCAGCCTTTGCTGTTAAGCATATACTATATTGTCTCTCTAACTATTTACAGGCCAAGAATTGAAAGATAAAATGATAAATCCAAGGTCACAAAAAATTGTATTTCCCCTAATATATAAAATGTCAAGTATCCAACAGGGGAAAACAAATAGACACGTAGGAAATCTTAAGCTGAAACTCTGGGAAAGACATTTTAACATCTCCCATCTTTAGTAATTTGAAACCTAATTTAGTTTTCCATGGTGTCCAAGAAAAGGAAACAAATTACATTTTCATTGCCATGTACCTTTCCATCGGTGAAGTATCGACAATTCATTTTTAGAAATTTTACCACGCCTGGCTCATCTTCTTCAGAAGTGGATGATAAGACTCTTTCAATGGGTTTTAAGGCCTTTCTTGCTAAGTCAGCATCCTTTGAGAAAGCAAAAATCCCAAAATCAAATGGAAGCACTTTATAAACAGACTATTTCTATAAATCAAGCCACATTAAGTTCCCTGTAAGGAAGCTGTTTCTATTTACCTTGAACATGAAAAAGTGGCAAATACCCTCCGTCCTTCAAAAATTATCACAAATACAGTAAGTATCCAAATCAAACTAAGATTTAAACAGCAGCAGCAAGGGTGTGTATATGAACCCATAAAAATGGCTCACCAAAATGTTTTCAGAAAATAACCTGAATGAAATAATTGACTCATGGTTCGATTTCTCTAGAAAAATGACTAAAAGTAGTACAAATCAATTATTCATCTCATTCAGAATTTAACTGCATACTTTTACATATACAAGGTGTGCATTTTTGCCTCTGAGACCTTAAATATGAATAGGTTTCTTTTTGATAGGATGCATTCTCTCAACTAACACAAATCCTTAACCCCACCCACTTTGGGGGAATTTCAAATGAAAACCTGTGAAAAACAACACGTAAAATTCTACAACTCAGAAAATATATTTGATAATTGTGAATGCCAGATCAAGAATGACATACATACAGGCAGTTTATCATATTCTGCATCTGATGATGAGGGAGACACGGTAGCACCAGGACTGGACGATGATAATCGTAAGGTACTGGAAGGAAAGTTGGCATCTGGCACAAAAAGGACCTGAGAATGGGAAAGAAAAGCTGAGTGAGTATCGAGAAACAGGCAAATACTAGGCAGTACGCAGGGTGTTACTTTCTGCACAGTATCATGCTAAGTACATGGCTAAGACCTGGTTGGCGGGAACCGGGTGTCTCGGTTGGTTAGGTGTCTGACTTTGGCTGAGGTCATGATCTCATGGTTCCTGAATTCAAGCCCCACATTGGGCTCACTGTGGTCAGCACAGAGCCTGCTTCTGATCCTCCGACCCCCCCTCATCTCTGCCCCTCCCCAACCTGGACTATCTCTCTCTGAAAAATAAAATAGACCAAAGAAAAGTCTGTTTTCTTTAAAAAAAAAAACAAAAACAAAAAACCACCTAGTTGGCCTTCCCCAAACTCGTAAGTACCTTGGAGCCTTCTAGACTAATCCATGAAACAAGAGTCAATAATATGAATGTGTTCTGTGCAAAAGGTATGGAACACACCCATAGACACTACAGGAGCTCAGAGGAGGGAAGAACAGGTGGGCGATACTTTGGACAAATCATATAAAGCAAGTGGGTCCAGGAGAAGCTTTGAACTGTATGGAAGATTTAAACAGGGAGGACAGAAGCTTCTAGGGAAGGGTACTAAGGACAAGGGAAGACAGAAAAGAGTAGCATGGCATGCTTCTAAACATAACACCTGTATCAGGAAGAAATGGAACAAATCTATGCTTGCAAACTCTAAGCAGTCCCTGAGTAATAACGTAAGATTGCTATTAGTTGTACAAGGTAATATCCATAATCTCAATAATTTCTCTTATATCACCATCAGCTTATCTAAAAACAAAAATCAGAATCTCCCACCGTGTACAAAATAGCCTCCTTCTGCAAAATATACTTGTCCCTGAAATGTTATTATGATCTTGTCATTCAACACTCTCATCATGAGACATGCAACATTTTGGCATATATCACATACAGTCTTAAAATGATGTCCTCTAATGTTATAAAACAGAATTCAGCATTAATGTATAACAACTATTTGACACTGTTATTCATGCTTTCCCATCCTCTCTCTGTTTTAACTTCAGTTACTTAAATCTCTCTTCAATCCAGAAAAAATGTGAGGCAACAATGAAAGACCCATTCTGTTAAGGCAGTATAACCAACATCAAGGAGAATAAGATGAAGACTAATTACTACTGAAACTATGAACTCCAAAATTACCAAACACCCTTTGAGGGGCGGGCCTTAAAACTGGTTCTGAGTTTCCAAATAACCAATGCAAAGGGATGGACATCAGTAGTCAGAAGAAGCCAACTTCGATAAGATAAAAACAAACCAGTTTGGGGGTGCCTGGGTGGCTCAGTTGGTTAAGCGTGCAACTCTTGGTTTCGGCTCAGGTCATGATCTCACGGCTTTGTGGGTTTGAGCCCCACATTGGACTCTGTGCTGGCAGTGAGAAGCCTGCTAGGGATCCTCTCTCCCCCTCTCTTTCTGCCCCTCCTCCACTTGCACTCTCTCTCTCAAAATAAATAAACTTAAAAAAATAGTCTCTCATAAGTACAAGTATGTTCTCATTAAGTTTCAATAAGAGTATCCCAGGCTGAACTTCTCGTCAGTGATGACAGACTGACAGTTAATACAGTAACCAGTTTTGCAGGACTGTTCTTCATAACATCTTCGATGTCGATCAACAGCAAATGCCGAAATGTAGCGTTCCTTAAATGCAACTTATGGAGGGTTAAAATTACATGGCCTTGGCATACAGCTCCCTTATCTCACGTATCCGAACAAGAGGAATGAATGGATGGCATTTCTTCCAAGCAATTCTCCATTAATAGTTTTTGTATCTGGTCTCCTGACAAGTGTTAGGCAACACAGGTTAAGAGTCTATTGTCTGGCACGTTCTAAATGTCAAATCAAAGGGTTAATTCCTGAGCTTAAACAGTTCATTGCAGCGTAGAGGTGACAGATGGATGCTGGGAAGCTCAGTCAGAACATGTGCTACCTCACCATGGAAGTGAGCCAGGAACACGGGCAGGGATGAGGGTAGCTCACCTGACTGCAGAAAAGAATTCCGCTCCAAAGCACAGGCAAAACTGTCAAATTTTTCTGAGCATGTGTAGCTAAGGTGCTCAATGAATATAAAAACAACTTAAACCTGTACCTGCAAGGTAACTTCTGAGTGTGCTCAAGACAAAATACTTGAAAAAGTACAGTCTTTGTACATGTCCTGAAGTTTGATGTAAGTATCTAAACTAATAGCCAAACTCAGGATCTTCTAAAAAAAAATTTTATGCCTTAGTTATTTAAGTTTATCTGCTATTGGTTGGTCTTTTAAGCAACAAAAAGTCTACAGTTATAAGATTTTAGTTCACAAGCTCCATGTAACGGCCTCTGAAAATGACCTCTTATATGTAGTCACTCACCCAGCCGGACCAGTTTCCATTCCTACCTCACAGTTACCATCAAATAAGTCTCTAGAAGAGTGAATCTCACATTTTTTGGAACCAAAGCAGATAAAAACCAACCTTGAATTATCAGATCTACTGAGATGAAAGCAATACCTACCCCACACAGCGTATTTAAAAATCCTCGAAAACAAAAAGTTATCTATAATTTTTGAAAGCCCCTCGACTTCACTCTTCTTGATGTCTTATCTTTGTCAGCAAAATCTTAATTACAGCTGCTTCCTGGAACAGCCAATAGCACATAACTGTTTAGTCATATGAGGGCCTGACAGCATAGGAAAGGCTAGAAAAGACATCAGAGATAATGTGGCCCAAAACCCAACTTCAGGATTAGGAAACGGAGGTCTAATAAATGAAGGGACTCGTCCACAACAAACAGCTACTATAAGGCCAATCAGAAACAAAGTGTTAGAGATTCCACTTTTGGGATTATTGCCATTACAATAGGCACATTAAAACAGTCCTTTTAACTCCTACTGGATACTGGACCTTAACCTAGTACCAACATTTTGTTTATGGACACAGTGAAAAAAAAAAAAAAAAAGGAATCACTCTAAATTATTTTCCCACATTCTAGTGACTATAGTCTTTTTTTTTTTTTAATGCTTTATTTATTTTTGAGAGAATACAAGCAGGGGAGGGGCAAAGAAAGAGGGACAGAAGATTTGAAGTGGGCTCTGCACGGACAGCAGTGAGACCAATGTGGGGCTTGAACTCACAAACTGTGAGATCATGACCTGTGCCAAAGTCAGATGCTCAAACAAACGACTGAGCCCCCCAGGTGCCCCTAGTGACTACAGTCTTTAGCCTGGAATTAAATACATGCTTAGGTTCTCTGCTATGGGTCAGATACATATTATTACATAGCAATACTGCAGATTATAAGAAATCCCAAAAAGGAGAAATCCATTAGTTTTCCTAGAAAGACATTTTCATTAACTTTTGAGAAGTTTTAATGCATACCTCCCTCAATTACCTGGTGCTGGCAGTATGCTAATTTCTCCTTTTGACAAGAATATAAATGCTAAAAGCACCGTCATATAAACTGGCCCACTGGCCTGTTGGCTTCATAGGTTGCCCCTGAATCAAATGCAAAGAACAATATCACTGTTTCCTCAGTAAAGTTGTCCTTAAAAGTAATAGCAACTATCCTGGAAGGATTAAAGGTCACCATAATGTAGAGATGCAGAAAGATGCTCCAGTAAGTCCACAACTAAAACCAAAATCTGCTCATGGCAACCAGACAGTTCTATGGGTAGGAACGGAAACTTGACCTCAGCTAGGACCTGCCAATGACTGGGTCACTTATATCTGTTGGCTCAAGGTAGTTTTAAAAAAGTAATAAAAGAATGTTTCATTAAATATGTGGAAGGCAATAAAAACTTGGCTGGATTAACCAATAGTGGCAAAATTACAAAGTTAGCTAATTTCATTCCGTTTAATAAATAACAAATTAATTTAAAAACCTGGGGAAGAAATGGTGGCTTTTTCTTGATAGTCATGCTGAATGTCTCTGCCTTTGGCTATGTTTGTTAGGTATCATATCAAGAAAAGAATGACAAAATTCTGCTTAATTTAAAATCAAATGATGGTCATAATGTATCCCAAGAGTGGAACAAACTGAAACTTGCACATCTAAATTAAACATTCTAAGAACATCTGAGTTACATTCTACAGAAGAAAAAGTCAAATTTAACTTCTCTTGATGCCCTACGGAACATCCACAACATAAATTAATGATAATTAAGTAAACTGTTAATCATTTGCAAAGCATTCATTTCTGAAGTTCCTACGTTCCACGATGCTTTCGGAATTCTTGGACCTAATGGAAAGATGGAACTGATGCACATTATCACTGATGATAATCCCGTGACATTCACAGTGAATGAAGCATTAAAAATAGTGATAAAAGATATATGCAAAGTTTCTAAAAAGTAATACCCAACAAGAAAAGAAGTTACCTGGCCTGGAACAATAGAATGTGTGAAAAGTTTATTCAGTTCCACTAATTTATTGGGAGTGACGTTAAACTTCAGGGCTATGGAGTTTAGGGTGTCCTGGCTTCCAGCCTAGAATAATCAAAGAAAAAGATTCAAAATAGAAGCAAAAACAACAGACAAAATCATTCCATTTAGTAGACAACATTAATCTATTTCCGATATGGGTGGATGAAAAGTAGTTCTTTCCAGACATACTCTGAAAAAGAAAGTAAATTCATCCTCAATTCTTAATAAAATCATGTAAGAGCAAAGTCTTAAATGCAATTCATTTCTGGGCTCCCTTATCTTCAAATTTCAGTGTCCACTAATAGATTTCTAAATCTACTTTGGCACAACCTAGTTGGGCGGAGTATAGAAGTAAAACACATACACAGCACCCACCCAAAAGGGAAGTCAGGGCTACTTTCTCTATTCTCAACGTTCTGTCTTCTTCCTGTCTCTTCACTGCACGACAGGCTCCTGCATGGTGACCTGTTAATGGCTGACATCCCCAGTGTCAGCACAATGCCCAACACACAGAAGACACTAAATATCTGACAAATGAATATAATGGAAAGCAAGTAAATAATTAAGAAATTCAGATTAGCTACTAATAACTGTTCAGAGTCATTAAAATGACAACTTCTCATAGTCGGCCAAATTAGTGTTATTCTCCAAATCTGTGAAACTTGTGATTTCTTTCCTTTTCTAATGTAACAGGCCCAAAGAGGGCAATGAGATGACGTGAAACTTCACAGTAAACAGCTCCACCCACAAAAAGCCTGCCGCCCCTGGTCAGGCCAATATCCTAGACTCCTTGTCTACAGTCACTGGATGGAGCTTGTTAGTGGAAGGCCACTCTGGTGTGTGTCACTAAGAAGTTCCCAGCCACAGTCCTGGATCAAAACAGGTGGCTGTCCTTATGTGCAAAATTGGCTCCACCCCATGAGCCCTGACCGAGATGGTGATGTGAGGCGGCTGCAAGAGGTCGTGGACTACGTAAGATATAGATGTAGACTTAAACTCACCACTGTCCTTAACATCGAAACCCCACCACCTCCATGAACCATCTCAGACTACCGAATTCATAGTTCTAAATTACACCAAAATGACCTCAAAGCATTTCTGGAACAAGTTAGTATATAAACACATGTATTTCAACAATACACTGAAAAATTAGCAACATATGCCCCTACGTCTACTCTGGGCAAAACCAGCCTTACCAAAAATGAAAAAGGAAGATGTTTTACACAATATATACAAATCCAGGAGTTTGGGGGGGTTTAAACTCAGTATGAGACACACTGAGAATGGAGACTGCAGCCCGACTGTTAGATCTGAATTCTAGATCTGCTACTTGCTAGCTGTGTAATCTTGGGCGATTTTCTTAACTTCTGTGTTTTAGGTTCTTCATCCATCAAACAGATAACTGTAATTTCTGTTTCACAGCACCTACTTCATGGCAAGTGATCAAAAAATTTGCTGAATATTTATATTTAAATATAATATTTAAAAAAAGAGTTCTAGGATATACTGTACATAGGGAGTTCAGGGAAGGAGAAAAACCTTAACAATCTGGAGTTACTATGTAAGGATAAGACATAAATATAGCATCAACCACAGACCCTGGGATGGACATGGCAATCATTCAGTGTTTATAACTAAACAGAATGCTTGAACATCCACAGCTTCAGAGCAATGGTTCTCTAACCATGAAGTTATGAATCACCTTTTATTTCCAATGACAAGTACAAAAAATAACTTGCCGAGTAAAATTAATCCCCATAACCTACAAATCAAACAGGCAGACATATCTGCATTGCTAATTTGATCACCTGTTTATAAGTTAATGTGGGGGTTGATATTTACCCTCACTGCATCATTTAGTATATACTGTGGGAAGCATCTCCTAGAAAACATCACCTCTCATTTCTTTGGAGGGATTTATACATAACACTGCTGGATACACACATGGCTTTAGAGTTAATATTGTTACTAATGATAAAAAATCCAACACTCCTTGAGTACCTACTATGAGGTAAGGCACTTTGCTGGGTGTTAATGGGGATCAAAACTATATTGTAGGCTGTGGTAAAGTGAAATAATCACCCCAAATCCCTCTGGAAAAAACCAGGGCTATAACCCACAGGATGATGCCTAGAGACAGATGTTCACCGAGCACTGAGCACGAGATGCCTGTGCCAGGACTCCTCAGTGTAAGTCTAGAAAGGCTTGGAAACAATTTACCATTCCAAAAGAAATGCCAGGGCAGGATTGGGTCTTACTGTTTGCCTGTACCGAGCCTGGCATAGCACATGAGTAATGAGTAGAAAACAAATACACCTGAGAAAATCACACAACCAGGTAACAGCAACAGCATTTAATTTCTTATTACAAGTCAGAGAACACTTCCGCAATGTTACCTCAAAGTGAATTAAAACAAATCTATAACTGAGTGCTCACTCTGTAACAGACCTGGGATAAACAGACACAGCTCCTAGCCCCCAGGAGTTCATGCTACAGGGGAGATGAGCACACGGCACACATGTGGAGGTGCAGTAATGCGCACATACATGGCATTATTCATCTATGGACTCAACAATATGGAAGCCTACACCCTGCAAGCACCAGAAATACAATGGTGACCGACAAAGGGTTTCTCTCCATGGGTCCATGAATTAAGGCACAGATAGACATTAAAATAACAATCAAATTAGCGGATCAATAGTGTTAAACTCAGATACATCATGTAAAGGAACATGAATCTATGTGAGTAAAATGAAGAGATCTGGCTGGATGGTCAGAGAAGGTAAGAATGTACCTGAGGAGTCATGGGAAGAAGATGTCAAGGCCAAAGTTCTGGCTTGTAGAAATGTATAGCTTATGGAGCCATTGCTTCTTGAAAAGTACCAACCCTGGAAGTCTAAGTGGATAGGCTGAGTAGGAAAGTGATCTGTGATTATGGAACTCAGAAAGCATGTCTGAGATGAGACCTGAAATTGGCTGTCATTGGCATATCGAAGATAATTCAAGTTATAGGTTTCCAGAGATTACCCAGGGAGAAAAGATGAAGGGAAGAGAAATGACCTAAAATAGGTCTTAAGAGGCCTCATTAATTAATAAGCACACAAGAGGAACACAGGTAAGAGAATGTGTCAGGGAGAAACATCATGCAAATCTAGCGGTATTAAATGTTCATACCTCCTGTTTATACTTACAGTGTATTCCATAGTCCCATGGGGCTTCTGAACCACCATCTTCTTCTCTTTTTTATCATGTGTTTTGTTTTGATTGTCATCTGAGGAATAAAATGTATGTAAATAAATAATTTCTTTTTCAGGAATTGAGGATAAGATACTCAAGAGTATATTAACACCTACTTTCAAACTGACTAAAGAAATTAAAAAGACTCTATTAGGAAGATGGACTAAGGTCACAAATAACCATACTCAAAAAATACTATTCATCAGTGAACACCTGAATAAATGATTTCCATTAACTATAATTAAATAATATGAATGAGGTAATATTTTATAGTTATGAAAGTAATAGTGTAAATAATAATATATAATGAAGTTAAAATTAGTATAGTTATGACATAAATGATGCATAACATAAATCAACACTACCCTCTTAGTTTTTTTCTATTTATTTCTATCAAAGTATAATTAAAATAACATAGTAAGATGACAATTTTATAATCACTCAATGCTCACCACACAATGTTATTACACTATTACTGATTACATTCCCTACTTTATACCTTTCATCTCTGTGATTCCTCTTATAGCTGGAAGTTTGCATCTTTTTCACCCATCCCTCCATGGACTCCCCTCTGGCAACTACCAATTTGTTTTCCGTATTTAAGAGTCCATTTTTTTTGTTTGTTCATGTGTTTTTTTAAATTCCACATTTAAGTGAAATGATATGGTATTTGTCTTCATCTGATTTACTTTGCTTAGCATTTCACCCTCTAGGTCTTTCCATGTTGTCACAAAGGGCAGGTTTGATGCCTTTTTATGGTGAAGTAATGCTCCACCACATACATATACCACATCTTCTTTATCCATTCATTTATCAGTAGACACTAAGGTTGCTTCTATATTCTGGCTACTATAAATAGTCAATATATCTTTTCAACTTAGTGTTTTCATTTTCTTTGAGTAAATACTCAGCAGTGATTCCCATATCATATGGTATTTCTATTTTTAATTTTTTGAGAAACCTCCATATTGTTTTCCACAATGTTTGCACCAATTTACAATCCCATCAACAGTGTACAAGGGTTCCCAGCCCTTTTAGAAAGTGATTTGTTAATATGTAGCAATAGTCATAAAAATGTTCATTCTTTGATTCAGTAATCCTTCCCTTAGGGGTTTATCCTAAGGCAAAATTCAAAAGGAGAAAACTGCCTATATCATAGCATATGGTAGTGTGATATTATTGATAATACTGAAAACTTGGGAAGACAAAAATGCCCAACAACATATTAGAAGTTGTGTCATAGACTTTGCTGTTCCGACAGGCCAGAACTGGTCAGCCTAAAAGTCTAGCAGCTACATCATGATTCAAATTAATTTTCATGGTTAAATGCATCTTAACATAATCAACCCAGATATTGAAATCCCAGAGAGCCATACTGCAGTGAAATAAAAATTTAAATGACAAAAAATATAAAATTGAAGTGTGAAAAGATGCTCTAACTTGTATGTGATCCAAAAAATGCAAATTAAGACAATGCATCATTTTACATCTATTAGCATGGAAAAATCAGAACGTTTAAAAATTCTAGTGTAGTCAGAGATGTGAACTGTTAGAAGGAATGTAAACTGGTATAGCCATTCCAGCAAATTAAATATATATAACCCGTATGACTTAGCAATCTAACAGACATAGCTTCTCTTCCAGGAGATATACTTTATATATATCATAAAGTCACTTGCTTAAGGATGTACATGACAGCATCATCTGTGACAGCAGAAAGCTGCAGGGTAAGCAACATGCAGGAGCTATGCTCTGGGAGCCCAAGCAGCAATTAGAAATAACAAGCCTGAGCTATACACTCACTGCAGCACGTTTCCATCAAAAGAAAAAGAATGGAATGTACAGAACAATACCATCAGGTACACTTAAAATAGATGCACACAGAGCAACTATACATTTTTCAAGGTCATATCCAAATAAAAGCCTACATACTGAATACAGGAGAATGGTATGCGGTGGGAAGAGAAATGGGAGGAAAGAGGAGACAAGGAAATTAATGAATAAGTAACAAGGAGCCCAGCTCTGACCAGCGATGATATGTCACCAACTAAGAAGTGTGATTAGCTCAGTGCTCTACACCCCGAGGTCCTACAACCCCCCAGCCCCACTGGTAGATCAACAATATCATCACATCCACATGACAAATATGTGTATACCAAGTGAGAACTCGGAGGCAACACAGAGGTGTGAAAATAGTTAATCTGCGTGGTATTTATCTGCCTTTTAAATCTTTTTAAACATACAATTTACTGTCAAATTGGCTTACGTATAACACTCAGTGCTTACCCTTAAATCTTTCCTTTATATTATTTAATGTTAACAACCAAGAAAAAAGTAATAGATGCTGTCCCTAGAGTCCCTTTCCATTCATTTGTATGTTCAATCAGATCCATTCATAGAACTGGAGACCTTGGAAATCCCTCCAGACTATTAAAAGAGTGACCTCCCTACCTTCACGTGACCACATCTAAACTACTTCAGGAAGAGGAGACAGTGTTTTTTAGATCTCCAGATCCCTAGATTCTCTAGATACGGAGATTTTACACAGCCTGTTGAAACACCCCATCACGGTGCTTTACAGCTCTTCCGATCTGGTCACCTGCTCTCTCTGTCCCACACTCCTGCCCTTCTCCTTGTCACTGTAGGAACTCTCCCTTTCAGAACAGGCCTTTCGCATCCTTTTGTAAGTGCTCCCCATTTCTAGAACCTAAGCTCCCTCTTCCCATCAGTGGCAGCTTCTGATCCATGCCTGTGCAGAAACGATGCATAATTATTTCTAGTCCCCGTGGAATCACTGCTAAAAGCCACCAAACCCTGAGTTTCCATATTGCTCACCTGCAAAAGAAAACCAGGTGCTAGCTGAGCCTTTCAGGATAAAGTTAACTTGTGCACCTGAATTAGTAAGAAAAGTACTTTTCCTTTGTCATAAGCGGGTAGGCCAGAAAAAATGTCAAAGAGAGTAACATTATAAACATTCTTGAGATAAAGACCATGATGTCTACCCATCTCTGAATGTCTTGTGCCTTACAATGATACCAGTATGTATGTTTGAATAAACTTCCCAATATTGGTCAATGAACTTGACAAGCTTGTGGGCAACATTTTCACTAATAGAACATCACACCAGGAATGTCATATAAACCGACCGAAGCTAGGGGCACCTGGATGGCTCAGTTGGTTAAGTGACCAATTTCAGCTCAGGTCATGATCTCGCAGCTCGTGGGTTCAAGCCCCGTGTGGGCTTGGTGCTGACAGTTCAGAGCCTGGAGCTGCTATGGATTCTGTGTCTCCCTTCCTCTCTGCCCCTTCCCCTGCTCACACTCTGTCTCTCTCAGAAATAAATAAACCATTAAAAAAAAAAACTATCAAAGCCACAAGTCAAACATGAGGTTTTACTGTTGAGTCAACATAAAAAGCAAAGAACTGGCAAATTCTAAGAACCTAATTCGATGGTCTTCAAATCATTATAGCACAAGGTAAAACTTCAGATAGATTCTTGATTTGTGTGTGTGTGCTAAGTTTTAAAGGTGGCCAGCTACGCGTCTCCATAAGTCCTGGATATCTTACCTAGACGCGCTCTGCAGCACACAGCCCACCAAGCCCTGGAGAGAGCCCGGAAGAGACATGAGCTCCCTCGGGCGAGGACGGCTCTGCTGCGCTTTGGCAGGGACTCCACCTCCAGCGTTCCGGGTTCGGACCTGTGACCATCTCCAAGGGTGGAACTATCTCCCAGTGACACTGACACCTTGACTTCCAGCTTCAGCCTCCTCAGACCCTTATATCTATACAATTCGGACCCTCCTCCTGCTCAGGAAAACCTGGAGCAAATGATATAAGAGTATCAACTGCCAGAGGGGAAACTTGGCCAGATGTCCCTCAGAAGCCATTCAGAGCAAAGCAACTGAGCCTCTTCTGTGCCCCGCCTCTGAAAAACAGTCTTCAGAGCCAGTATTTTCCAACCTAATTAGGAAATAACTGTGGCAAAACTGCCAAGATGCCTAGAGGAAAGAAACATGGCCCAGCCCATCTCCTTTCTCATAAATCCTGGATGTGGGGGCACCTGTGTTGGCCTCCACCCAGGTGGCCCTGGTGTCCTGCCCCCAAGTCATGTCTCCTCCCTTCTCACCCCAGGTGTCCACAACACAAGGCTCCTGGCTCCCGCACCTGAGGACATCCTAGATACAAGTGTCCTGACACAAGACGCCTCTCACTCCGCATGATGGGACCGAACTAAGTTGACATTCAGGAGTACGTCCAGGGCCTGGAGGGGCATGAAGGCTGGATGTGAAGGAATTCCTTGCAGTGGTGGCCTGTGCAGTCTTGGATGAACTTAAAACTGCTGAAGGAATATATTTTAAGATCTGCAATTTGAGGACAGAACCTAAGGAGAGCTTAGAGGTCGGGAGGGAAAAGAAGTGTGGCTGATCGGGGGTGCGGGGGGGAGGTTAGCCAGTAAAAGGGGAGGAAGGTGAGTGCAGTGCTGCAGAGGCCCTGAGGAAAAGTTAAAGGAAGATGGTACTCACGGGGGCAAATGTGGCACAGGACCCCTGCACAGGAGTCACTGGGCGCTCACACCAGAGTCCCTGAGTAAAAACTGGGAGGATCTCAAGAAAGATGGTGTTAACTGTCTCAGTGAAATAGGGACCTTTTGCTAAAATGAAATGGGGTGAAGGCAGGATGGGGGACTTAAGGGGTTGTGATATTTGTTAGAACTACTAGGGTTTGAATAATACAAATATTGAGGACAGTAAGGGCCCACCCAGGAGTGGGGTCTAATCAGCAGAGTGACAGACCCGTGTGGAGCAAGCAAATACTGTGCTGTCACAGCCACTTGGGTGTAGGATCCCCAAGCAGGGCAGTCAAGCCAGGGCCCTGTCAGGGGAGGGGTCCTAGAAGGCTGGAGTGAGGAGAAAGGCCTGATGTACTCACTTCCTATTGCTACTGTAACAAATTATCATAAATGTTGTGCCTCCACATCAAAAATAAACATAGGGCGCCTGGGTGGCTCAGCCGGTTAAGTGTCGGACTCTTGATTTTTGGCTCAGGTCACGATCTCACAGTTCATGAAGTCAAGCCCCATGTCCAGGTCTATGCTGATAGGCAGAGCCTCCTTGCAATGCTCTCTCTGTCCCTCCCCCATCATGCTCGCTTTTGCTCTCAAAATAAAAACATTTTAAAACATAAAATAAACACAAACTTAGTATCTTACAGTTTTGTGGGTTCCAAGCCTGATATGAGTCTCAATGAGCTAAAATCACAGCGACTACAAGTTCCAGACTGATTTCCTTGCCTCTTCCAACCCTCAGAAGCAGGCTGCTTTCCTTGGTTCAAGGTCACTTTCTCCATCTGCAAAGCCAGCGACACCCAAGCCATCCTCTCACATGCCATTTCTCTAGCTCTTCCTCCCCTTCTGCTGCCCTGTTTCATTTTAAAGACCCTCAGGTTTATACTGGCCACACCCAGACAAGCCAGGACACTTGCCTTAAGCTCCGCTGATTAGCAACCTTAATTCCTTCTTATAACCGTAATGTGCCTTTGCTGTGTAACCCACTGGGTTCTGGATTTTAGGACACATATCTTTATTAAGGGGCATCATTCTGCCTACCTCAGATGCAGAGCAGGTTTACAGGGAAAGGTAAGAAAAGAGGTTCAGATTCAAGGAGAGAATTTTGGGTATTTCAAGAAGTGATCTCAGCTGTGAGTGTGCTGGGGGGAGGGGGGCTGTTAAGGAATGCAGCACAAGCTAGATGTTCTGGTTTTGAGAAAAAAACATCAAGAATAAGACAATACCGATGTCGTTCAAACCTGAGCACCTGGCTGCAGGCATAGACCACTGGGAACTAGATGAAGTCAGGACAGTAGACAACGTTCACTACTGTCCTTGAAAACAGAAACAAGGGGCTGCTGGGTGGCTCAGTCGGATAAGCGTCAGACTTCAGCTGAGGCCATAATCTTGTTGTTTGTGGGTTCGAGCCCCGCGTTGGGCTCTGTGCTGATAGCTCAGAGCCCGGAGCCTGCCGTCTCTCTCTGTTTCTCAATAATAAATAAATATTAAAGAAAAAAAAAGAAGCAGAAACAAAAGGCAATTGTGAATTCCTTGGATCCTGATTCCATAATCTCTATACAGATACAGAAAGGACAGAAAAGACAATGTGTGGCCTTTTTTTCCTGGTATCCATTGTCTGAAGAAGCATAAATAGAACTGAAAAGTGTCAGCACCAATTTCATACTGGCCCTACTCTCCCTAGGTGTGTGCATGTCCTCTTCTCATCCTCTCTGTGAACAATCAGTGCTCTTCCTCCCTTCCTTCTCCATCAGAAGACCGAGAGAATGGGGTGCACGAGCTGACAACACAGGACACTCAACACTTGTCTGAAGAGGGAGGCCAGTTTTCCACAGCAACCAAACGAGGGGGATTTGTAGAGGCAAAAATTGTCTATGTCTCTCTAGATCTTTCTAAGAAAGAGGGACCCTGATTTATTTTTTAATTTAAATTCAAACTGGGGGCTCCCGGTGGAGGCTGAGCATCCAACTTGGGCTCAGGTCATGATCTCACAGTTTGTGAGTTGAAGCCCTGCATCAGGCTCTGTGCTGACAGCTCAGAACCTGGAGCCTGCTTCGGATTCTGTGCCTCCCTCTCTTTCTGCCCCTCCCCTGCTCACTCGCGCTCTCTTTCTTGGTCTCAAAAATAAATATTTTTTTAAAAAATTTAAATTCAAGTTAACATATAGTGTAGTATTGGTTTCAGGAATAGAATTTAGTGATTCATCATTTACATGTAACACCCAGGGCTCACGTCTGTAAGGCCCATCACCCATTTAGCCCATCCCCCTATCCAGCTCCCTACCAGCAACCCTCAGTTTGTTCTCTGCATTTAAGAGTCTCTTATTTGCTTTTCCTCTGTTTTTATCTTATTTTTCCTTTCCTTCCCCTATGTTCACCTATTTTGTTTTTTAAATTCCACACACAAGTGAAATCAGAGGATATTTGTCTTTCTCTGACTTATTTTGCTCAGCATAATATACTCTAGTTCCATCCACGTTGTTGTAAATGGCAAGATTTTGAATTACCAAGTAATATTCCACAAACCACATCTTTATCCATTCATCAGCTGATGGACATTTGGGTTCTTTCTAGATTTGACTTTTGTTGACAGTGCTGCTATAAACATTGGGGTGCATAGGGGCACCCTGATTTATAAATAGAATCCACTTCCAATGACAGGCATATCCTTGTACTGGGAACTGATGCACTTGACTGTAACAGTTTGATGATAATAACCATAAAATCAAGTCATGTGCCATCTCCCTATGTCACCAAATATTTTTTTCTGATTATGATTTAGTTTTGGGGTCAAAAATGAGCTGAGTTTAACTAGCAACACTGACACATTCTCATAGCTGTGTGATGTTAACCAAGCTACCTGAAATCTTTGTGTCTCTATCTCCTTTCTGCAAAATGAAGAGTTATCTCATAATGTTGTTCAGAAGATTAAATGAGATAACACAGTGTTCACCTCAGAGCCCAGCACAGAATAAGCGTTTAACAAATGCTTGTATTATTAATAATAATGCAATCAATGTAAGATAATAGCAATTTGAAGAGCACAGGGTATCTAAAGAATTATAAACCTTAAGCACAAAGGTTTCATTCCCAAAATGCAGGAGTCATAGAAAATATTATGATGGATTATTATAAATGGTTTAAAAGAGAAGAATCATATCCGATCACTTTGATACATGCCAAGAAAGCCTTCAATGAAATTAAACAGACATTATCTTTTTTTTAAAGAACAACAACAAAAAACACTGTTAGAAAACTAAGAATAGGAGTGAACTTCCTTAACATGATGAAGAATTTTTACTTTGATGTTAAAAATCTGCTTCTGAAAAAAATCGACCCTAAACGTTGTCTATCAAAAGCAATTTCCCTGTGAGAATGTTACCACTTCCTGGTCTGTAGTGGCTTGTTCATTACCTAAACACAGCCTGAGCTCAGGCACAGTGAGGCCCCCACCCCAGCTTTCTAGGAGACTCCAGGGTGTTCTCCAAAAGAGGAATACTCGGAGGCACTATATGAGCTCCACCCCATTCCTTTTATCCCGTTGTTCTGTGGGAGACACGTGCTTAAGAGCAATTCCTGCAAAGCTTTTAAGGCTCTGGGGCATAATATCTCCCACTCTGCTAACAGAGGCTAACCTAATGCGATGCAAGTCTAAACCACAAGAACTTAAGGGTCATAAAAATGAACTTTGCAGTGGAGATGAAAGCAGCAACACTACCAACAGCAAAGAGACAGTCTGGAACTCCCACGGATGAAGAGGGAAGGTCTGCCATTCTTTGGAGGCCACTGTTCCCAGCACTGCAAGAAAACACCTGCGTGGACTGCACTCCAGGTGCCCTGCCCTCTTGATGGCCAATGAGCTCTTCAGAAATTAAGCACTATTCTTTTTTTTAATTTTTTTTATTATTTGTTTTTGAGAGAGAGAGAGAGAGAGAGGAGAGAGAGAGAGAGAGAGAGAGAGAGAGAGAGAGAGAGCATGAGCAGTGTCAGAGAGAGAGAGACACAGAATCCGAAGCAGGCTCCAGACTCTGAGCTAGCTGTCAGCACAGAGCCCGACGCGGGGCTCGAACCCACCAACCGTGAGATCATGACCTGAGCCGAAGCCAGACGCTCAACCAACTGAGCCACCCAGGCGCCCCTAAGTGCTATCCTAAACTCTCCTAAAGCATAGCTGAGGCAACGGAGATGAGCTCTTCTATGAGAAATGGAAAAAACAAATATTAAAACACTAACCAGTATAAATACAAGAATTCCTACTATCGTGGTTTATACTCAACTTTGTTTTGGAATCTGTAATCAAAGGAAAAGATAAGAGTTTTACGAACTGAAAAGAAAGACATGAAATCTTCATTATTAGCAGATGACTTGTTGACCTAAAGAACCAACATCATAAAAATATCCAGAAATTATAAAATTGTTCAGTAAGGCGGCCAGATATAATAGTCTTTTATATTTGTGACACAAGTGGTTTTTTAAAAATTCCAGGCATAACAGTATGAAACTAGAAAATGTCTAAGAATAACTATAATGAGATGATGGGATGATATATATACAAAGAAAATTCAAAAGTTTTACTAAAGTATATAAATGGAAGCTTGAATAAAGGGAAGTATATATAATGTTCCTAAATTGGAAATCTCACTCTTGTAAATATTTCACTTTCTCTTCAAATTAATGTTTAAAGGAAATGTAATTTAAATCAAAAAAAAATTTTGGAGAAGGGAAATGTGCCAAATTGATCATATTTCTCTAAGCATAAATATATTATAAGAGTACCCAAAATTATCTTTAAAAGAAAAATGACAGTAGGAACACTGTATTAATGTTAAAACAAATGGTAATAAAACCATAGCAATCAAAACACTGTGGTGAAATATAAAAAATCAGGGAGAGAGAGTTGGGGAGAGAGAGGGATGCAAAACTTGAGAGACTATTGAATGCTGAGAATGAACGGAGGGTTGAAGGGGAAGGGGGAGGGGGGAAAAGAGGTGGTGGTGATGGTGGAGGACACTTAAGGGGAAGAGCACTGGGTGTTGTATGGAAAACAATTTGACAATAAAATATTATGGAAAAAAAATCAGAACTATATTGAAGGTATTTAATGTAACATAAAAATCCCTCTAGAGGTGCCTGGGTTTCTCCATTGGTTGAGTGTCTGACTCTTGGTTTGGGCTCAGGTCATGATCTTGCAAACCATTAGACTGAGCTCCACACCAGGCTCTGTGCTGACAGCGTGGAGCCTGCTTGCTCTTCTCTCTTTCCTCTCTCTGCCCTCCCCATGCTCTCTCCCCCATCCCCTCAAAATAAATAAATAAACTTTAAAATAAAGTGCCTTTATAAGCCAGTAAGAAAAGGCTGGCTTTTCCCATAAATGTCATGTAACTTCATGTGAGAGGGGAGGCTCTGTCATCAGACAGACTGATGACAGCAGTGGCCTGCCCCTAGCTCACTGTGTAATTAAGTAACTTTACCTAATCAAACACAGTTTACCAGCATGTAAAATAGGGGCACCTGGATGGCTCAGTGAGTGGAGCTTGTGACTCTTGATCTCAGAATCCTGAGTTCAAGCCCCATCATGCTGGGTGTGGAGCCTGCTCAAACAACAACAACAAAGAAAATAAAATAAAGTAAAATAAAATAGAGATATCAACTGGACTCCCACAGAAAGTTACTGTAAGGATTACATAAGGCAATTCGACTAAGGTAAGCACCCCACAATGCGTGAAATAAGGACACAGGAAACCTTGAGAATTACTGTTAAATGAGGTTGGATGAACACCAGCTAAGATTTGGAGAAAAATTCAGATCATTCTAAAATCAGTGCAGACAGATTCAAGATTTAATAAAAAGTTAAAGTTAGAAATGTTCTTGAAGAAGGGTGGCTAGGTGGCTCAGTCAGTTGAGCATCCAACTCTTGATTTTGGCTAGGGTCATGATCCCAGGGCTGTGGGATCGTGCCTACCCATGTCAGGCTCCATGATGAGCATGGAAATTGCCCTCTCTCTCTCTCTCTCCCTCCCTCCCTCTTTCCTTCTGCCTCTCTCCCCCTGCTCACACACACACTCTCTCTAAACTAAATTTTTTAAAAAGGCCTTGAATAAAAATACGGGATTTGTAGTTGCTTAAAGAAATGTGTTCTCCATCAGTGATGTACACTTCTTAAGTTATTGGCCTGACTCTGTCAAGAGTGCAATGAAAATATTAAATGTTATATTTAATATAATACTTATGATATTTTGGAACACCTGAATTATAAGCTGTTACAATAAAATTTTTAAAAGGTGTCATGAGGAACCATCATTTCCTGAGGATGGAGAGGGCGGGCATGTGAGGAAGGATTGTACTGAATATGAACTCCATATTTTACCTCCTGTGGACACAAAGGGAAATGCCCTGCACACCTTATTTTCCTTCCTTCAAGTATGTCACAGGCCATACAGTTCTTAACTTAAGTGAGTCATGCTGATGTAAAATCTAGAAAGCAAGAAGGGCAGGGGAGTTGTTTATTGTGGAAAACTGTGCCGCAGAGCCTAGCAGTGCCCGCAGCAGGGAGCTGGCCCTCAAGTATTTGTGGAATGAGTTAACTAGTCTCCTATCTAAACAAACACTTTATTTAAGTTGTTGAGTCAGCTCTTGACATACTAGCCATAACACTGGTGAGCGTCATATATGACAGGTCACGTAGTTTTCCCCTTATCATCATTCACGTTATAGCTCAGGGGAAATGGAAACTCCAAGTATAATCAACTTTTCCTCCTTAGTAAGAAACAACAATGTATCTGGGGCTGTGGAGAAGACACTAAAATGTTGTTTAACTTTTGCCTTATTTCTCTCTCAGAGTTCACTCAAGGTAGCAGAATGATGTACAATGGCTTCGCTAGGGCATCTGTGCCAGAGAGCTGGGCTTAACTCCCTGCTTTATGCTGATCCATGGGGGGCTGGTGGGGGGAGTGAAGCAGGTTCTAGGTTTTTTCATTTGTAAAATAGGCTGCTACCACCTGCATTAGATCATGATGCATAGTTAATTAAACCATGAAATAAAGCATCTAACCTACAGAGACACTCATCCCAAATCAGCTCCTTGGCTCTTCCCTGGGCCTACAGCTGCTTCTCTCCTTCCTACTCTCTTTCCTACCAGCCGAAAATTCGAAGTGGCTTTTCTTTTTTAATAAGTGGGTAAAAAACTCAGTTGGGTAAATTTAAATTTTCAAATGGGTCAAAGACTTAGTTGGGTAAATTTAAAATTTTAAATGGGTCAAAAACTTAGTTTGGTAAATTTAAAATTTAGAAGAAAATATGATATATGAAAATCAACTCTGTATGAATCAAAACTATATAGAGTCATTAAAAAATAGTGTTGAATAAAAGAAGAAAATACAAATAACCCATCTTATCCCCATTCACATAAAACCAATATTTGCATTCTGGGGAACAGAATTCCAGCAGTGCTCCATCTCTCTTTCTGTATGTATACAGGTGAGTTATTTTTTTTAACAAAAACAATCATACTCTATATGCTACCACCAACCTGTTTTCCTACTGTAACATTGTTTTGTGAAAATTTCCCACATTGCTTTTCTACATCATTTTAAAATGGCACAGTCTTCCATTTTATGTCATTTATGTTATTTAAATTTTCCCACTATTTAAAACAATGTAATGAATAAGATGTGGTATATTTATACAATGGAGTACTATTCAGCCATAAAAAAGAATGAAGTCTTGCCATTTGCAAAGGCACAGATGGAGACCGAGAGTATAATGCTAAGACAAGTCAGACAGAGAAACACAAATACCATGGTTTCACTTATATATGGAATTTAAAAAACAAAACAAAACAAACAAGCAAAGGGGGGAAAAACTGAGGGTACGGGACCAGGGAATGGGTTAGGTAGGTGAGGGGATTAGGAGTGCACTTACATGAGCACAGGGTGATGTAGAGAAATATTAAATTACTACACTGTACACCTGAAACTAATATAACACTGCAGTTAACTGAAATTAAAAACTTAAAGTAAAAACAAATAAAGTAACAAAACAATGCAATGTCAGTCACTGTAGTTAAATCTTCTAATAAGCTCATGATTACATATGCTTAGGGTAAATCATTTCTTAAGGTGAATTTCTATAAACACAGTTGTTGGGCAAAATGTAAGTCTCTTGATAAAAATGGTTATTGCCTTCCAGAAGATTTGACCACATTACTCTCCCACTCTCAATGTATTGGAGTGTTTTTCCTTTGCACCTTCCCCAGTTCACTTCTAATCTGATTTTTCAAAATCACTTAAGCTGAAAAAATCACTGACCATATTTAATCTGATCTGTTGTCCTTTTCTCAGCCCAAATCACAGTTGGGTATTTCACTTACGTTGAGATTTCTCCCAATACAAATCTTATATTACAGATCAATTAGGGAACAAGATTTGGTTAAACAGATTGTAACAGGAATAGACTCAGCTCTAGCTCCTAGTACAAAGGCTTTTTAAAACCCAGCTGCTCGGTTCAGTGACTACAGTGTTTGCTTCAACAATAACAAGAGTGGATTGTAATATACTGTGTTAATGGGAGGCTGGAGTTGGGAGAGGAAAGGGAAGGAAGTCACTTGATCACTGTCAGGTTACTAGGAGCTCAGAGACTGGGGGAAATGGGGAAATGTTGAGCAAAAAAATGCAACCTTCCAGTTTGGTGATCATAGTTAATAATACTACATTATATATCTGAAAGTTTCTGAGAGTGGATCTCAAATGTTCTCATCACAAAAATGAAATGGTAATTATGTGACCTATGGATGTTTTAGCTAAAAGCCATAGTGGCAATAATCTGGTAGTATATACATGTATCAAGTCAACACCCCATGTACTTTAAATTTATGCAAAGCTATATCAATTTCATCTTATAAAGCTGAAAACATTATACCTTTTTACATTCATGCTTTATATTTTAAATTTTTTATATTCATTGTTTTAACTATATTTGCAATGGTTAGGTGTTTTCAATTTTATGTTTAATTAGTTGTATCGCCCACCACCAATTCTTTCATAAAATGACTATCATTCTTGAGGACTAGATTGTAATTTGTGCCTTAGGGAAAAAAAAAGTCTCTCCCAAACAAAGTAACTTTGTTTAGGACAAGTATGTCATAATTGGTATGTTTCTTAGAAATAGTATGCCTGAGAATGTCCTGTTGTCTTTGGGCTTGAAAAACAACTTTTACTTCACAACTCTGAAGACTTCATTCCTTTGGTGTTCACCGCTGTGAAGTCTGTGCCTGACTCTCTTTGTTCCTTTGTACGCAACATTTTTTATAAAGGTTGTTTTTACCATGTACCTGTGACCTGTGAACATTTACATGGCTTCTCTACGTGCTGCTGAGTATTCCCTCCTCATTCTGCCTAAGTAAGGTGAGCGCTTTTGATTTCTAAAGTCACATATGAAAGCATTCTTCTTTCACTGTGTTTGATTACTGTTTCTTTTCCATTGTTTTGACTCTTAGCCAGGAACACCTCTGACTGCTGGACTCTTCATTCACACCTGTCCTGTCATCTACTCTCACGATTTACATTCCTTCCTCGACAACTGGTGCACTCTGGGGGCACTTGTCAGGTATGTCCTGTGCCCTGCCTAGGTTTTCATGTTGTGACTTCACTTAAACTTTAATCTGACTTCTTTGACGGGCCCAAGAAGCACAGGCCTAATTATTTCCATCCTAATAATATCAATTTATTTTATACCCAAGTCCCTCAAGTCTACATATTCTGCCTGATTAAAAACACACACACACACACACATTAATGCTTGATATCCTCTTTCCACATTAAAGTCTATTTTAATCCTGTATTGTATGATTCTTTGAGCTCTAAAGTATCAGAATGATCATTACCTTGGAATAGAAGGCAATGTTATATGTTGTGGCTTGACCTACTTTTATGTTTGGGAATTCATTTCCCATAATAACATAACTGGCTTTCAGAACTTGTTACATGAAACAAAGAGAAATGACAGGTAGGAAATCTTCACCCATGTGGTTAGAAAAAGTCTACAAGGGGCACCTGGGTGGCTCAGTCGGTTAAGCATCCGACTTCAGTTCAGGTCATGATTTCACGGTCAGTGAGCTCTAGTCCCGCATCGGGTTCTGTGCTGACAGCTCAGAGCCTAGAGCCTGCTTCAGATTCTGTGTCTCCCTCTCTCTCTGCTCCTCCCCTGCTTACGCTGTTTCTCCCTGTCTCTCAAAAATGAATAAATGTTAAAAAGAAAAGAAAAGAAGAAAGAAAAGAAAAAGTCTACAAAATCTGTGTCAGGACTGCATTGTGGGAAATAATTCAGCAATTGGTAATGTTCATGTTGTAGCAAAACCCAAAAGTATTTAAAAAGGAAAAGCAGAAAATTTCACTTATTTATTCTGATTAAGTATCTTTTGAGTTCAGATGGAAAAGTCGTGATTTGAATGATTAATGCAGACATGACAGACTTACTCTTGAAAGCTAGATTGATTCTTGACACTGTAGGGGTTCTCTCTGCATAAATCTTCAACCATGACCATCACAAAACTGCCTATAGTCTTATTTAAGTGTTTTCTGTTGTTAAAATAACTCTCCAGTCCTCTTAAAATATTTGTTTCACAAGCAGGATTTTTAATATTAATCTTTTATGCTAAAACAGTACAAAATCACAATAATATATTTTATTCCAATTTAGGCTTGCCTCCTATATTTGCAAAATTTCTCCATCTTTTTCAAATTTTTCAGCTGCCTATCTGTGTTTCAGTTAAAGAACTCTCCTACGAAGAATATTACCCACTTTATTCCCATTCTTATCTCCACTTTCACAGAAGCAAGTATGTGCATTATCCTAAGGGATAATATATTCCTTGAATACAAGAGAACTTTATGATATAATTCATGCCATTAAATATATTTTGATACTACAGTAGGGACCAGACAAAAGATACATATGTACACATTCCAACATACCTGTGTCAAATTTAATTATAACTTAATAGCTAATTTTGAAAAAAGATATTAAGATGCATTATTATGAAACAATTCCTCAAGAGTTCACATAAATAAAGTTTAAAAAGAGTCATATGCATTGGCAAATATAAGTGCAAGCACAGAAGAGTTGACTTCACATATTCTAGAAGTTTTGGGGCAGTTTTTTTTTTTTTGGATGTTGTGTGCCAGGTGCTACACTGGGTGCAGGATCTAGATTTATCTGATACCATCTGCCTCAATGTAATTAATTCACTTCCTTCTCTGACTCCCCTCTGAGAAACAAAACAGTTTTAGAATTTGCACTATTTTGTTACAACGGGGCAGCTGCAGTGACTCGATCTTTCCATAACATCTTTTATAGGAATCTAACTGTTGCATTCTTGTTAACAGTCAGGAGACAGCAATGAATTGTTACCCAAGGCTTACATGAGGCACAGATAAATCTAATTTAACAAATAAAAACATTTTTTTGTCAAAATATGCTTCCTTAGATTAGGTAGGTGTTAGTGGTGTAGAAATAGATACCTATTTTCCTTCTTTATTGACTATAGAACTTCAATTTGTCTAATGTTCTTTCTGTAAAGGCCCTGGGTTTACTCTATTATAGTATTGTTTCTATATTTTCTAACACTAAAAGTAACTATAAAATGTGTAATATATATAAAAATTTGAGAAAACAAAACTCCCTTGCAACTTCTGAACTCAGAGACAATGTTGATCAACATGCTGTTTATAGGTCCTTCTAGTCTGTTTTTTATATTATTATTTGTCATCCATTAACTTTTTGTGTTGACGCAGTATGTTCCCTGTTACTTCTTTTACGTGTGTTGGTTATGTTACACTTTGCATAGCAATTTCCAGGCCTTTCACCTGAAATCTAGGTCCCTCTAGACAAATCCACTTGGCACCTGAAACACATCTCCAAAACACAAACACATTGAATTATTCTTCCCTTCTTAAGTTTTCCAGTTTGTCAATTCTTGACTCTGTTCTTTTTCTCCCTCACACACAAGAATGATCACCAAATACTGCTGATTCTATGAGCAAAATCTCTCTTTACAGTGCCCTTTCCCCTCCGCCCCAGTCTCTACCCGGCACTACTTGTCTTCAGGCTCACTCCTGCCCAATGTCCTTAGATTTATCATCTTAAAACACACAGTTAAGGGAATACCCCCAAGAGCTCCCCGCTGATTACAGAAAAATACAAATCTGTAGTATGGCTGACAAGAACCTCTCCTTTTAGTGTCTCTTCTCCCCAGACTAGAGCCACCAAAAGAAGTAGTAGAAATGGGACTTGGAACCTACTGCTCCACCTAGTGGTACAGAATAACATCCTGGGATGGGAGTCTAGTGAATAGGCCAGGTCAGCCCTATGTGATCATGCAAATCTGCCAACATGGGTGTTTGTCTCCTAGAGACTGATGTGAAAAGGGACAAAGAACTCCAGAATTCAATGGCCATCTAGTGGTTTTCTGCAAGCACTGAATTCTCCCAGGGAAACGCCCCACACCACCAAGCCAGTTACCATTACCATTACCATTCTTAAGGGAAAATGAAAAGCCATGATCATGGCATCTCTTTACTTATTGCTACCAAATAAAAGCACAGAATAATTCCGACCCAACTATTGCACTGCCACCTATATCCTTCCAGAATTTCCATGAACTCTAACAAATTGAAACAGTATCCATTCATCTATGTATTAATTCACACACTCCACTGCAAATTTAAAGAACACCTGTAATTCCGATATGACACAGTTAATGACACAGGGTCCAAGTGATGATAGCCTATAAACAGGAGAGCAGATAAATAAATCCATGACAACGCAGAAGGATTGCGGAAGGAGGGTCTAAGCTGGCCATGGACATGGAGGCGGGGGGAGAGGGGGTTCCCTGAGCTGATTCTGTGGTCAAGTGAGAGTTGGTTAGGTAAAGAGCAGAGTGAAGGGTGCTGTTTCAGATTTAAAGCATAACACGTGCAACAGAGGGTAACACATTAAAAAGCTGTCCCAGCACAGCATCCACAGTTAGCACAGCATCACGACAAAAAGAAACCTCAATCAATAAGCCTCTTTCGGGGAAACCCTATAGAGCAAAATGTCTCCGCTTGAAAATACTCCTCAAGCAACTGCATTTACAATAAAGGTGAAAAAAAGATAACATTTAAACTGCACAACCATTTAAAATCACACATTTTCAAATGGCCAATTTGCAGGAGTCACATGTAAAGGATGACGAGACATGGAATTTTCCTTAAGCCTCTTCCTCTTTTTGGAAATAAAGGACAATACTCAACAGTTTAAATTTAAAAGGGAAGTCTACTAATCACAAAGAAGTTTATTCAATAGGTGATGATTACAGCTTTTTATAAAATCCTAAATGGCATGAGATTAAAAGCATCCATTAAGCTACATAATACATGATACAATGACATTATAATCAATACATGATAGAATCACACGTGGATCGACACAAACCACAGACTTTGCCCTGTAGGTATCTCATCTGCCTCTGTTGGAGAAACACCCGCCAAGTCACACTTATCACCACTGCAAAGGGAGCCCTTTTTATCTTTGATGAGCACTGCTAGAAAGTTATATTTAGGTGGAGACAAGATCTGTCTCCCAGAAACTCTGACATAAATTGCAACGAAATTTGGGGCCCTTGGAAAGTCTCTGCTACAAGAGCACATCTGTTCTCAGAGACCCTGTCTCTCTCTCTCTCTCTCAACCTAGCAGTCTTACGTACACCGTAACCTGTATGCCACACCCCGTTTTGACTCTCAGTCCCCTTTCTCTTCTGAAGGTACCCCAGGCCTGACTGTGACTGGAGCAGTCGGTGTGAGATGCATGATCCCGGTAAGGCAGGATCATCACCTCCATGATGCTAGCTATGCTACTTTTGTTGATGCAGTTCCAGATGCAATGAATATTCTGATAAATTATATAATATTGCAGACTCATTTTAAAATTCCCCTTAACTAGGGGTGCCTGGTTGACTTAGTCGGTGAAGCACGAAACTTCTGATCTCAGGGTTATGAATTCAAGCCCCACACTGGGCATAGAGATTACGTTAAAAAAATTCCCCTCAACTAAAATTCCTAAGTCATGGTCTTTTTTTTTTCTTTTTAACGGATGGATGCTAGACCATGTCTCCACCATTTTTTATTGCCCAGCTGATGCCACACAGTACAGCCATTTCTAGCAATACATTTAAGGATATGTCTATATACCTTAAGAAAAGCATTTTCCATACAGAGTAAATGACCAACCATTGGACAGATACTTATATAGAGCACAGTAGGTGCTGGATTCTGGGAACACAAAGTTAAATGAGACACACCAACATTATGTCACTGTGGTCCCTTTACACAAGATTATGTATATAAAACAAGGGTGGATGGTACCTCATAAGTCTCAGTAAACGGTTATTTTTAACAATCATCAGTTATCAGTCAAGATTCTTTTAAAAACAATGACGGACTTTTAAAAACTATCACGGATACCACCAATACTCACCAGTACTATAATATCTCTTTAGTTCTGTACGCCTGATCTCCTTTAGCTGATTACTTTTTCTCTTTTTTTTCTCATCAGTGACATATTCCTCTTCCACAGCAATGTTGCACTTGTCTTGTTCTAAAATGACTGCTTTCGTATCCTCTTTTCCAGTGTGGGTCCTTGTAGCAATAGCTGAGGCTGTCTCTGCATTTTGTTTGGACTGTTTTTTCTTTTTCAATCTAGGAATGAGGGGGAGAAAAAGAAAAACATTGAAAAAATTATATTCTAGGAGTAATTATACTAGTTTCATGCTGTTGGGCTTTGAAAAACTCCTTAGCTGATATAGAAAACACTTTATATTTCTATCAATCACATTTTCCTCTTCATTTCTTCTTTTCTGATCACTTAAAATTTCTTATTACATGGAGTCTTGGAGTATTTCCTCAATTTTATATCCTCAAAACTTATATCTCAGAAAATTGTTAGGAAATCCTCCAGGCCTGGGAAAAAACTAGATTCTAAATATTGAACATTTTAAAAATCAAAATATATAGCTGCCATGTGTGGAGTGTTACATTAAAAAAAAGGGGAGGTGGGTGCCTGGGCGGCTCAGTCGGTTGAGCATATGACTTGGGCTTAAGGTCATGACCTCGTGCTCTCTGGGTTCAAACCCCGCATCAGGCTCTGTGCTGACAGCTTAGAGCCTAGAGCCTGCTTCAGACTCTGTGTCTCCCTCTCTCTTTGACCCTCCCCCATTCATGCTCTGGTGCTCTCCCTGTCTCTAAAAAAATAAATAAACATTAAAAATATTTTTTAATTAAAAAAATAAATAGAGAGTTTCTGGTTTTCAATGGTACCTTTGGACTCATGGGCAAACACATTTGTAAGAATAAATCCTTTATAACTGATTCATACACTGAGTGTAAAAGTTTGATGAGCTGGTTTAGGTCTGAGCAATTCTTTTTCTTTATGCATATATGCTAGCGATACCAGAGAAAGAGCCACATTTCCTGAGACAGAAAATGCCATGATGACAACATATATAGTTATCATTATCATGCTAACGTGAACTGCCGACTGATACATTAGTTAACATATTTTAGGTTTTCAACTCCTTACTTTTAAGTGAAAGATGTGTAAGAGATGAAGTTTATCATAATTTGCTGAAATCCAATAACTCAAAATATTTTCCAATAGAGATATCACTCTAATTAATTGGTGTGTCATCTGTACTTACCAGCCCTTCTGAACACGCTTTTACCTTACCAGAATGTAACAAGGGTCCTGGCCTCTACCATCCATGGCAGTCTGCTCCTGTGTAAATATTTTTACTTAGGACTGTTTCTGCTCCCTTTCCGTTTACAGTCACTATCTCTGACACATACATGTCTACTTCCTTTGCTCCTCTAGAGCATCTATAAAGTTCAGTGTTGGCCAAGGATGAGGAAGTGGGGGGAGGGGGAAAGTGAAATACTTGCAGAAACAATACAGGGTCTAAGGTTAGATGCTTCTTTGCTTTGTGACATCGGACAAATCCATTTAACAGTTTGGAGAGGTCCCTCGCTGAGGCCTTGTTATTTAACAAGGTCCAACTGAGATAATATGTGTCAACTTACAACACAAACAAACAGAAACAGAAATAGTAAAATACCCCTCAAACCATCATATAATGACATGAAAACTGGGCATGGTAAGATACATAATACATTTAGCTTTTGAGATAAACTCTCATATTCTAACAAAATATTTCCAGAAGGCTGTTGGCTGTAATTCATCAAACACTTATCGGCCATTGTCCCTAGACTCTCATTGGCTAATAAATGAGCATATGGTATAGGAGAAAGGACAGCTGGACAAAAATCGTAGATGAATACACTCCCCATTTCTTAGTTTAGCTATCTTTTTATGTTTACTTGTTAAACAAAACAAAATCACAAACCAAACAAAACTGGAGATTCAAAAAAAGGGGTTCCATTCAATAGATATGGTTTTATTTTCTAACTTCAGATTCTAAACTGGTTTTTTTTCTTCTGGTAAGAGCAAGTAACTCTTTGCAGTGTTGAGTCAGATAATGTTCCCAATAAAACAATTTCTCTCTCGATCAAGATTATTATGTGAGGCTGAAATTAGTACGCCGTAACCTAGATATCATACCAGAGATTAGCACTCTGCTTAGGGAGGTCTATACAAAGAGCTAATCTCTGTGTCCAAAAAGCTGGCTATGAATGGGCTGATCTCATTCTGACACAGTGACTTATCTAAAACATCCTTAAGATGAACCTTACTGCCACTTCTAAAAATCATTCCTTCTACCAGGAGAGAAAAGCGGTGTCAAAAATTAATTCCACACAGCCTGAGATATGTTGTTTGTTCCCCTTCCGGATTTTTCCACTCTAAGTTGGTTTAAATGTCCTCATTTCACGGTCCCCAGGATAATTAAACCCACTCAGATCTAGGGCACATGTTTTGGTGAACAGCAGCCCTCTCTGGGGCCATCTCATTAGAGACTGATTTTCACACATGGAAATAACAAAATGGGCTACACTGTTTTATTCATTTTCCCCTTTTCTGCACAGACCATTATTGTCAACACATACAGCCCCAAGTAATTGTTTAAAAAAAATAGCTAGGAAACAGCACTAGCAAACTTGTTTAACAGAAAACAGAATACAATTTAATACTTCACCAATTTTATAATCAGCTACATCTTTTGTTTTGACTAGAGTACTCATGAGAATTCATTTCTCTGGAGTTTATCAACATGGCTAGAACATTCTGATCTTTTAACTGGAAATCGGACATGAGTTTGGGAAGCCCACTGTAAAATCCTTTCTTCAAAGCATAGAAATACATTTTTAACACTGTTCCCAGAGAAAATAACTGCCATCCGATGTCTGTGGTCGGGTTAATGCTCTTCAGTGTTCCTGTTTGGGCCTTCTCTCTTGTTCTGCAGGTCAATATTGATCATGGTAGGTCATGCTTACAATAGGGTTTTGTTATCACTAAATTAAACTGAAAACAAAAGGTTACACAAGAACATAAACTAAGCCATTGTTAATGACACCAAATGTACAGTTATTCATATTGTGGGCCAAAAAAAATACTTAGCAAATCATCTTTTTTATTTAAAGATGTGTGGGGTTCTAAGAAATGTTTATTTATTTATTTTGAGAGAGAGAACGCGCACACAAGTTGCGGAGGGGCAGAGAGACAGAATCCCAAGCAGGCTCCGAACTGCCATGGGGATTCAACCCCAGGAACCATGAGATCAAGGCCTGAGCTGAGATCAAGAGTCAGATACCTAACCCACTGAGCCACCTAGGGGCTCCACTTGGCAAATCATCCTAAGCATATGAATAACTGTAAACAATGAGACATATTTAAATTTGATGGCTGTGACTATGAGTCCAAAAACCTACCTTTATTTTGTTTTGATGCATTTATCCTTCTTTAAAAGAGATCATAATAATTTAAAACGAATTTTATTGCTTAGTCTCCTCCCACTTCTATAACCAAGCCCTGTCAATTCTGTTTCCTAAATCTTTCCTTCTCAAATTCATCTTCTCTTCTTGATCCCTGCTCCCACTGAATCATTTCAGGTTTTCATCATCTCTCTGGACTATTTTTACAAGATAATTATTCTTTGTTTTAGTGTGAAAATTTTACATGTGAATCTTTCTGAAAATGCAGAAAAGTAAAAAGAATAAAGCTTAAATCAAATGAAATGTTAGTAAGAAGCAACCACTGGGAGAGAAGCTGGAGAAATCACACCTTCCCCAAGGGCAGAAGAATGAGGCAATATGCTCAGCTGTCACGACCTTAAACTGCTTATCTGTACCTTCCCTACCATAAAGGAATATTAAAGGACTTATTCTGGAATCTCTTGGCTTTTTAAAAATTAAAATCGTGTGCCTTTCTAGGGCACATGCATGCCTCATGCCTCACTTCTTCCCTCCTTGCACCCAACCCAGAGTTAGCAGACTGACGAAATAAACAAGGTGATATTGCTAAAGAAAGCATTTTTAGAAGCTGGATTAAAAACTGTTTTCCTTTGAAGCTTTTTCCTTTACTACAGGAAATAAGTTCAGGGTTCTGGCAACAAGCAGAGGCAGGGTCTTGAGCAAGTTCCTTGCTTTGTCTCTGTAGGACTCCACTGCCGACAACCAGTAGAATGGAACAAAAAGGCATCGAATGATGAGACTGGGGAAGCTTCATGAGCGCAGGGATTTGTCTAGATTTTGTTAAAATGCCACACCCCTGGGGCCTCTCCATGGTACACACTAGGTGCTCAGTAAGTATTTCTTGAATGAATGAATGAACGAACTTGAACAAACAAGGCCATGCTCTGATTTGAGATCTGCTCTCCTCTGAACATGCCATTTCAGTTTTCTCAATTAGCAGCATGTTGTCAAAAGTAAACTCACAGCTCCTTATTAAACTCTTGGTTTAAAAACAAAATACAGGGGCACCTGGGTGACTCAGCTGGTTAGGCTTCCAAATTCAGCTCAAGTCATGATACCACGGTTGGTGGGTTCGAGCCCCGCGTCGGGCTCTGTGCTGACAGCGCAGAGCCTGGAGTCCGCTTTGGATTCTGTGTCTCCCTCTCTCTCTGCTACTCCCCAACTCACGTTCTCTCTCTTTCAAAAATAAAAATAAACATTAAAAGAAAAAAAAGAAAATACACTAGCTACATATAATTTAAAATGTATTAAACTATAGGGGCACCCAGGTGGCTCAGTGGGTTAAGGGTCTGACTCGGTTTCAGCTCAGGTCATGATTTTGCAATTCGTAGAGTTCAAGCCCCCATACTGGGCTCTGAGCTAACAGCATGGAGCCTGTTAAGATATTCTCTCTCTTTCTCTCTCTCCTCCACCCCCACTATACTCTCCTCCTTGCTCTCTTACAAGTGCTCTCTCCCTCTCAAAATAAATAAACCTTTAAAATAACTAAGTGAATGAAATGTATTAAACACAGAGTTCTTTAATTACTATTAAATTAGTTCTGACTCCCTAATTCCACAGTTCCAGGTCCATGTGTTTCTGTGGTAAATGCCACAGACATAAATATCTAGCATCGCATCGCCCAATATGGTAACCTCTCGCCAGCCACGTGGGATTACTAAATTTAATTAAAATTAATCAAAAATTTTAAATTCAGTTAAGTTGCAAGAGCCATATTTCAAGAGCTTAGCAGACTAGTGGGTACTGTAGTGGGTGAAAAACACATAGAACATTTCTATCATCACAGAAAGTATTGGATAGTACTGACTTAGAGCTAGTGATTCAACAGTTAGCCCTATTAGCAAGAGACTAAAGGAAAGAGTGAAGACAGAAGTCATTACTATCTAAACATTTAGTATACGCATAGGGTATACATTTTTCATGTGCAAGGGCACACATGAAAAATGGCAAAGTGAGTTTCTGGTGAAAGTTAGTGGCTGAGGGGAAAGAGAATAAGAAAAATTACTTTTCTTTGTGGTCTCTTTCATACCTTTTGGATTTTACACCATGTATAATAGCTAGTCAGAAAAATATTTAAGTATTCAGTTTTTGAAGTCTCTTCGCTACTACTAGACTAGTTTAACACATATTGCCAAATTTTAAAAATTGAGTTTTACTTTTTAAAAAAGATTACAAATGTTTGAGTTTTTTTCCTAACAGAAACTACTAATGAGTTGATCAATGAACCAGACACCATGCTATGTACTTTATAAATATTATCCCACCCTCACACAAGCCCAACAAGACAGGCAATCTTATCTCCCCATTACACATAAGAAAAGGAAGGCTATGGAAACTTAGGGCCACTTCCCATGGGCACAGGGCACAGGGCACAGTTACGTGGTAATGCAGGAATTCACAAAGCCAGGTGTGAGCCAATAACCTCAGGGCCTTCCGGTCCATTCCTGTAAGTGCTAAGGCACCTTGACTTTAAAATAAAATTCAATGGATTTTGGAAATTCTATGAACTATTTGAGGGAGAACGGCCTGGCAATCTGGTGGGCGGAAAACTGCTTACAGGAAGGAAAGGTTTCAATTCTCGGCTTGGCTCTCCATGTGATCTGCTACAGCCTCCTCTGAAAATAGATAAACTCTCCAGCACTTCTAGAGTAAAACAAAGGCAAGAGGCTGATGACATGATTCTCAAGCTTCAGTCTGGCTCCTACAGTTTCCACTTAGCTGAGATTAAGAAAGGTGCTAAAGCAGTTTTGAGGTTAAAAAAACCTTCTAAGTCTAAACTATACCTTCTGGAGACTCTGCACTCCTCTGTGCCCCCTCACATCTCAGTGACATTTTCCTCCCACTGCAGCTCCCGTCCCTGGGAAAGTCCAGAAGCCAAGTCAGAACCACTGATCCGTGAAAGCACTGCACATGAACCACTCACACACAAAGGATATTTGATTAAAAAAAAAAAAAAGCCAAAAAAACCCTGCACTACGATTTCAAGCTAAGAGCTCCATGAAGTAGAAAATGTCAAAAGAGATCAACCATAAGGGCAATAAAGCTGTCTTTTTGCTGTTTGTTTCTTGCTTTATTTTGTTTTGGTTTTATTTTCCTTAAGCACACTCCTTAGTGTCTCATTTCATTCAGTTACAGGTGAAGAGGGAATGAAATTTGGTCTGTGGAACTCCAGAGAACATATTAATAAAGAAAAGGAAGCCATAGAGTAATAAAGGTTAATTCAGTATAGCTTTCTAACCAAGCGATACAGTAATGGAACCGGCTGCTTCATAAAGTAGGGCTCCCCATCACCAGGAGTATTCAAGCAGGTCAGGTCCAAGCTCTGACTTCCAAAACCACATGGGACAGCCCAGCCTATTTTTTTTTTGAGATATAATTGACATAAACATATTAGTTTCAGGTGAACAACACTATTCCATATTAGTATATGCTGTGAAATGATCACCACAATAAGTCTGGTTGACATCTATCACCACACATCATTACAAAATTTTTTATGAGAACTTTTAAGACCTACCCTCTTAACTTCCAAATATGCAATAGAGGACTATTAACTATAGTCACCATGCTGTAGATTACACCCCCAGGATTGATTTGTTTTATGACTGGAAGTCTACCTTTTGACCAATTTCACCCATTTTGCCCACCCTCCAAAATACAGTTGACCCTTGACAACACAAGGATTGGAGTCACTGACCCCTACACAGCCAAAAATCGACATACAACTTTTGGATCCCCCAAAACCTAACTACTAACAGTCTCCTAGTGACTAAAAGCCTTACTGATAACATAAACAATTAACATATTTTGTATGTTATATGTATTATATACTCTATTCTTACAACAAAAATAGAGAAAACAAATTGTTATTAAGAAAATTGTAAGGAAGAGAAAATACATTTACAGCACTGTCCATATTTATTGACAAAAACCCCTGGGGTTCCTGGGTGGCTCAAGTTGGTTAAGTGTCCTACTCTTGATTTTGGCTCAGGTCATGATCTCACAGTTCGTGGTTGTGTGGTTTCGAGCCCCTACACTGGGCTCTGCATTGACAGGGCAAAGCCTGCTTGGGATTCTCTCTCTCTCTCTCTCTCTCTCTCAAAAATAAACTTAAAAACAAAGAGAGAAAAGAAAAGAAAATTAGAAAAGAAAAGAAAAGAAGAGAAAAGAAAAGAAAAGAAAAGAAAAAAGAAAGGGAAGAGAAGGAAGAAAGAAAGAGGGAGGAAGGAAGGTGGGAGCATGGAGGGAAGAAGGAGAGGGAGGGAGCCTGGGAGGGAGGAAGGAGGGGAGAGGGAGGGAAAAAATGACCTCAGATGGTTTTTTGTGATGATTAAACTGAATGTGTTTTCACAAAAGGAAGGTCAGTTTTCACTTTCCACTGCAAATTTCCAAGTGTGACATATGCCAAATAATATCCAGCTTAAAGTTAGAGGGGGAAGACAGTTAAACAAACAAACAAACAAACAAACAAACAAAAACACTCAGTGAAAGCCCTCTCTTACAATTATAATCAAATAAAACCAAAAAGCTCAGGAGTGAGTAATCAGCGGGAAAGTATGTAGATATACCTAATTCTAGTGCCACCCTTTGAGATAAACATTCTTTTCCTCACTTTGTTTAATTTGACAATGAGATTTCCTCCCCAAGAAAATTCATCAGTTAAAATGGAAATACTCTGGTTGGAAAAACCAGTACAGTCAAAGATCCTTCAGCTTTGCATTCAATAACTAGGGGTATATCCTTATAGGTGAACACACAGCCACCTAATGGAATTTTTCTTGGCATTAAAAAAGAAATGCTTTCTAATAAAGATTGCTAAATAGAATGCTAATCAGGGACAACCACAAAAGTTACCCTTTCTAGGATTTCTTTGGGTTATTAAAACAGTGATGGGATCAGTAGATTGCCAGGGACTCTGCTAATCAAAGTGCAGGTGCCAGGAATGGATGCAATTTGCCACACTTTCAGAAGAGACTTAGGGGGGACTCTTAAGGGACATTCAGAGAAACCTGTATGTTCCATCTCAGTACCAGGATGACAAGGGTACTGCCACAAAATGAACGTTTACTGTGTAGAATGTTTGCCTTGTGTTTATGAAACAAGACAGGCTTTTGTTGCATATATAGGTTGCTGTGTGGGAGTCTGGTTCCTTTTTCTAAGAGTCAGGATGCTGAGTCACAGCCAGAAAAAGTTACAGGGAAATCAGTGGCACTGACAATGGTGATCTATAACTCAGCTATAAACTGAGAAAGGGGAGCAGAAATGGGAACTTGCTTCAGGTGATAACTGTGTTGTGCAGAGAATAATCAGCAAAGTCCCATAGTTATGGTATTTAAGTAGAGATTTTACTGCTTATCAGTCAAGAACAAGCTGATAAGCACAGCAGCAGAGAACTGAACCAAAACCTGCAAATAAAAATGTTAGGTGACAAAAGATAGGAGTGCCTGGGTGGCTCTGTAGGTTAAGTGTCCAACTCTTGATTTCAACCCAGATCTTGATCTCACGGTTCATGAGTTTGAGACCCGTGTGGAGCCCCACATAGGGCTTCGCTTGGAGCTTGCTTGAGATTTCTTCTCTCCCCCTCTCTGCCCTTCTGCTTACATGTGTGCATGCACACACTCTCAAAATAAAGAAGTGACAATGCATAAATTTTTAAATTTTTTTTTGCTTTACATTATATGTGTATTATATGTGCTTTATTTAACTTAATTTGGTTAAACTAACTGGTTGCAGTAGCTCCCTATGTCTGCTCTAACAAATTACCACAAACTCAGGGACTTAACATAACACTTCTGGAGGTCAGAAGTCCAAAATCAGCTACAGGGCTGTGTTCCCCCTGCAAAGGCACTTTCCCCACCTCTTCTAGCTTTGGGAAGCTGCATTCCTTGGGGCCCCTTCCTCCAGCTTCGAAATCCACATCACTGTCTCTGGTTTACGTATATCACTGCCTCCTCTGGAGTCAAATCTCCCTCTGAGTCTTTCTTATGTGGACACTGAGACTGCATTTCGAAGCCCACCCAGATAATCCAGGATAATCCTCCCATCTCAAGATCTTTAGCTTAATCGTATCTTCAAGGTCTCTGTTGCTATATAAGGTGACACTCACAAATCCAGGCATTAGGCCTGAGCCATCTTTGGTGGTGATCATTCAGTCTACCTCACTGGCTAAATTTGCATTTGTGATATAAATTATTGTAAACTCTACGTTATATCCCATGTCCAAATCATCGCTGGCAATGAGTGGTTAGTAAACATGGATTTCTAAAGCAAAACCAAAACGGTTACTCAAGACTCCTGAAATCTCAAGGTGTAATGGAAATATTACAGATATGAGCTTTCATTTTATGTTGGGTGACCTCAAAATAGCCTCTTGGAAATAAGGATATTGGATGGAAAATTTTAATAGGCAGGATTTCTAAAGGGTTAAATCCTGTTTTCATATCTGATCACTTGAATCATCAGAAATCAGAATTTCACTATTTATAATCACCTACAAAGCTGAAGAAGTCTTCCAAATACCTCTGTCTTTTATTGGAGCTCCTTAGTGTGCCCAGAAATCCGTTTTACGTCAAGAGTAAAATATATATATATATACATATAAATATATATATATATATTTTACTCAAAACTAATCATATCCAGTGACAGCACTGGATATATTTCAATGACATATTGAAATTTCAGCATAGCAGCCATATATTTCAAGGACACGATTCCCCTAGAAAAACAAAAAAATTTTTGATTTCTTGAAGCAATTTCAGCAAAATAAGCAATTAAGGCAGAGCTACTTGAAATTTTCTAAGCAGAAATACAGTGATAGCAGGGTTTTTGTTCTCAGATTTTAACCTAATTCCCTGCTAACTGCTTAAACTATAGACGCATGGAGGAAAAGAAAAGCTAAAAAAATAGTCCTACTAAAAATAGTCAGTTTAGTATAAAAACTAATGCTCTCCAGAAACCCTCATGAGTGAAACATAACATTTATGATCAGCAGGAATGTCTTGCTAAAGAAAACAATTATGAGTGGCATAAAATTAGAATGTGCTCTAACTTGACTTCTCACTCTCCTTCCAACTTTTAAAATATATTCTAAATAATTTTCAACTGCCTCTGAATAATTTTAGACACACACATAATAAACTCACTTTTTTATGATAATACTATTTCAGCACTATAAATTAGACGTGGCCTCATAACATTTCCTGTCGTTACAGGTACTTTCAGAAAGAATAATATCAGGTAAAAAAAAAATCTGAAAACTTATTTTGGCAGATGCTATCAATTTAGTTGGTTTACATCCAACATGCCCATTCAATTTCTTTAAAGTATTTTTTCTGGTTGATGTATACTGTCCATATCCTTGGGAAATGACATTGCTCAAAAACAGGATTCAGGGGTTGGGAGACTGGTAATACCTACTTTGAAATTTTTCCCTTCTAAAATTAGTTTCAAACTAGGAGGTTATTCATTCACGTGTAAGGGCAATCCGAAAATGGATTTTTAAAGAAAAATCTTGGCCTTGTTTCACTTTTCTGAAGCCCAATCTAGGGCGATAACCTTCCAAACCACATGGTAGTCTGGGTTGGCTTTTCAAAAGGCCTCAATGGTGGTCATCTCTCAAGTATATGAGTCTGCTCTTAACCAACCAAAAAGAACACCTGTGTTGTAGTAACAAACAAATGCTTGGTCTTTGTCCCTCTCTGGTCTGGCATGAGCTCCTAAAGACTTGGAATCTCTGAGTGCTCAGAGTTATGTTTTGTATGTTAATAAATGACTCCTTTTGTTTGTGTGGGGAACTAAGATAGGACAGGGGCTGGTCACCAGAAACACCGAGCCATGATTAGAAGGGTGGACATTCCAGCCTTCTGCGGAGGGGAGAGGGGCTGGAGGTTGAGTCCAATCACCCATGCCAATGATTTAATCAATCATTCCTATACAATGGAAATTCTGTAAAGATCTTTTAATGACAGGGGTTGGAGAGCTCCGGTTTGGTGAACATACGGAGATGCTAAGAGGCTGGCATTTCCAGGGAGAGCAGGGAAGCTCTCTACCATCTACTCCCAGACTTTGCCCTGTGCATTCTCCTCCACTGGGCTGCTCCTATGTTATATCCTTTGTAATAAACTGGTGAATGTAAACAAAGCATTTTCCTGAGTCCGGTGAGTTGTCCTACTAAATTGTCAAACCTGAGTTGGGATCATGGGAACTCCCAAATTTGTAGCCAAGTTGGCCAGAAGGAGGGGTTGACTGGGGATTCAGGACTTATGAACGGCATCTGAAGTGAGGGCAGTCTTGAGGAACTAAGCCCTCAAACCTGTGGAGTCAGACACTAACTCAGAGCAGATAGTGTCAGAATGGAATCAAATAGTTGGATACCTCATTGGTGTTGAGAATCAGAGAACACCAGACTCTAGATTTTGCCAGTGTTGATGTGCCAACTGAGGACTGATGTTGAGCACAAGAGAGAAGATCAAAGTGAGACTGATAGACTTGTACAAAAAACACACAGGCTACCATTTTCTCTGAGCTGAGATAGATGACTAAACTCCTGTTGGCATGTTCTGCTTGGCCCACAAGCACTTTAAGAATCCAACTGGCTAACTGATGAACAGTCAAAATAGGGATATTTCACATAAGAATCTGGATTTCAGGCTCACTTGAAGAATTAGCAGACATGATAGCACAGCTCTGGGGCCCCACATAGCAAAACAGACTGGAGCAGGGGCGCCTGGGTGGCTCAGTCAGTTAAGGGTCCAACTTCGGCTCAGGTCGTGATCTCGTCTTGTGGGTTCAAGTCCTGCATCAGGCTCCATGCTGACTGCTCAGAGCATGGAGCCTGCTTCAGATTCTGTGTCTCCCTCTCTCTCTGCCCCTCCCCCACTCGCTCTCTGTCTCTCAAAATGAAGACATAAAAGAAATTTTTTAATTAAAAAAAAAAAAAAAAAACAGACCGAAGCAGAGCAATAGTAGCTTCCCTCTACTTTCTCTTTGGAAAAGGCACGTGCTGTGTCCTGGCACTGGTCTTCCCTGAGGTGCACTGACACCGAGCCTGGTGGTGATCACCTATGGTCCAGTCATCCACATCACCACTTCGGTCCCTAAGGTCAACATTTACATGTTTTGCTCCAGACAGCATGAAGTTTTATTCTGGGGTCAGCTCAGATCATCGGAGAGCTGCAGTCCTGGCCCATAGTGTGCTGGCCCACAGTGTGCAGTATGCAGAGCATCTTTTACTGAGTCACATGCTGGCATCTTGCCCTCTCTCGGTACTTTCGCTGTAATAAATTGCCTTTATGAATGTTAATGACAGACACTAACCCACATCTTTTTAGTGGTCGTTTTACATAGGCTGAGGTCCTACATCATTTTAGAGTTAAGGGTGAGGAAGGGTTTTGACACCTGGGGAACCAGTGTGTGCTCTAGTCATGAATAGGAAGAACTATGGGAAGGAGTCCCTTTGGTTTTGTTTTTTTAGATTTATTTATAATTTATTGTAAGTAATCTCTACACCCAACAGGAGGCTCAAACTCACCACCCCAGAATCAAGAGATTCATGTTCTTCCCAATAAGCCAGGTAGGTGCCCCAGAAAGGAGTCTCTTTGTAACACTGACCATGGAAGTAGTTCTAAGTCAACAACACAATTAATAGCATGTACTTTAGGACCAATAAGTAAAGAGTTTGGTGAAATAGATGGCAGCCATGTAAAAGGTCAGAGAAATAGGGAAAGAGGGCTTTTTTTTTTTTTAATGTTCCATTCTATAGGGGCACCTGGGTGTCTCTGTCAGAAGTGTCTGACTTCGGCTCAAGTCGTGATCTCAGTCTGAGTGTGTGAACCCCGTGTCGGGCTCTGTGCTGATAACGTGGAGCCTGGATCCTGCTTCAGATTCTGTGACTCCCCCTCCTTCTCTGCCCCTCTGCTGATTGCACTCTGTCTCTCTCTCTCAAAAATAAACATTAAAAAAAGTTCCATCATATATAATCCATTCGCTCCCCTCTTGAGGGTTTCCTGAAAGAAGTAAACATTTGAATTATTTGCAATTATTTTCTCTACTGTACTTATTTATTTGAATGTAACGTAATGCTAGGAGTGGACCAAAACAAGGCTGGTTGCATGTGGGTCACACACGTGTAGTTTATATAAGGCATCTCAGATCCTTGTAGGATAAGGTGGGGCACAAATGAATGAATACAGAAACAAATAAGGAAATGAACAAACATCAGTTCTGGAATGATGGATGAGGCAGGCTAATGAGAGGCTGAGTTTTATCTCTGTCAAACTTCACATATTGATAAAACCCTTGAATCTGACCATGTCACCTGGACTAAAATGGACTTCATCTCAAGAGAGTTTGTTCTACACCCTTACAGTGACAGAAATCAAACTCCACCCAACATCAATCTACTAATTCAAAGAATAAAAGATGTTTTAGGGGGAAGACCTAGCATTCAAACACCTGCCCTTTAACCCCAAATAAAGAAAACTGGACTTTCTTATCATTAATTCTTCTCTGTACCCAGTATATCACTAGGCCCACGGAGATGAAGAAGAGTTCATTATATGCCATTAACTGAGTCATCTAAGTCACCCTCTCCAACAGGAGTTTTCTACCAAGAAACTTACCCTTGGATTTTAATACCCTTGTTTTTTAAAAATAATTGTTGATAAAAGGCAAGGTAATTTCTCATATATCTGCATTTATTTATATAGTTTTAAGCATTCTGATCCCATGAATTCCTTTTAATTTGAATACACATTATAAAACTTCTTAAACCCTTATAATATTGGAGTAAGAGTCATCCAAATTTCCTGTGGATTTCCATGTTCCTGCATTAAGCCATAAGAAAACTCAGCTGGACTGTATTTTAGCCGAGATTAAAGGAGGCTTCTGAAGAAAAACGAAATGTAATAACAAAAATATTGCATAAGATGGGGGAAAATAAATGTGCTTTTAACTATTGTGGAGACTCTCTGCAGGGAGTATGTTAGCCACAGATGAAAGTCAAATAAAGAAAAGTTTCAATGCTGTTTGTATGGATTAGGCAATGAAGCTCCAATCAATAAAAGGCAAGGTTCAATATTTAACCCATATATACATTACAATTTCACAGTGACATGGGCAAAACCTAAAATTCAGCATTTATCAACAGTTATATCTTTAGTGAGACTACTATACTATACACACACAAAAAAAGGTGTTCATCAGTATATTATTTCTTCTGTATTCAGATATTGTTTTAAGGGAATTATAATATTAAAGAAAGCACTGGTTTGAGTTTTCAGAATTCTACACAAAGTTGCCACGATATTAAAAATTCTATATTGATAAAATAATTACCTAAGCTAATAAATAAATTGCCTTTTCCATTTTGTTTTCCAAGAAGCATAAATCATAAAATCTCACGTAGGAAAGCTTCTTAACATGTATTTCATCCAATCATCCAATGATGGAATTAGGTACCAGATTTACATATTTCTCTCAAAACTCTCCAGTTCCTAGAAACTGAGACACCACATGTATCTTTCCTCTACTTAAAAACTTTAACTACAGTGCCTAATTGTAGTAGACTTTTATTGGCCTCCCTACAATCTTTTTTTCCTTCTTGTTTTGACATCAAGTTTCAATTTTCAGTAAATACACCCTCCCTCCGACCTTTTAATAACATATCTGGGTAGGGCCCCACCTCAGCTACAGAGATGAAATACTTGGCCCCGGCCAACGAAAGCACTGAGGCCCGTCGGACAGGTGCCCAGCTGCAGGGACTCCAGGAACCACCACATGGCCTAGGCTGGTCCAGTCACAGTGACTCCTGTGTGCACTACTGGCAAACACACTTGCTTTGCTTAATGCTGCACAAGGGGGATCCTGAGTTGGCAGTGTTTATTAAGTAAAATCCGAGAAGACAAAAGAGTGGAAGAGCTTAGATACGGAGAAACTAGGTCACGATGACATCATTCAGGCATTTCTGAAGTCAAATCTAAAATTTTACCTGGACTTTTAACTAATATGTGTCAGTAAATCTCCTAATGTCTTCTTTTCTCCCCTTAGTTTGATCTGTTTTCTGTTACTTGGGACACTCTCCTCCTGCCCCCAACAAGTGGGGAAGAGAGTCCTATTATGGAAATTTACAAAAGAAGTAAGGTTGTTTCAGGGCGCCTGGGTGACTCAGTCAGTTAAGCGTCTAACTCTTGATTTCAGCTTAGCTCATGATCTCACTGTTTGCAGGTTTGATCCTCGCATCTGATTTTGTGCTGACCGTGCGAAGCCTGCTTCTGATTTTCTCTCTCTCTCTCTCTCTGCTCTTCCCCTGCTCATGTTCTCTCTCAAAATAAATAAACTTTAAAAATGTATTTAAAAAATAAAAGTAAGGCTGTAAAGTGTGGACTGGCTGAGCTGGGGTTGAAGGACGGCTGGGAAGTTGGCCCTCTTTGTCATGTCACAATAAAATAGATGCCTGACGTACCTTTAAACCACACTGTGTGTTTATCAGGATGCACTATTAGAGGACTTGAGAGAATTTTTAGGATTCTAAAGTAAATTGTCCATTTCTTTCAGTCTTCAATAAGATCTTCCCAAGAAATAGACAAGTACGGGCTATAATTGATCTGCCGAAAGTAGAGCCAGATGAAAACATATTTCTGCTAAGAGAAAATTCTTTTGTGTGGCTTCCAACAGTTGAAAGCCTGGTGACCAGCAATCTTACAGAGGTGGAAAAGCCAAATTAGCTGCCTCGAACTAAAGTTAGTGCAAAAAAGTAGGGGATGCTGCTACACTGAGATAAGGATCTGTAAGCCCCTCTCTTTTTCAGGTCCCTCCCAACTAACTCCACTTATTCCCTCGGCCAGACACAAAGGATGGTGGCCCGACTGCACTGATGCAGCTAGAATACAGTCTAGGGCTCCTCAGAAGCAAATAAATAGTGCCTCCCCAATCAGGCGCCATGGGTTTTTACTGTCCTGAAGCAAAGACCCAGAGAGTAGTGTACTCTGAAGGCTCACAAGATGGGCTAACAGCCCACTGCTGAGAGACCAAAATTCCTGAACCAATTCTACCTGCATCCAAAGTCCATGGTTCTGGTTACCAGCCAGTGGAGTGTGGCCAATGAAAGTCCGAATTAAAGCCTGCAAACATTTTAAATGAATTGTATTGCCAGAGAAATCCGTAATTTGTCAGACATAAGAACTTACAAATGCTCAGCTCCAAAGTAATCCCTAGGTCCCCAAATCTATGCCACCAGAAAAAAGGCTACTAGGCAAGCCCAGCTCCCAGGCAGGCTCCTCCTCAGTGGAGGAAATGGACAAGAGCAAGCTGCCCTGAGCAAAACTGGCGGCTGCCCCAAGGCGGCCCAGCACTGGCCCACTGCCAGAGCAGGGAAAACCTGCTGTTCCTGTTCAGCCAGACCAGGAAGTGCAGCGGACCACCAGCCACTGCGCTGCCCACCTGTGCCCTTTCCCAAAGGGGTGTTTTCACTTTGGTCCAGTTAAGGCCACTGTGAGCTGGACAGCTGAATGAGCCACCAGGAAGCACTCCTGCCCTTTCCTACCCAGGAAGATATAAGGCTGGCAGTCTTTCTGTCACCGCATAATGAGGGTCCAGACCCCCACCACGAGCTCACCATGGGGTGTGAGACTGAAGGGGAAAACAGACCTGAGAGATGCAGCATGCAAACCCGGAAGTCTGCCATTCTTAATGTCAGGTTTTTGTTGCCACTTGCATCAAAAGGAGCGCTAGCTGACAGAGAAAACAATTATTACTTATAAATCAATAAATGACTTTGATAAAGTTCTTTGTTACGCTGGATGCCAGAATCTGCTTCTGAAGTTTCCAGTCGTCTACCTGATTTCTTCCTCCCTTGCATCAGAGAACTGAGGTTTCTGCTCCTCAAGGTGGGCATTTCAAGATGTGAAAGAGATAGCATGCTCACCCAGCAAGTTTTCTAGATACCTCCAGTACCTTCCATCTCTCTTCATATGTCTGTCCTCCTATTATAGTCATTGCTCTCAAATGAACATACAGTTCAGTACCTGCAGTATCTCAGCAGGTGCCTGAGCAGGGAGACATGGAACTCCATTATCCCTTTCCTTAAGACGATAATCAGCGGCTTAGGGCTGCTACAGCACACTGTCCCATGCGGAACAGCCTCTTCATAAATACTGATGACCGGATGAATGGAAAAAACAAAGAGAGGGAGGGAAGAAGGGAGAAAAAGGAGGAAAAAGAAAAACGAATAGAAAGGAGGGAAAGAAGAAAAATAAGAAAGGAAGATAGAAAAATGAGGAAAGATAAAAAGATAGGAAATGGGAAGGAAGAAAGGAGGAAAAAAAGGTGATGTAGACCAAGACAACCCCAAAGCAGAAACCTTTTAAAAGCATGTGTTCATAGCAAAAATGGAAACATCCCACCAAAAACACTATTTGTACAAATGCAAGCTGGGACACAATTCTTGGAGGGCAATTTGGAATAACTATCAAAAATTTAACTGTACATAAACCTATAAATCATATATGTGTGTATATATAATACATAAATTGTGTCTATAAATGTAATGCAATTCAATGCAACACTGTCATAGCAAAAAATATGGCATCATCATAAAAATATGTCTACATACAACATTAAGCAAACACAAAAGAAGTTAAAGAGCAATAGGAATCTATGGGCACGGGGGAAGACACATAATTATATATGCATGAATATTTATAACAGGATCAACATGATCCTATCACCCAGGTGATCTTTGGGGAATGGAAATTGCAGGAGAGAAATGGAGAAAAGGTCAGAAGCCTTTAAAAATCATTTACACTACATTCTTCAACAGTTCAAATTTATTGTTATCACTTACTTGCTTTAAATCATGAAAAATAGGTGAACCCTGCAATCAGTAAAAACTGTATTCTTTCTCATTTGTCCTCTGTCCCTCTAGTCTCTATTTTCTACTTTAATGAGAACAATGCTTCACTTGACCAGTTAGGATTCCACACTCCTTGTTGGCACAGAATTAGACACTCACACCAGGGGCGCTGCAGCTGGCTTCAGGAAATGCCCCACACAGCGGGCAGCAGGATTGGAGGGAGCCATGAGCAGGGGCTGACGAAGCAAGGGCTAGCGGGCCCTTTTCCAACTCTGATCTCACTTGACCCCTCAGTTGTGATCAACACTACCGACCAGAAGTTTCTGGCTTTCTGGACACCACACCCTCCTGGTGTTTGTGTTCCATCTCGAGCCCCTTAGGTTTGTGTTCAAGGAGGAAGACAGACCACTGGGAGGTGGTGCCCATGTGAACACTGATAAGATCACAGAGTTTGGCAGGGGCTGACATTTGAAGGTTTTGTACCAAAATAGAGAGTTTAGATTTTATTTCAAGAGTTATGAGAAGCTACTCGAAGATTTAATTCAGAGAATGAGATGATCTGATTTGTGTTTTAAAAGTTTTTCTCTGGCTCCTATGTGAAGAATGGACTGCAAAGGGCAAGGGTAGAAGATAGGAGGCCAGCTGAAGGTTAGAGCAGCGATACAGGAGAGAGGGGATGGAGGAGATGAAGTGAACAAATTTAGGTTACGTTCTGGAAGTGAAGTCAATAGAGTTTGCTAATGAATTAGATGTGGAAGGCGAGGGAAAGAAGATTAAAACCAACTCTCAGATTTTCAGTTTAAGCTAAGGGGTGGATGTACTCATGGTGATGGGGAAGACTAGGGATGGGCAGGGTTAGGAGTTCTCTCTTCACATTCTCTTAGAAGAGCTATGGCCATGGCTGCCATTTTCATCTTTAAACTGATGCCTCTCAACTTTATACTTGCAGTTCAAAATTGTGCTCTGAGCTTCTCCCCTGTTCCACTTTGCCCTACCCTGCCCAGAGGCACAGCAGATTTAAGATGACCCAAACCAAGCCTGTCACTTGCCTCCCCCAAACCTGGTTTCCTTGAGATATCTCCCGTACCTTACGGGAAAAACCACTGTCCGTTCAGCTGTTTTAGCAGAAACCTGGGTCCTGGATCCACATTCCACCACTGATTTCGCCTTCTGGCCTTTATACTTGCAGTTTCCTCTGCCCAAAATGCACCCCATCACCCTTCACGTGGTTCACTCCGACATCCCTCCTCAAACGCTACTTCCTCATCAAGGACTTCCCTGATCCTCAGAATTGGTCAAGTCTTCCTGGAGAAGTCTCTATGCTGCCATTACTTTTTCTTTGCAATGCTTATCAATACTTCTCATGGAATCATGACTACTGTAATTAGCTATTCAACATCTGGCTCAGCTCCTTGAGGGAAAGGACAGTGTTTCTCTTAGTTATACATCAGTATATACTCAGTGCTGTGCACAGTATTCAGGATACACACCAGAAACAACATATGTTTGCTGAATGAATGTTTCAGTGATGCCCTAACTAGCCACTAACTGATACCAGTTAAATAAGCACCTCTCAAGGCTCAGTAACTCAGCCCTGCAGAGAAGTTAGCTTAAGTCGTTTTTAACATACTTCCTAACATTAAGTTCCATAAAAATGAACAACTAAGGAATCTAAATCATGAGTATTGATTATTCGGAGAACAAAATTCTTCATTATTTTAAATAAAATTTCTTATAAGATTCTTATAGGTGCAGAGGACTATACTATGTCCACATGTATTTAATATGTATTATTTATATTTTTAAGTCACTTTAGTTTTACCTAGTGGTGATTTCAAACATATAGGTATTTCAGAAGAGCTTTCCATGGTTAAAGCCAAACACTGTATTTACTGAAAACAAAAAAGAAAATATGCCACCCACATGTTTCTTTTAATACTTCTCTGTGTACCAAATTACACATTGTTTTAAAAGATTCTTTATCATTTCTTGATTATCCGCCTACAAAAATATCTTCTTCCATGCAGTATGATTTTTAAAATATAGTGACAACTTCACATGCCATTTTAAAAAAAAAGTTCCATTATTAATTTTCAGAGGAAAGAATTTTGTAGAACCAACAAAAAGGAAGGAAGACATAGAGGCAAGAAAGTCTTACTTAAGCTAGTCGCCAGTCTATAATTTCTTCAGGAGGAAGTAAGGAACAGAATTGAGATCTGGAGGGGTTAGGGAAAGTTCTGTGCCTTGCCTTAAAGCTGTAGCTGCTAAGCAAGTATCCTTTTTTTTTTTTTTAAATCAGGACTGCTTGTTTATTTGGGGTGGCATATGGGGAGTGCTGACCACAAGGCATTGGGAGAGGGGACTAAGGCTCCCAAAGCAGCTTCCTGTCCCCATCCTGATGGACATAAGAAGACCAGCCCTGCTTATTTCTTCTGAGAGTTTTAGTTGTCTGCCTAATCAATGAAATGTTTTATGTCCTTCACTAGAAGCACATTTGTCTTTCCTGGTTTCTGATTTTCCCCCCCATGATTTCTTATTTTCCCTTCAATGAGTTTAAACTATGAGAATCACTTAAAATTATGACCTCAAATGAACAATCACAAAATATCTAGAGCTAACAGTTTCACTCTATGGTAACACCGACTGGAGCAGAAACTTTATTTTGAAAAACATAAATGTTACATTAAACAGAATTTCTATGATTAGAAAATAATTGATTTAAGATACAAGAAAGAAAAGGATTCTGAGCTCCAGAGAGAAACGGAAACCAGAAACAGAACTCTGGCAGGTGGAAAATGAGGCAGGGAGAAAGAAGGCTCGGACATCATGCCATCCTGGGATACAACAACATGACCATGTCCCACGGATGTGTGATCTGCTGAGAGGCCGTGGAAAATAACAAAGGCACCTGAGAGATCCTAGCAATCTCTCAGAAGACCTGTCGAAGAACTTCTCACTCACAGTCGCACTTCCCCAGGAAGTAAACTTGGTGCTGAGTTTCACTATAAATTGACTGTGAATTTTGAGCAGCCTACGCACCAAAGTTGATAAGAAGTTGTAAACTTTGAGCACCTTTGGTGGGCTAGACTCTCATGGGCCATAAATGCAGGACCTTTACTGAGGAATGAAAAATGGGACTGGCCAGAGTCAATCATCTGTGGGCTTATGGAACTCATTCCTCTTATCCAGGGTGCCAACTTCAATCCTTAGGTAGCACAGCCAATGAACTGATGTGTGTTCATTTGCCTGGGAAGTAATAAAATTAATTTAGTAATTATTTTGCTGATCCTTTTAATAGTCAAAAGAAAATAGTAAGGTATTTGGCAGCTCCTTGTTAGGGGAATAAAAGCAACCAAAATTCGCCCTCATAGAACTAGGTTTCACAAAGAAATTAACAAAGTGGCAGAGAACATCCTAAGAATTATCAAAACCATCAGTCAAGAAAGAGTAGCTGGGGCACCTGGGTGGCTCAGCCGGTTAAGCGTCCGACTTCAGCTCAGGTCATGATCTCATGGTGAGTTCAGGCCCCACATCCGGCCCTGTGCTGACAGCTTGGAGCCTGGAGCCTGCTTTAAATTCTGTCTTCCTTTCTCTCTGCCCCTCCCCCACTCACACTCTATCTCCCCCTTTCTAAGTAATACATAAACATTAGAACTTTTTTTAAAAAGAAAAGAAAGAGTAACTGATCCACTTACTGGTCAAGGGATTGATCCCCAATAGAAGAAATCTGAAAAGGACTTCCTAGGACTTTGAAGTTCTAGGTAGGAATCTTATAGATTTGGGTCAACAATATTTTCTCTTTACCTTCCAGAAAATCAGAGAGAAGATATGGAACTGTACAGCAGTGAGAAAAAACAGACCCAAACGATAGACTTCTCTTAAAGAATATAAGGATTTCTCCCAGTGTCCCAGTCACATGTAAATCCCATGTATTATCAAGTGTCTACGCATCCAAACACAGCTTTCCCTCTGGGTGAAACCTCCCTCCTTCATTCTCTCTTCATGGCATCTGAAGACAGCATAATGTCGCCTCTTTTATGAGGATGCCCAGGCTCTTCTGGACAGTCACTTCCTCTGCCTCATAACCTGGCAGTCACCTTATCCAGTATTTATCCCACTGTTATTTCTTTTATAAGCATCCTGTTATTATACAGACTGTATATTCCTACAAATGTGTTTCACTCTATTTTTTCATTTGCATATAGTTATACACACAATGTGACATTAGTTTCTGTGGTACAACACAGTGACTCAACTTCTCTACGTGTTATGCTACCCTTCACACTAGTGTATCTGTCACCATACAACATTATTACAACATCATTGACTGTATTTCCCATGCTGTGCCTTTTACTACCATGACTTATTCATTTCATAACTGGAAACCTGTATCTCCCACTCTCCTTCACCCATTTTCTTCTGCCCCCCACCATCCTCCCCTCTGGCAACCAACCATAACCAACTATACAGATGTTCTCCGTATTTACAGGTCTGATTCCGCTTTTGGTTTGTTTATTGTCTGAAACAAATTCTGTCAACTCCTCAAAAATGAACTTGTTGAAGAGGCAAAGCAGAAAGCATCTCAAGAAATAAATGTGTCCCAATGAACTCAAATTTTCAGTGGGCATGTGCAAAAGACGGCAGAGAAGCACAAAATGCAACAAGCAAAACAAAACAAAAGCAACAAGCAAAAGACAGAAACCTATAAGAACAACAATGGAAAACAGAAGCTCAGAATGAGCAGATGTTTGTAACCAATGCAAAGAAGAAACACACATGGAAATTTTAGGGATGTTAAAGAATGAGGCTGCAAGAAGCAATACAGTCACTGGCCAGGGCATGCTGGGTGAAGGTAACATAGAAGAGAGAGAAAGTAGATCTAGTCCACTCCAAGGCTTTATCAAAGAGACTACATGGAAAACTGAAAAGTTTTCAGCTAAGAAAATGAAATCCAGGATGAAGTCTCTAGCCCTATAAGAAACAATTCCCTGAGTTATGAAGCCATTGCCAGTAATCTCTGAAGAAAAATAGAGAAAGACTGGAATTAGGGGGAAAAAATTCTGGTTTTCAAAAGAAAAGAAAACATATTCTAAAATAGTACACTGAGCAGCTTGATAATGACTCCCTGAAAAATAAACTGACAGGTATTAGACAAATCATCTGTGACTAATTGAATATAAATTGTTGACTGACAGGAACCAACATGGGTCTATGAAAATGGGTGAAGACAAACATAATTCTCTTTTTTAATAGTACTGTTAGATTTGGCATGTCAATGAGCATGTCACTAAGTACAGTGTCTCAAGATCTCACAAAGGCCCTTGAAAATGTCTGACACTACCTTCTTAAAAGATGGAAACAGATGGGCTAGAGAATTCAGTTAACTAAACTTAGGTAAGGTGATTTATAGCAAGCTGAAAGACTTAAAGATAATTATTTAATCCACCAATGGTACTAATGTGCCATAATGCATAAAGCTCTCCAACTCAGTATTTTTATCAACTACTTGGATAAGGATACAGAAGACATGCTGTTCAGGTTGTATATCTGATCCAAGCTTGGAAGGACAGGAAATATGTTTGATGTAAAAAAATCAGCCTTCAAAATTCCTGGAAAATTAGAATAATGGCTGGAAAACAAACAAGATAAAATTAAAACTCTAATTCACAAGGGAAAACACTTTTTTCCCCTCAGTGTGAATACAATTGTTGTCAACAAACTAATAAATATAATGCTATATTAACAAAAATAAAAGGATAACAAGTAATACTCCTATCGATGCATTAATCAGACCATAACGAGGTAGTAAAGAATCTAAAAACTGTCTTAGATCAAGAGATTTAAACACTTAGGAGATTTAGTCTGCAAAAGAGGTTTCAGGAAGAACGTCATGTCACCTTCAAACATATACAATGATCACAGATGAAAAGAGGATTTTTTTTATTCTACGTGGATCCCAAGTAACTGATAGTAAGTAGAGTAAGTTGACAAAATAAATTTTAACTAAACATTTAAAAAACAAATTTCTACTAACAAGAACTTTTCAATGAAGAAACAAGTAACCTTGGGACACCCCCATTGCTAGACAAGTTCAAATTCAGGCTGGAAAAGGCCTGTCAGATGCAGTGGAGATTCTGTCCTTGACATGGTGGCCCCAATGACCTCCGCCCTTCAGCAAAAAGATTTTATGCTTCTCAAATTAGAAATAATGCCTGAATCAAGAAGATGAGTGGAAGAAGAAAAATGACATGTCAGGCCAACATGAATTGACATTTACCAAAAAAATGCTCTTTTCTTTCTAATGTGTCCATCACTTCTTCCAGGCTCCCACGGCATTACCTAAGAACTATATTACCTAGTCTCTTTACACCCCAACCCTACTGCTAGAGAGGGACTGAAGTTCCTCATGGCATGTGCCTATAAAATTAAATCATTGTGAAACAGTGCACTCAAAAAAAGGTCTTGAAGACCCTCCTTAGAATTCTGACTGCAGGAAAAGAAATTTAACAGCTGTTAGCAGAGCTGTGCAGACAACCACTCCACTGCACAATGTTTCCTTGAAAATGCAGGAAGATTTGTTAATGGCTTGCTTTCTGTAGAGAAGAGGAAACTAAGAGCCAACTCCAGAACAGTAGCTGTTCTCATCAAACATCCTGTGCATCAAGTTTCTATACAGATGTCACTGCCCACAGCAAGACTAGCATTCTTCAGGGGCGCCTGGGTGGCTCAGTCGGTTAAGCGGTTGACTGGCTCAGGTCGTGATCTCACAGTCCGTGGGTTCGAAGCCTGTCTTAGGCTCTGTGCTGACAGCTCAGAGCCTGGAGCCCGCTTCAGATTCTGTGTCTCCTTCTCCCTCTGCCCCTTCCCCACTCACTCTGTCTCTCTCTCAAAATAAAATAAAGACATAAAAAATAAATTAAAAAAAAGACTAGCATTCTTCATTTAAAATAGGCATTATGATTAATGCTCACTTATAACAGCACAGTTATATTAAAACACCAATATTTAATTTTTTTTATTTTAGAGAGAAAGAGAGCACATGCACGTGAGTAGGGAAGGAGGGCAGAGGGAGAGAGAGAGAGAGAAGAGAGAGAGAATCTTAAGCAGACTCCATGCTCAGTGTAGAGCCTGATGTGAGACTTGATCGCACAACTCCTGGATCATGACCTGAGCTGAAATCAAAAGTTGGACGCTCAATTGACTGAGCCACCCAGGTGCCCCCAAATACCAATATTTTATTATTTTATTTAAAAAAATTTAAGTTTACTTATTTATTTTGAGACAGAGAGAGAGCACGAGTGGGGTAGGGGCAGAGAGAGAGGAAGAAAGAATTCCAAGCAGGCTCTAAGCTGCCAGCACGAAGCCTCACGTGGGCTCCAACTCATGACCCATGAAATCATGACCTGACATGAAATCAAGAGTCAGACACTTAACTGACTGAGCCACCCAGGCGCCCCTCAAAACACCAACCTTTTAAACCCCAGTCACTTATTGTTTATTTTTAAATTTATATCAGTAGAGAAAACGTCTTAAACACTGAGGAATTCTCCAGCTACCCTTTGACATATATTATAAAAGAGGACACATCACTGTTTAAAAAATTATGACAAAATTTCTACAAACTTCTAAATGAATATACAATTAAAAATTTCTAATACTGAATAAAAGTATTCTAATTATTTTTATACTGTTGGAAGGCAGTAGAAAAGTTCTTAATAAAGGCCTAAATACAGAAGGAAGAAATCCTGACTCCATTACTTACAGCCTTGTAACCTGGGGAGTTACTAGACCACTCTAAGTTTTTTCTCTTGCCTGTCAAATAGGAAAATACCACCATCTACTCATGGGTTGTTGTGAGGATTAAGTAAGGTCATACTTGTAAATCTCCAGGCATAGCGTGAGCAATCAGCAAAGAAGAGGGTAGAATCACCAATATATACAAGTATAATTTTCAATGTGCTATAGGCCCTGGATGGACAGAGTACAGACCATCTGGCATGGTTCATCTCCTGCTTCATTGCTTTGTTAATGTCCTCATGACTTTACATAAGGGTCACTCATCAAGCTGGCCTCTCTGAGGGCCCCCCTCCCTACCCCACCTCTGATGGACCATCCCCATTAACTGACAAAACGCCTTACTTCTCTTCCTCCTCCATCTTTAGAAGCTTACATCCTTGACCTCCACATCTCCCTCTTACCATGATCCTAATTTTTGGCTTCCTTTCCCAGCCAAGTTTCCAGAACTGCCTAAAAAGCTCTATGTCCATTCCCTTACTTCCCATGTATATCACAATGGCTTCCTTCCCTACTGAAACTGTTGTTATTCAATCATCCGTGACCTCCACATGGCCAAACCTAACAGATACTTTTCAGTCCTCATCTCAATTTACCTCTCAAATCTCATGACCATTCTCTTTCTTGAAATGTTTGCTCTTTGCTCCTGGCTACTGAAATTCCATCTCTTTGGCATTTCATCCTACTAGACCACTAAATGTTGGAGTTCCTCAATTCTGTTCCTCCTTCCTAAGTTCTGTTCTCTTTTCATGTAACATTCTTTCCCTATATGACGTCATCCATTCATCTGCTGGCTGGGGCCAAGAACTTCTCCAATTCCATCTCAGCCCAGACCACTCTGTTTTCATTCCAGGTACACATACCCAGCTGTACATTTAGTGGTTCCACTTGGATGTCTCATAGGCATCTCAAAATGAATAAATACATTCAAACTTAAATTCTTGAGATTCCCACTCAAAACTGTTATTTTTCCAGTTTTCCCATTTCATGTAATGGCACCTCCATTCTTCTAGTTGCTTAATCCCAGCCGAACTTGGGCAACAAACCTCTGCATGACTTGCTGCACTTCTCCACCCTTCTTGTGCGATCCTCCTAAAGCACTCTGTTCCCGCCACACTGGGCTTCTCTCTGATCCAGGAATCTGCCATGCCATCTCCCCTCTTAAGGTCTTTGAATCCTAGAATTTCCTCTACTTAAACAGTCCCCTCCTTTCCTTTTCCCCAGCCCTTCTCTTAAACACACAGATCATCTGGCAAATCCTGCCCATACCAAGATCAGCTCAAATATCATTATTCTCTAGAGATCTCCCTTGAATATCACTCCTGTCTAAAATGGATATTGCCCTTAAAAGTCTTTCATAATGTCCTGTTTTTCCCCCTCATAGCAAACTGCAATTTCTAATGGCATATGCATTTATATTTCTATATTTAATGTCTATGTGAAAAGTAATCTCTGTAAGAGCAAGTCCCATGTTTGTTATTTTCATTACATTCACCATGCTACCTTCTGGGCTTAACTTGTGTAGGCACATAAGGTCTTTGTGAGATAGACACCATGCACAAGTTTCCCTCCACAACAAGAATATATTTCAAATCCAAGGACAAACATTATATGACTCTAAAAAAGTCTCACATTTGAGGAAGTCAAAGAACTGAAAAATATTTTAGGTATCTACTCACATCAGATAATATAAAAACCAAAATGGTCCCTCATTCAAGCTTAGAAAATGGTTTTTCTGTGCATTAAAAATAAATAGGAAGAAAGTCAAGATTATGTAGATTAGGTTCATAACTAAATTAACTTTATAACTTTATAGTTTTATGTTTTCAGTGACCTGTTAAGACAGTACAAATTGAGCTTAGGTAAGATGTGCATGTTTATAACTAATTTTTGTTTTTAAATCTATATATTCTTATAAAAGAAAAAATAGTTATATGTTGACATATATATAGTATGTATATATTACTTGTTTTTACTTTTAAAATACATTGATTTTTATAAAGGAAAAATGTTCTGAAATCCTGATAATATATGCTCAGGACTGTGGTTAAAAAAATTAAATTTCTCTCATTATCTAGTAGAAGTAGTTGATTTAACAAAGGAAAAGGAAACATCCCCCACCACACACACCAAAAAAAAAAAAAAAAAAAAGACGGAGCCATTGAAATGGAGATGACTCAGTCCCTAGTGACCTCCCCAGCATCTGCTTCAATTACCTTCTGAAAATGAAATAACCAAATTACCATTTAGCTTTCTGCTATGCTAACAAAATTAATCTGAAATATCAAAATTCATCTGCTTTAAATTATAGATTATACAACTTCTAAACCAAAACTTCTTCTAGCTCTAAACTGTGAAGAATATGCACTATGGTTATCATAATCAACAGTAACATAGTCCCAAAGACACAGAAAAAATTAATAAAATGATTAGTGACTTAGCTCTGACCATCCTGACAGTGATTTAAACAACCCACCTATTCAAAATTGGAATCAATCAACTTTCGGTCTGTCCTACTTTGTATATGTGTTCTTGAAAATATACATGCACTCTATATTTTAAATGTTACAGAGTGATTCAGAAATATAATTAGTTTTGTCTTTTGTTTTGTTTTTGGTATAAAAAAGAATAGTTAAAACATGAATAACTGGTCTGTACCTAAAGTGCTTCCTAAGGTCACATGATCATATTTTGGTCATCCAGTCTGTCAAGTATTCCATAAATACATACTAACAAAGACTGTTTCACAAGTTAGATGCATCACAAGGGACGGCTGGGTGGCTCAGTTAGTTAAGCATCCTGACTTCAGCTCAGGTCACGATCTCGTGGTTCATGAGTTCAAGCCCCACATATGGCCCTGTGCTGACAGTGTGGAGTCTGCTTGGGATTTTCTCTCAGCCCCTCCTCCTGCGCATGCTTTCCCCCCCCTCTCAAAATAAACTTTAAAAATAAAATAAAATAATAGATGTGATCCATTTTCTTGTTCTCCTGTTCTCCTATATCTACTTCATATGCTATCTTCACACCTAAACAATTTGTCTCACAACCATTAAGCTACGTTTCTCATTTCAGTCCATGTTAGCCTCACCTCAAAGTCATCTTTGATTCTTTTTTCAAGTGAAATAAGGTATATCATTCTAGTAATGGAACTACTAAGGAAAGACCTCCTTTTTGCTCTCCACTACTTTCAGCCTCAGCAGAAGCTAAGTCCTGTCTTGCTATGGGAAGAGACCAGGGTTCCCCGAGCTGACTAACTCATCTTCCCCTTTTGTTCTGAGGACACTTGGATTCATCCTCAATGGGCTAAGACACCAGTCTGCTTTATTTGGCACTGGATCACACTGCAAACCATGAACCATGTGTCTTACTTGGTCTTTTCTTAAACTTGGCCTTAAACTTAAAAAGGCCTGTTATCCTTTTTACTACCAATTGTATTTATGCGTAGGAAACAAAACGCTGGAACAAGTAGACAGGGCTGCTGCAAATTCACAGGGATAATGTATCACTAAATGAGCTTCTAAAAATATGGGACATCAACCATTTTGTTTATGCAAACTTTATTTGAACCAGTAAATGAAAGAAAAGGGAAATAAAAAATGCATAAGTACATGACCCATGGCTCAAGCACGACACAACTTTACAACAAAAGGGCCCAAGCATGGAGCATGTCAGCTTGTTAGGACCTCCAACTATGTACCTGGAGAGGAAATAATAGGGGACTTCTTGCCACATCCCCAAAAGTAGAAAGGTCAGGAGATTGGTGACAGTTTTGTTGGTATGTAGAAGTTTTCAAAGTTTCCTTGAAAGACCGGAAATTCCCTAGTTTGTTCCAAAGTTCCTAAGAACAATTTTGCATTGAAAATCCCAGAGAATAAGAGTTTAGGGGCATCTGGGTGGCTCAGTTGGTTAAGCGCTCAATTCTTGGTTTCAGCTCAGGTCATGATCTCCAGGTTCGTTGAGATGGAGTCCCATGTCAGGCTCTGTGCCCTGAGCCTGCTTGGGTTTCTTTCTCTTCACTGCTCCTCCCCCACTTGCTCCCTCTGTCTCTCAAAATAAATAAATGAACTTGGGGAAAAAAAGGAAAAATAAAATTCCAGTTTAGTACTTTAATACATTTAATCTTTTAGATCAGGGAGTCTCACTTATGCTCCCATGGATAACTGATAAAGTTCAATAAAATTCAACTCAACATAGTGTAATGAAGAGGATGGTGTAATGAGTACAGGTATGGGCTATGAGGTCTAGCCCAACTGGGCTGAGTTTTGGATCTGCCACTTTGTAATGCGACCATGGGCAAATTCCACAACATCTTTACAAAGCTTAGCATCTTTCTCTATGATTAGAATGATAACAGGACCTAGCTCATGGAGTAATCAGAAGATTACATGAGTACACAAAAGTGTCTCTGTTACCGAGTTCAACAAATGCTAGCTATCATTCACAGTGAATGACTGTCAGATGCAGGGCATAAAGCTAGATCTTGTCAGTAATATAAAATTGAAAAAGAATGATAATAGTAACAAATAAGGCAGAGACAATGAGAGCATTATGAGTATGTTAAAAAATAGACTGTATGAAGAGCATCAAGAGACGATATTAAGAGGCCTAACAATGCCCTCCGAGTCCAGTGGCAGGGGAGGGCAAATCTACATACGTACGTGTGTGTGTGTGTGTGTGTGTGTGTGTGTGTGTGTGTGTGAAGTTAAGAATTAAATGAAATAGGCAAAGTGTCAAGGAGACAGTGTCACAATTACAGATGGGTTTACCATCACTGCATATAGGGAGAAGACAGTGATGGCAAAGTTCATTACACAAATGAAGTGAAAGACATGTACAGAAAATCAAAGTAGGACAGAAAGGTAGGAATAAACCATATGGTCTCAAATTTGAGAGAAGAACTTGAGATGCATAAGTGACATATCTGAACTGTGTCTCAGGAAGACTAATCTGGGAAGATGTGTGGGAAGATATTCAATTAGCATTTGATTTATGAGGGTAGAAGGGGTGACTGCTAGAATTCTCAAGATACAAGCTTCAGGGAAAAAGAAAAATTTCTACTAAAATAACCAATAACTGGAGCCCAGGCATGAGCTAGGAAGTTCCAGAGCTGTAAGCACAAAGCATTTTCTGGCTGAGAACGCAATTTTGCCACACTGAAGAGTCACTGTACCAGCAATAATGAAAGTTTTCAAAGGCTGGTGCCTAACTGTCTCAAGCTGAGACAGTGCCAAGTTTAAGACAAATTCAGAAGTCAGTTCAGTTGAAGTCTTCTTCCTCAACTGTCAGCAACATTAAAAAAAACGAGGCGGACAGCTTAAATCATTTACTTTTTCGAGTACTTTGGTCTTATTTGTGTCTAGAGTCTCAGGTCTTTCAGTGAAGGCTGTGGCCCCAGCATATTTATGGACAAGTTTCAAGGGACATAGAAACTTGCTGAAAATGTATGCCTATGTATTTATTCTTTCTTTTTCTCATTTATTACTGTATTCCTCACTGACACAGCATGCTTTTATATTTAAGTTCATTAGGTCTTATTTTTCACTGGAACTTATTCTAAAGACTTTATATATTTGTTTTCATTTAGTAGGTCCTCCAACAACATCATGAGGTAGGTACTACTATTATTATTCTCATTTTAGAGAAAACGATACCCAAGGCCCCATACCCAATAAGTAGTTCTACAGAAGAGAAATCTACCAGAGGCCCACAAACAAAAGTTTCCCAGGCTTCATGATCAAAATAGTCCCATTTGGTGGTTTTGTTAGGCTACGGCTTCACTGGGTCTCCCTCCGGAATGTAGGACAATCCAGATCAGACCGCGATTTCAAGTAAGAATACACATGCTTTTTTGTCACTGATCCTTGAAATTAGTTTTATAGGGAGCCATTATATTGCACTGGGGGAAAATATATTTATATAACAGGTACTTTATGTACAGCTGTCTTTGTTAATCTGTTAATGTGTATTAGATCAACAATTTTCAAAGAAATTTATTGTTCAAAGAAAAATAACCTCACTCCCAGGATACTAACCTCCCCCACTCTTCTAAAAACAATGAGTTCTTTTGATGATGGCTCCACAATAAAAAATAATTATAAACTGTGATTCAAGATACATATACTTGGATATATTTAAAACAAAACTTTCATGAAATATAATTTATTCTGACTACCCACAACACACTCTGATATTTTCTAGTCAGTCTTGGTTTAGTCCAGAGTAATCTATTCTGTTCCATTCCATTAAAAACAATGCTAGTTCTTATCTGCTAAACTGATTTCATGATGCCCCGATGGGTTATAACGTATGGACTGAAAAGCAGTATACTACACGGAATTAAATCAAGTAACTCTGCCTATTCCTTAAAAACAAAGCAAAAAAGCATGAGTCTATCTGTTAATGTCTAAATGTTTATAAGCCTTTTTTTTTAACCTGTAGAAAAAAGTTAATGATTTCCTAAAAACATTAGCAGCTCAAACCATGGATATTTTTCCCATTAATGAATGACAAGCAATATGTAAATGTTCTCTTAAGAGCTGCTTGATCTGAACTCAATCAAAATAACAGGAAACATAAGCCTTATACCACATTACAGCTCATTCAGGAGTTTAATTGGCAATTAGTAATATTTTCAAAGGAGGTATAAGCAGCTTTTTTACACAAAATGGTTTAAAATATTTTTAATCTCTCTTTAAGATTAATAAATCCTGAGTACTAAAAAAATGTGTAGTAATAAAAATTTGAGACTCACAAACCACTTAGGTCTTACATTAAAGTTGTTCTAAATATTCTCAGTCTTTCAGCTGGTCAAAAAAGACTTAACACTTACTACATGCCAACCACTATTTATTTTAAAAAGGCACATGGAAGGAGCACTGACCTATTGCCAAGTGTCGCCCTTCCACATGGCCCCTTTGGGGGGTGACTGACTGCAAACACACAAACAGAAGCTACGGAGATCATACACGGAGAGTTCTTGGGCAGCGCTATGGGTCACTGCAGGCACCGATGGCAACAACAGCCATCTTGGATGGTTCTTAGAAACCGAAATCAAAGATGGGTTCCAGTAAAACCAACGAAAACATTCTACTTCCAAACTCATGTATGATTTTCCCTACTTATCACATTATGATGCTAATAACATGTTCTAGTCTCCCTCTCAAAGTAAAAATTAATGCTTAATGCAGTGTAAACTCAGAAATATGTAATAAAGAAAAACAATCAGAGATGCAGAAAAAGACTGGGATTCAGGGCTCAGATTGTCCATTTAAAGGCTAAGTGATATGAGGCAAGGTATTTAACCTCCCAAACTCAGATTCATTATCTGCATTTATATCTACTCATATGGCCGTTGTGAAGATAAAGTAGGAGAATGCACATGAAGGTATTTTGTAAAGTGCCAACAAGTGCTATTATTATTTTTATTAGACCCACTAGACAGAAACCAAGAGGATAAAATATTAACCAAATATTAAGACAGTATAGAGTTAACACTTACCAACACTTATTTGCTTTTCATATACCAACTCAATTAAAACCTGCATTATGACTGAATATCTGAATCTAACCAATGGTAATACGAAAGTTTCTCCTCAAATCTTGGACACACTAAGGTTCTTCTCTAATGGTCCTTGGCCAGCAGGAAAAAACAATCTACAGACTGTTAATTAAAGGAAGGGCAAGAGTTCACATCACACCACTCCACCCATGTGGTATATTCATTCTTAGCACAGGCATGCCACAAAGTGGCAGCTTTCCTAGAATTCAAAGACAGCCTCTGTGGGGCTGGAGAGGGGGAGCCCTCCCTGTATACTGAGCAATGCTGCAGACTAACCAGCCAGACCCATGCAGTTGACACCTGCCCCTGGATCTTGGACTGTATTTGCCCAAAAGGGCATTCTGGTGGCTTCTGTCCAAATGTATTTCTGCAATCATCTCTATTACAGGCAAGTACTCTTTTTTAGATAAGAGGCAACCCTAGCGAGAAACGTGGATCTCTGGAATGTAAAACCTTGACTTACACTGGTGGGATATCCAGGCTACATGTTTCCTACTGCGCTAGTTGGTTAATACTCTGACATTAAACTTGACAAGATGTAGTAGGGAATGTCTTCAAGCTAAAAACAAGTTTGTTTTTTCTTTTTAAAGGTCATTTAGGGGAAGTCTGGGTAGCTCAGTCAATCAAGTGTTTGTTCAATGCCTCATTTTGGCTCAGGTCGCAATCTTGCAGTTCTTCAGATTGAGCCCTGTGTCAGGCTTCTCACTAACAATACAGAGCCCTCTTGGGATTCTCTCTCTCAAAATAAATAAATACAAACTTTTAAAAAAGTTTTTTAAAAGGTCACTTAGAACCCAGGATGCACTTCTGCACATTAATTCACAATGCTGTGAACTAACCTGTGTCCCACTGGGCCCACTGTGCCACCAAGTTGCCACACTGCCAAGGGCAGCATTGCAGAGCATAAGCTGTAGTTGCAAAAGGACAGAGCTGGGCTCCAGTCCCGCCTCGCCTGCCTGCGGTATAATCTCACGCAAATTTATTCAACTTCTCTGCGTCTAAATTTCCATAGCAGGCAAATCATATTTGGGTATGAAAATTATACATCAGAGGCTTGGTAACCTGGACCAGTTTTCCCAACCTTTTTCACAGAAAAGCAGGCACAGAAGAGGACAGTACTCACACTGCACCCTGGAGTAAGATGCTACTCATGGCGAAAGGTGACTAGCCTATGTGGTCCTGCATAGCCAAAGGGCTGAGGGGTCGGTATCTCTGACGCCTGAGACATAAAGAGTGTGTGACGCTCTGATTACCAGTAAATATACATAGAGTGGCCTGCTGGGGGGCCAGCAGATCATTGACAATTTCACCTCAAGGGCTTAGGCTCCTACTGTGAAATAAGAGTGCCTTAGAATTCTCAAAGCCCTTCGGACTACGTAATTCCACTTTATACTATTCCAGAACCTAGCTGTGCTCAGAACAATGTACCTTTGTGTGATTCCATTTTTTTGTGATTAGTCCTGCCTCCCTGATTTGAACAAGAGCAGCTCGTGAGATGGGAGTGGGGTATCAAGAAGAGGAATTTGGGGCGAAGAAGAAGGTACAGGTAAGCATAGAAGCTAGAATCAGAGCTGACTATTCACTGTGCGAAGCATTCTGTAAACTGTACTTTCATCATCACAGCCATCTTGGTTCAGTTTTGTTTGAAAGAAGGACCCACCCATATATACTATGTATAGTTAATAAAAAGGCTTTCCAGTGGATTCAGATATCAGACTCTAGATCCTCCTCCCTGGAAGAAGGGGTCAAACCTCAATCAGTGTAGACAAGGACCGGACCTGATTCAACTCTGGTCTTCTTCCCTTTGGACTTCATCTCCCTGGTTCAGGCTGGGATGCTTCCTTCTATCAAAGCCATTTTGTTAGTGGGTTATTATTAGCCACAGTTAATAACAAGAAATGCAGCGTGAAATTTTAAAACTTGGCCAAGGTTATATACTGGAGTGGTTTTCAAACACAAGGTGTTCTGCTGATGGGTCAGAAGTTCAAGGACAAAGAACTGCCAGGGTGGAGGCTGGGGACGGAAGCCAGATGTGTCAAAGAAGCAGGGACCAGTGTTCGTTCTACACTCTGCACCCTCACGGTTTGGGGTGGGAGAGTGAGGCAGAAAGAAGAGCATCATCCCCCTCCGTGCTGAGGGCCATTGGCTCTGTGGGCAGTGACTTCAAAGACAGCAAATGGTAGCAGGAGCTCTGCTTCTCCTGAGAAGCAGGGAAGAGTGGGCGAGGGCAGCAAGTCTAGGGAAGAGGGACCTGTATGAACAACACAGCAGTCTCTACCGCTCAGTGTCAAATAACAGGGCCTGTCAGACCTTATTGGAGGGAAAAAGTAAATCTCCTACAAAACATTACTTTGGGTTAACTGAAAATAGATTTTTGATATCCTAAATTAACTCTCGATCCTGAAACTAGGTTTTTAGAAAGTGTTCAAACAAAGAACATAAAGGGACCTCCCACAAAAATCACTAAATGGGTTCTAAGTTCTGCAAAAGCCAACTAATGTCAAAGACAGTGTGGAAGAAGAGCTCTGTGTGGCACTATTGAAGGGAATACCTAACTCTTAAAGGAAGGAGGGGAAAGCAGAGGCCACAGTGAATAATGATGACTCTATATGATAACACAGGGAGGATAATTTGCTTTAATAATTCATTGGGTTGTAAAACCTGTCAAGTGTCAAGGAATTAATATGCGCAAATATGATACACTAATTTTGTATATACAAACTCTTTGCAGAAGAATGGGGAAAGGTCTCATACATCATTCGATCTGGAATAGACAACTGGTAAAACACCACCACAGATCTGAAAACCAGGTGGGCCAGGGCCAGGAGAGCCTGAAAGCTCCCTGTCACTTATCCAGAATAAGTCTACCTAGTAGTTATGCTAATTCACCCTTCCATTTAGAGTTAAATAGGCATATTTCAAGATAAACTATAAGAAAGGAAGCATTGGGTGATCCTCAAATCGCTAATTTCGGTCCAAAATTATTAAAATAGTGTCTTTTAAACTCAACTTTGCTTTGATGCTAAATTGAGAGAAGAGGTACATCAACAAAGGAGGTAGAACAAGGATTATTTACCAAACACAGCCATACAATGTTTATGAAACCACATGGTTAAATAGCACACCAAAAGCAATTTTTAGGGTTTCAGAAACATTATGGTAATAGGTAGAAATACAGACAAATCTTCCTTTTGATCTCCTCTGCACACTAGCAGAGATCTGTGTAAGATATCGTGATTTCATCAATTGAGTCTTACCCTTGGCCTGACTTTACATCCTGTTGTGGAAATCTTGCCTAGACTGCCCATATGCACACTGCTCCAGAGAAATCAGCCTTAATGTTGTCAGAAACTGACTTTCAAGTAAGTCCTGTTGGTAATTCCACATTATGGTACTTCCAGTTTAGTCAGAAAGCATTTGAAAAGATTTATAACTTTGGTTGCCTCTTTTCTGAGAGTGGAGGGCTTTTTGGCTTGCCTTTTGCTTTTAATAGCTTGACCATTTTTTTGGCCACCAAGGCACTGCAGCAACTAAACTACAGTTTGTTTGTTCTCTCATTTCCTAGTAACTAATCATGTTAACGTGTTGTTAGATAGCATCAGTGATTTTTGTTCTTGGCCTGTTATCCCTATGCTCTGAAGGTCATACTTAATTTTTGGCTATGTTTTCCTTTTCATTGCTAGAATACTTGTCACAAGAGGTCAAGGCAAGCATGTCAATTAAATTTTACATTTCTGAGCTGAAAAAACTGTGTTGTTCTTCCAGAACAGTTTCATCTTGCATTGTAACGAAAGGTTGTTAACTTTGAGCAGATTGTGAACCACTAGTTACCCTTATCATCAGAATCAGTTTAGATTCAAACTTAGAAGTCAGTCGCTACAGCTTTTGAAATCACTACATAGAGTATCCATAGGCAGAAAAAAAACAAGAACTTTGACCGAAACTCACATCCCACATAAAAATTAATTCAAAATGGATGGCTGAGGGGATGCCTGGGTGGCGCAGTCGATTAAGCTTCAGACTCTTGATTTCAGCTCAGGTCATGATCTGATAGTTCAAACCCTGCACTGGGCTCTGCACTGACAGCAGGAAGCTTGCTTGGGATTCTCTGCCTCCTCTCTCTCTGCCCCCTCCCTTGCTCTTTCCCTCTCTCAAAAATAAACTTTAAAAAATGGATGACTGATAAATATAAAATATAATACTATAAAACTTTCAGAAAAAAAGACAAAAGAAAATCTTTAGGACCTATGGCTGAGTAAAGAGTTAGACCTGATACCAAAAGCACAATCCATAAAAGAGAATACTAATAAATTGAATCACATCAAAAGTAAAAACTGACACTGCAACAGAGGCTGCTAAGGTGAAAACAAAAGTTACAGACTGGGAGAAAATACCCACAAACCATCCATCAAAGGACTAGTGTTTAGAATGCAGAAATAACTCTCAAAACTCACCAATAAGAAAACAGGCAAAAGAAATGAAAAGACATTGCACTGACGATGGATAGATAACTAATAAGCACACAAAAAGATGTTCAGCTTCCCTAGTCATTAGAAAAATGCGAATTAAACCATGAGATACCACTAAACATCTATCAGAATGGCTAAAATAAGAAGGAGTGACCATGCCAAATGCTGACGAGGATGTGGAGAAACTGGGTCATTTATGCAGTGCTGATGGGAAGGCAGGTAAAGTGGTACAGACACTCTGGAAAAGCGTATACACAGTTTCTTATAAAATTAAATATGCACTTCACATCTGACCCAGCAATTCCATTCTTGGGCATTTATCCCAGAAAAGTTAAAACTTATATTTATACAACAACTTGCATACAAACTGATCTCAGCAGCTTTAGTTGTAATAACTCCCAACTGGAAATAACCCAAATGTCCTTCAGTGGGTGGAGAACTGTGATACATGCACACCATGGAATACTACTCAGCAATAAAAAGGAACAAATTATTGATACATGCAACATCTTGGACAGATCTCAAGTGCTATCATCTGGAAGTTTGTGTACCCCCAAATTTGTATGTTCAAACCTAATGCCAAATGTGATGGTGTTAGGAGGTGGAGCCTTTTGGAGGTGATTAAGTCACGAGGTTAGAGCCTTCACGGATGGGATTAGTGCCCTTTTAAAAGAGGTATGAGAAGGCTCCCTGCTCCATCTGCCATGTGAGGTTAGAGCAAGAAGACGGCCTTGTATGAACCAGGAAGTGGGCTCTCACCAGACATAGAACCTGGCACCCTGGTCTTTGACATCCAACCGCCAGAAGTCTGAGAAATATCTTTCTGTTGTTAATAAGCCACCCAGTCTGTGCTGTTTTGTTACAGCAGTCTTAGTGGGCTATAAAACGTAAGAGAATTGCACTAAGTGAAAAAAAAATCTGATCTCAAAAGGTTACATATTATATGATTACACTTATAAAATGACAAATTATAGCAACTGAGGGCAGATCAGTGGTTGTCAGCGGTAGCACGTGTGGCTATACAAGGGTAGCACATGAGAGCTTTTTGGTCAGTATCTTGATCATTGATGTGGCCACAGAAATCTATACACATGATGAAATTACATGACCTAAATACACACAAATACAGAAATGAATGCTTGTAAACCTGGTGACATCAATGTCAATTTCCTTGTTCTGAGACTATAAGATAGTTACATAAAGTGTTACCATTATAGAAACTGGATAAAGGGTACAGGATATCTCTCTGTATTATATCCTACAACTGTATGTGAATCTACAATTATCTCAAAATAACACACTTTAAAAAATCACTATATAGTTCTTATTTATTCTAAGTGCCCTCTTTCTAAGTTTCACCATTAGACATCTGATTTCTTCCTTCCCCTATCTTGCTACTCTCTGTAGTCTTAATAGTGAAAAACATTTCACTGCAATTAGTCATTTAACTCTTGCCTTCCAAAAACTCTTATTCATGGTTTACTATTACTAATTGGAGCGCACCTTTTGGAAACAATACTATACTTGAATACTGACTCTCAGATGCATGAAATGGCCAAAATACTTTCTGAGTCTTGGTTATTCCATTGGTAAAATAGGAGGAAATCGAGGTTAGGTTTATTGTGAAGATAAATAAAATAACAGGTAAAGTACTTTGCACATAGCAGTTCCTTAAATGTTTATTGCCTTTCTTTCCCTATTAACAATCTAAAACCTAGCTTAGGGGTGCCTGGCTGGCTCAGTCCATAGAGTATGTGACTCTTCATCTCAGGGTTGTGAGTTTGAAGTCCTTTCTGAAAAAATAAATTAAATTAAAACAAAACAAATAAAATAAAATAAAACCTACCTTAATTTCTGGACTAAAAACCTAACAAAAAACTTTGGTTTTCAGTTTCCAAGGCTTACATTTGGAAAACAAGAAATGCCTCTTTAGCAAGCACAGAGAATGTGGCGAGGCTAAATTCTGTTAAGAAATATTTCTGGGATGCCTGAATGGCTCAGTTGGTGGAGCATCTTACATCAGCCTAGATTATGATCTCATTGTTCCTGAGTTCTAGCCCCGCGTCAGGTGCTGTGCTGACAGCTCAGAGCCTGGAGCCTAATTCAGACTCTGTGTGTGTATGTGTGTCACTCTCTCCTCCCCTCCCCCACTCAGGCTCTGTCTCTCTCAAAAATAAATTTAAAAACATTAAAATATTTTAAAAAAAGAAATATTTCAACTTAGGAGACCATAATGATAATTTTAAATTTATGTGTTCTCACTTTGGTGAGTTTGGTGTGTTTGAAAACATTCTTTCTACCAAAATGGTGTTTTAGCATATCATTCATTGTATTATGATGAGTAGCTGCCCAATATATGGATAAATCTGCAAAGAATAACTGATCATAAACTAGATTATATCTATTCACAAACCAATGACTGTATGTATGTTAGATGAGTTCAGCTTCAATTATGACACAAACTCCAAAAGTGGAATTTCATCCATTCCATCTACCTACAAAAATACTTTTTAGTAAAAGACTCCTAACAAGGCAATAAGCTTTCAATATGTCATAGGTTTTCAGTTATAGCTAAACCAATTAAGCTACTGAGCAGCAGGAACTAAACATTTAGGCTCTAAAATTCAATATACATTGATAAATGTGGGATTCCGAGCAACCTGCAGCTCAGTGCATAATGACAGCTAGACTCTCTGAGCAACAGTGGCCTGAGAGAACTGTCAAAGATGGAAAGATAAGAACCAAACATTATTCCTCTACTGTAAGCAAGAAACAGGATGACACAAAGTGTATTTAACGTCTCGTGGCTGCCTGCTTTGTTTATGAACACGTACAAAACCCGGAATGCCAAGTCACGCTTGAGGACAAAGTCTCCATCACACATTTTCTTAAAGTACAGATAATTTTGCAAAGCAATGCTTACCGAGCAAAATAACTTTGTTTTCGTTCCTTCTTCTCTTCCTTGGTATCCATAATACACAATCAAAATGCAAAGTATTTGGAAAAGTCCTTCTTTTTAGTCAATGAGTCATAACCCTACAATAAAAACAACAACAACAACAAAGTGACTATAAATTAAGAAGTGTATAACAGCCAGTCTGAAGAAGAAAGCAGAGTGGAGCTACATGGCCCCACCACACATGGTGACAAACTCTTAAACTGTAAAATGCAGTCACGTAAGTAATACACGAAATGCAAATGCCCACAGGGGGTAATGGAAACCTACAATTAGAATGGAAGTGTTAAACTAAAATAGAAAGTGGCTGGAAAAATAAACTGAAGTATTTTCCTCATAATTAACAATTATTTGAAAATGTGCTAAAAGGAAAACAACTGATTTTTGAAGATTTTAGGTGCCTATGTAGAAGCTAATTTTTTTTAAATTTATGAACTCTTAATCATTTTTTACATGTAATTAATGACTACATCTCATATGAAATTTTGAAAAATGGATCACTTAGGTGTTTTACAAGAATGTTCTTTCTTTAAAAATAACATGTGTTCCACTTTATTTTCGGAAACATGCCAGTGACTACATCCCACTTGAGCAAATGTGGAAATGAAAGTACAAAGCCTCAGAAAGCTATTCTTCAAAATGGCTTTACATGCTGCGCTGCCTCTCCCCACCCTGCTACCCTCACCTGTGCTTCCCGGGAGTGGCCTAAACCTCTAATAAAAGGTTGTCTCCAGATCAATCTTCCTTAAATACCGCTTTCATCATGCCACTCCCCTGCTCAAAAATTCCCAATGTCTACTTGCTGCCTGATTCACGAACCTACATGTTCTGCAAAGCATTAACCTCTCCTAAAATCTGCCCCCTCCTCCTGAAGGGCATCAGAGTTAAAGCAAAGAATGTTCATTGATCAAAATTACTTGCTAATTCACTTTAATTCAATCAACGATTTTCATTTAAGAGTTCATTAAACGAATGTGGGGCTCGAATGTGGGGCTTGAGTCCATAACCCCAAGATCTAGAGTCCCATGCTCTGCTGACTAAGTCAGCCAGGCACCTGTTCAATGACAATTTAATTCACATACATATTTCGTGGGAAGTACTGTGATAAGTATCAGAGACAAAAGATAAACAAGCCATGATATTTGGCCTAACAGAGTTTACTGTGTTGTTACAAGGGTCCTCCCCACGCACACACCAAGATTTGAGGAATGACTATGGATTTCCTACTTAAAGGGTTTCCTGTGTTGTTCCTAGTGTGAATAACACAGGAAGATGCATATTTCCTTGCTGCTCCAGGATTAAATGTGAAGGAGGGCAATGGTGGGGTGAGGATGAAGACATGGGCAGGATTAGGGTCATGGCAGGCCTTTTTCTGTCACACTAAAGAGCTTGAACTTAATCCTAGCTACGCATTATGCCCACCCTTTGCTGGTCCTGTATCAGACGTTGCGAAGCAAATCATGCTGCACTCTCTACAGACATTACTGAATTGATCAACATGATATAAAACCAATTTTCTAATCCCTGATGTACATGAAAGAAGTTGCCAAAGCATTTTACATGAGTGAGTGTGATATATGCTAACTGTAAGGATGGACTTGGGAGGGTTGAGAACAGCATGAAATAGATCCGTTGGGATGAAAAGACAATACAATAGTTCAAAGAGGAGGGCCCACCTTAGGCAGCAGAATCCAACACAGAAAGGGGTGGGGGAGTACATTTAAGAAATATTTGGGAGGCAAATGAGTCAAGGTCTGGTGACTCACTCAGTGTAGACAACAGAGAGAGGCAAGATGAAGAATGCCCCCCAAATCTCTGCTTCAGGGGCTAGGTGGACGGCGACACCACAGATACAAAACAATTGACATGATGGGGGCAGGCCGGGTGGGGGTCGGGGCATGGAAACAGATGTAAGGTCAGTTTGGGACATGCTGCTTTCGAGGGATAGTTAGCTGGAGGCATTCACCAGATGTTTGATTATGTTTAAAGCACCTGAGTGCAATGAGGCCTAGGGAAAATGACTTATAAATTATCAGCATATGGTGGTGGTGAAGTCACACACACACACACACACACACACACACACACAAAGCAAGCAAGCAACAGTATGATGATAAGAACACTCTGCAAACACACAGCTACACACACAGCCCTGTATGGAAACAACAGGGCTACGTTCTCCATTCTTACTGGCTTACCTCCAGGTCCCTGGCATGCACGGTGCCCTCAAGGCCTTTAACAACCAGTAAGGAAAATAAGATAAAAATATGTGTGCAATAATAAATACATAAGATATGTGTGCAAATAACTAAAATAATAGGTAGTAACTTGGAGCTGTCCAAAGAAGAATACAAAAGACGCAAAGTTTTAATTTGATGGAGGTAATAAAGTAAGTCAGGGCAGTGAAAATTTGAATAGGTAAAGAGAAGAGAGACAGCATTCCAGAAAGAGGGGTCAGCCGGGCACAGGAATGTACAGGAAAAGAACAAGACACATTCAGGCTAGGACTGAGCAGCTATCAGATAAGAAAAGGGAAGCAATCAGAATGCCTGCCTACCACAAGTTATTTACGTCAGCATATTAGGCATACCTTCTTTCTTTTCATCCTGACAACCACTCTGTGAGTTCCATATCCTTATTTCCACTACACAGAGGCTGAGAGATATTAACTTCCCTAGATTAACAGCACCAGCTGTGGGAGAGCAGGGATTTAAAACCAGTTTGGTGTACATTTCAACACTTTCCATATCCTTTGGAGCTAGAAACCTTTGGAAATGAGTGAGAAAAAGCAGGCTGGCATCAACAGTGTCCAGTGCCTCAGCACAGACTCTGCGGGTTAGAACACATGTCCCTGGGTGCTGGGGGAGGGGCCACTGAGCTCTCCAGCTGGCCCGTGTCAGCTGAGTGGTGGGAGTAGAAGCCACATGTCAAGGAATGAGCATTCACTCAAGATGCTGGGTGATGATAGAAGAGAAAGAAAAGACAGTGGTGTCCAACTCTGAGGTCAGTCTCACACTGTGGCCTGAACCCACTGGGGTCGCCTCCCTGCCCCCAACTCTGTACCTTAATCCTTACCCTTTCTCCAGCTTCAGGTAACTTGGCTACACTCCTCTGTCTGACCAGATCAGGCACAAGGCCCAGTTCTGCTCTAAAGCCTTCCCTGATCACTTGTGTGTTCTCTTCTTTCTTCCTTAGGAGTTTACTACACGCACCACTCAACACTTACGTGAGGCACTTAGTCATTCACTGTGTGACGAGGCCACGTCACTAAGCCTCCTCAGCCACAACCAAAAGCCCCTTCAGTCAAAAACCACCAGGTTTCACTATTTCCTTTTACTTCCCTAAATACCTAACACAGAACCAGGCAGAAAAACCCACATAAAAACTAAGCAAGGAATTAATCCAGGATTGGAGTAAGGTCAATTATATGGCAAACAAATACAAATCCAAGAACCCCTTCTTACTTGGGGGTAAGGAGTATAGATGTAAGCCAGGCTCCCTCTCAGACTCCAGGAAGGATGATAATCCCAACTCCCTGCCCTGCTCTGGGCCAGGCGGTTTATTTTAAAGCTCCTCTCCTGCATGCCGCCGTATGTGATGCTCTCTGTTTATTAGATTTCTCCTCATGAATAAAAATGAAGTCATAACAATCTAATTGGAAAATTTTTATATTGCGGGCTGAGCCAGAAACTAATATTTAGCTCTAGTGGAAAAATATTGACAAAAATAAGCACACGAGAAAAAGATTAAATGATCCAAGAACTGACATCTGGTGCCACTGTGTCTGTTTAGAACTTGCAAAGCTTTATTTTTTTTAATATTCTATTTGATAAATAAAAAATATACTAATACTTGATTTATTTTAAATTTCTGGGAATTTTTATATTCCTTAAACTAGACATAAGCAATCCTTTCAGGTCGAGACACACCAACAGATTAACCAGGAAGAGAGCAGTGAAGGATGCTATAAAAATGATTTGCACAGAGCACCACACAGCAGCCTTCATGCTTTGCCGAAGACCCAGAGCTCCTTAAATCAATCACTAATGGGAACTACATTTTCCATTATAAGTGGTTATAATGGGCTTCTTAAAAGCCCTTCTTTCATTTAATGTTGACTCTTCTTCACATCAATAAACTCTAGACTCATCCAAACACTGAATTACAAAAGTCTCCTGCATTTACTGCACATTACGGACCAAAAAGAATTTCATGAGGGAAGCACAAGATGAATCTTCTGTCTAAATATTTCTTCTCGTGATCGTAAGTCAGGATAGACAATTTCAATAGAAATTCAGTTTATTAGAAAATAGGAAAGGCACATGCAAAATCCTTACCTTGTAGGAACTGCATTGAAGACAAAGTATTTCCTGTATTACCAGCCAAGTGCTCCCTGTTTGAGACCATGGCACCCCTCAGAAAGATTTTCGGCACAAAGTACAGGAGACTCCCTGGGCACACTAAGCCACTGTGGACTCACACAGCCCCGGGTGGCTTTCTGACATTGCATCTAATAGCTTGCAGCTCCTTGCACATTCAGGTATAACCAGTCTGGACTAGAAAAACACCAGTGTACCTATGATGTCCATCAACTGTTTTTCCAACAACATGTTTTCTATTATACAAATGAAATAATGGCTAGAATATGCTTTGAGGCTTGGTTACACTGAGTTTGGCCACTTAAGGAACAGACCAAACTGTACCTTTCTATGCAGACATTTCTTCCCAGAAAATGCTTACGCATCTACAGAAATGGGTGTTCAGTCTTTCTCAAAGCTACACTGTCATCTAAACAATGGAAGGATATTCACATCTCAGCATTAACCAAGGTCAGATTTGAATGCTCTCTTTAACAAGAAGCCTGGGAAGACAGACATAGAAATAGACACAAAAGGGTGCCACAAACAGGTAAGGGGAGCATCCAGGAGATAACACCCCCCAAATAAACAATTGTGTGTCAGAAAAACCAAAACACCAGAAAAAAGAACAGAACAACAACCAAGAGCTAAAAAGCTATGCCTGAATCAAGGTGATGATCAAGGACAGGCCAATGGTCTGTTACTTGGAAAAATGGAACAAAGCCAACAGATGGAAAAATAAATGGAGAACTCATCAGCGCTTATTCCATTACTCTTCACCTAGGGAACTGAAATTAGAGCTGTAAAGAATTAAACAAATGTGAATTTCTTTGAAGAGCAGTAGAGAGAGGGGCACCTGGCTGAGTCAGTCAGTACAGCATGCGACACTTGACCTTGGGGTCTCGAGTTCAAGCCTCATTTTAAGCTACACTATTCTGCGTGTTCCATTTAAGAAGAGAATGTGCAAATGAGATTTCTAAAATGTCACTGGCAGGGTCGGGAATTGTCAAAGATGTGGAGAGTGCCGGCAGTACAACAATGGACAAATACATTTTTTTCAATTTTAATTTTAGATACTGATAAAAAGTTTATTTTTTTATAATTTATTGTCAAGTTAGCTAACATACAGTGTAGTCTTAGCTTCGAGAGTCGATTCCCGTGATTCAACACTTACATACAACTTGTTGGACAAACACATTTTAATTTTCAACAAAAGAAAAGGGATTGTGCAAATTACACACTGCACATCACTGCATAGGTTCCCAGGAAAACATTAGAAATGATCACTACAGGCAGGTTAGCTAGGACTTGAAACAGGAGGCAGTGAAACGTGGGATCTAGAATATTTACAGAAAACTAATGATTCAGCAGAACAACAATAAATGAGCAGATCCCGTTCTGAAGCCTCTACCTTGGACCAAGTACTCTGCTGGAGATAAATGATGAAGACAGCATTCATGGGCCAGGAAGTTCAGGTGGAACAGGCAACCGAAACCCACTGGCACATAAGACAAGTGGCAAGTCCTCTGATATGGGCAGAGCACAGAGGAGAAGCAACTAACTCTACCAGGGAGACAAGGACAGTCAAGGAAACTTCAAAGGTGACTCCAGAGCGGGGCTATGAAGGAGGAGCAGGAGTTTCCCCAAGGATGCAAGCAGGAGTGGTTGGGCTCTTTAGGCAGACGGAGGATGTGCAAGCCGTCATCAGGGACTGTGTCGTGGTCGGGAATCTGAGTGGTGTGGGATGGCTGCAGTACAGATCCAGCGGAGGGGAGGAAGTTCAGGGGATGATGGCTTATTCAAATTATACTGATCTAATTTCCCTCTTGGATACAGGTAATATTCTTATACATTAAGGAATGAGGTAAACACAGGGTAACTGTACTTAAAGGCATGTGATAAGTTTCTCCTGACCTGCTTATGGATAAGATGGAGAAAGGTGGGCTTCCACCATCCATGGGTGGATGTTTACATGATTAGATGGCTAAAGGAAAGCACTGAAGGGGTGTGTGCTGACCAACCCAGAGCAGGGAGCTGACCTCTATCTTCAGCCTCGAGGGTGGATGCTAATAGCTTAATGCAGTATTTGTTCTTAGCCCCCATCCTCATCATTAAATCTACCCCTGACTTGGATGAAAATCGGGGCCTCCTTGTTAAACTTTGGGAAGAGGGATAAATAACACCTAGCATTTGGATTCAGACAGACCTCAGCTGTACATAGGAAAGTACAATTTACCCCCAGATGAATCTGAGGTTTCACATACGGGTAAGGAACTAAGGAATGAAAGAGACAGAGCTTTGCATTAACACAAGGGAGTAGGAGCTGCACTTTTAGGTAACAATAAGCTCCATACACCCAGCAATGTGGTTCCACTGCCCTTCCCTTCAAAGCAAATTAAAAAATCCCACTTAATCAGCCCAGAATAAAACAAGATTATGAGGATCTGTGCCTCCCTTCTTGAGGATTAGCATATATTAAGATGACTGCTTTTAACTCTAGGTCTTATGCTACAGGAAAGATATAAGGAAAGTGAAGGAACCAGGATGGCAAAGTGACATATAATAAAGTTTTAAGACTAATAGTCAAAGGAGCACATCAGGTTTAGCCTAAGATGAGTTGGGATGAACCAGACAGCTATTTTCAAATATCTGAAATATCCTATCTGGTCTCAGATTTAAGCTTGTACCAATAGACCTTCAAGGGGAATAGGAATACCTACGACCAAGCATAAGATCGGAGGGAGAGGGGTCTTGGTTTAACATAAGGAAGAACCGTCTCACGACAGACGCAGACGCAAAGAGCTGCCTCCAGACAGGGCAGCTTCCTGAGCTCCCCACGTGACTGAACAACCACTTCATGAGATCGCTGCAGACCAGCAGTTCTCGACCTTATCAAACCAACAGCCCTCATCTACATAAGTGTGTATTCCATAATATGCCCCTTATAATACTGAAATGAAGTTCATAACTAATACAACCTAGGTACACAGTTAATTGTATGACATCAACATAAGGAACATAAGGAAAGTGATTTATAACAGGTATTTCAATAAGTAATTTCTCAGACACAAGTTCACTAAGACAATGAAATATACTTAGAGGCCTGCAACTACTTCTATAGGGCAAATTTAGCTATAGGAGAAATGGATCAGAAACAATTTCATTACCAATGAGAACTGGAAAACGACTAAAGCAGAGGTGAGGGGGATGGAAGGGGTGGGTAATGGGGCTAGGGAGCAGTGTATAGAACATTAAAATAAAAACTAGTGCCATACATAATAACTGGGTATTTTTTTAATGTTCATTTATTTGGGGGGGGAGAGTGAGTGAGCACATGAGTCAGGGAGGGGCAGAGAGAGAGAGGGAGACAGAGGATCCCAAGCAGGCTGAGAGCAGAGAGCCCAGTGCAGGGCTCAAACCCAGGAACCATGAGATCTTGACCTGAGCCAAAGTGGGATGCTTGACCAACTGAGCCACCCAAGTGCCCCAATAACCGGGTATTTGTAAACAGAAATTTAAAACTATTTTTTTAGAATGTCTTAATAAATAGTCACATAGGTCCTACTGAAGATATAAAATTCCCAAGTGTAAGGAACAACTCCTTGTTGTCTTGAACTGTCCCACTCATTATGGGGCATTTGGCACCTCTACCGCCTTCCAACTAACTGCCTATAGTCCCCCCTCCCTATTTTAATAGCCCTGGAGAACAAAATGTACCGTGCCAGGGATACTGCACTCTTTGAGAACTACTGTTAGAGTGGACAGTCAAGCTCTGTGGGTAAACGAATATTTAACATTTTTAATTAAAAATTTTTAATTTCAAAAATTCCTTCAAAACTGAGATTGTATAAACTACACACATGAGAAGTTCTGTTTTCAAGATGCTCGGTGCTTCATCTGAGCCCTGTGACCTAAGTTATTAAGGCACCACAGCACCTCTGAAGACAGACAGGCCTAGTTAACATTCAGACTCCAGTATCTTCGAAGTCTATAGCTGTGGGCAAGTTACTCCGTTTCTCTGGCCGTCAGATTCCTCAACTGTAAAGGGCTGTTTACACACAGATTAAGTGGATCCAATAAAGGTGTCTACAGAGTCTAGTGCCCAGCGGGAACAGAAAATTATATCCAGCAAACCCAAATATTCAAGTATTCAGGAAAATTATACCTACCTTCAACATCACCTGAAGAGTCAAATTTGCCCCAAACAGAAAAATCACATAGTAAACTAACTCAAGCTATGCAGCTCTAGGGACTGCAAAGCTGACAGCAATCAGCAACAGTTCACTGTGTACTGAACATTAACCACAGGTACCACGTGTTTGTTCAATGCTGTTACACACAATGTTTAATCTTTATGACTGTATGAGGGAGTTAATATTCTTAATCTTTTTCAGATAAAGAATCTGAAGTTTAGAAAGGTTAAAGAACTTATTCAAGGTCAAACAGATATGAGTGAGAGCCAGAATAATCAGCTTTCCCTGATGCCAAAGTCAAAACCACTAATAATGGCCTCTAAT